>NC_067402.1:92426066-93026066 GCF_016432865.1 Antechinus flavipes
CCCCTGCGCAGATAGGTGGGGCCCCATTTCGCGCCGGCCACGAGGGCGGGGCCGGGCTCTGGAAGGGCAGCCGCGCAGCCCACTGCAAAGGGCCTGGGGCGGGACGGCAGATCCTCGGTCGGTCAGCGGGACGCCTGCTGCGGGCTGCCCGGGGTCAGCGGGGCCCCGTGCTGGCCCTTTCCCGCGCAAACGGACCGCCCCTGCTGGGCAGCCTGGCACCGGCCCTCGTCTCCGGGCCACGGGCAACCAGCGAGACTCAGCCAGCCTTGGAAGGCTTGACCTCGGGGACGGGCCAGGGAAGCCTTTCGGGCCCCTGGGCTGCGGGCAGCGCGGTAGTCCTGTCTGCCTGGGGAGTGGTCCAAATTGGGCCTGGGCCCTAGGGCTCTGCCAGGGGAAGCCGGAGAGGCCGGAGGACCGCTTGTGGGCTGTCGGGGAGCACGGCAGGCGGGCCACGGGGGCGGCCCCTTGGCCGGGCTCGGGGCCCCGGGCTCGCTTCTCCCAGCCACTGGCAAGGCCTCTGGAATCCAGCGGCACTGGGTGTGGCGCAGCTTGCAAAGGTGCTAATCGAGGCCATCCCTGGGGGGAAGGGGGTATAGCTCAGGGGTAGAGCATTTGACTGCAGATCAAGAGGTCCCTGGTTCAAATCCAGGTGCCCCCTACCAGCTGCCTCACCTTTTAGGCCATGCATCTGCTGCCTGCCTCCTGACCTAACCAGTCCCTGCCCGGCCCGGCCCTGGCCAACCCCACAGCCACAGCAGCCCTGAGCCTGCTACACACACTCCCTCCCCCGGAGGCTGGGCCCAGGGAACGCCCTGAACTCTGGGGGCGCTGCCGGGCGCTCTGAAACGGCAAGCACCTGGCCAGGGCTCCCCAGTCCTCAGGACCCCTCCTCCCGACCACTTTTGGGGGGCGGGCAGGACGCTCCCGCACTTGACCTCCGATGGGCTGTTTCCCGGAGCCCCTGGCGGCGGCGGCGGCGACGGCTGCACAAGCCCCAAGAGCATGGCCGCTGCTTCCAAGAGCAATTAGCCCGCTGCTTTGGGCCCGGGTCGTGGGGCCTCAGGGGCATCGGGGCAGCCAGGACCCGCGCGCCCGCCTGCGGATGCAAGATCTGCCTTTCTGCCCACTTTCCCCCTCCGGGGCCTGCCCTCCTGTGGGGCTGTCTGCTGGCCAAGGCTGCCTTTTGGGGACCTTTTTTTTGGCCCGGGAGACGTTGTCCCGCAGCCCGTGCCGGGCGGTCCGCCTGTAGGCCGTCGTCCCTGCTGACCGTGGGCCCTTCCGACGTTCACCGGACGCGGGGCTGCTGCGGGCCAGACTGGGCCAGCCGTGGGCCCCGAGGTCTCGGGGGGCCGCAGAGCGCCACCGATTCCGGGATGCCGCGGAGACCCGCGCACGGGGGACTCCGGGGCCCCCGGCCTGCCGGCTCGGCCTTCGGGACTCCGGGGCCCCCGGCCTGCCGGCTCGGCCTTCGGGACTCCGGGACGCCCGACCTGCCGGCTCGGCCTTCGGGACTCCGGGGCGCCCGACCTGCCGGCTCGGCCTTCGGGACTCCGGGACGCCCGACCTGCCGGCTCGGCCTTCGGGCCTCTGGGCCCTCCGGGCCGCTGGCTCGCGCCCACAGAGCTGCCCTGATGTGGCAGAGGCAGCTAATGCAGCCGTCCCCGGACCAGATCTGCCGCCCAAAAGGGTGCGAGGGCCAAAAAGCCTGGCAGCCGCCAGAGACGGAAAGCCGGGAGCGAAGGGGGCCTCGGAAGGGCTGCTTCTAGCTGGGGGCGGCGGCCTGCCAGCGTTCCCCCCCCAGGCCCGGCCGGCCTGCTCTGCCCCTGCGCAGATAGGTGGGGCCCCATTTCGCGCCGGCCACGAGGGCGGGGCCGGGCTCTGGAAGGGCAGCCGCGCAGCCCACTGCAAAGGGCCTGGGGCGGGACGGCAGATCCTCGGTCGGTCAGCGGGACGCCTGCTGCGGGCTGCCCGGGGTCAGCGGGGCCCCGTGCTGGCCCTTTCCCGCGCAAACGGACCGCCCCTGCTGGGCAGCCTGGCACCGGCCCTCGTCTCCGGGCCACGGGCAACCAGCGAGACTCAGCCAGCCTTGGAAGGCTTGACCTCGGGGACGGGCCAGGGAAGCCTTTCGGGCCCCTGGGCTGCGGGCAGCGCGGTAGTCCTGTCTGCCTGGGGAGTGGTCCAAATTGGGCCTGGGCCCTAGGGCTCTGCCAGGGGAAGCCGGAGAGGCCGGAGGACCGCTTGTGGGCTGTCGGGGAGCACGGCAGGCGGGCCACGGGGGCGGCCCCTTGGCCGGGCTCGGGGCCCCGGGCTCGCTTCTCCCAGCCACTGGCAAGGCCTCTGGAATCCAGCGGCACTGGGTGTGGCGCAGCTTGCAAAGGTGCTAATCGAGGCCATCCCTGGGGGGAAGGGGGTATAGCTCAGGGGTAGAGCATTTGACTGCAGATCAAGAGGTCCCTGGTTCAAATCCAGGTGCCCCCTACCAGCTGCCTCACCTTTTAGGCCATGCATCTGCTGCCTGCCTCCTGACCTAACCAGTCCCTGCCCGGCCCGGCCCTGGCCAACCCCACAGCCACAGCAGCCCTGAGCCTGCTACACACACTCCCTCCCCCGGAGGCTGGGCCCAGGGAACGCCCTGAACTCTGGGGGCGCTGCCGGGCGCTCTGAAACGGCAAGCACCTGGCCAGGGCTCCCCAGTCCTCAGGACCCCTCCTCCCGACCACTTTTGGGGGGCGGGCAGGACGCTCCCGCACTTGACCTCCGATGGGCTGTTTCCCGGAGCCCCTGGCGGCGGCGGCGGCGACGGCTGCACAAGCCCCAAGAGCATGGCCGCTGCTTCCAAGAGCAATTAGCCCGCTGCTTTGGGCCCGGGTCGTGGGGCCTCAGGGGCATCGGGGCAGCCAGGACCCGCGCGCCCGCCTGCGGATGCAAGATCTGCCTTTCTGCCCACTTTCCCCCTCCGGGGCCTGCCCTCCTGTGGGGCTGTCTGCTGGCCAAGGCTGCCTTTTGGGGACCTTTTTTTTGGCCCGGGAGACGTTGTCCCGCAGCCCGTGCCGGGCGGTCCGCCTGTAGGCCGTCGTCCCTGCTGACCGTGGGCCCTTCCGACGTTCACCGGACGCGGGGCTGCTGCGGGCCAGACTGGGCCAGCCGTGGGCCCCGAGGTCTCGGGGGGCCGCAGAGCGCCACCGATTCCGGGATGCCGCGGAGACCCGCGCACGGGGGACTCCGGGGCCCCCGGCCTGCCGGCTCGGCCTTCGGGACTCCGGGGCGCCCGGCCTGCCGGCTCGGCCTTCGGGACTCCGGGACGCCCGACCTGCCGGCTCGGCCTTCGGGCCTCTGGGCCCTCCGGGCCGCTGGCTCGCGCCCACAGAGCTGCCCTGATGTGGCAGAGGCAGCTAATGCAGCCGTCCCCGGACCAGATCTGCCGCCCAAAAGGGTGCGAGGGCCAAAAAGCCTGGCAGCCGCCAGAGACGGAAAGCCGGGAGCGAAGGGGGCCTCGGAAGGGCTGCTTCTAGCTGGGGGCGGCGGCCTGCCAGCGTTCCCCCCCCAGGCCCGGCCGGCCTGCTCTGCCCCTGCGCAGATAGGTGGGGCCCCATTTCGCGCCGGCCACGAGGGCGGGGCCGGGCTCTGGAAGGGCAGCCGCGCAGCCCACTGCAAAGGGCCTGGGGCGGGACGGCAGATCCTCGGTCGGTCAGCGGGACGCCTGCTGCGGGCTGCCCGGGGTCAGCGGGGCCCCGTGCTGGCCCTTTCCCGCGCAAACGGACCGCCCCTGCTGGGCAGCCTGGCACCGGCCCTCGTCTCCGGGCCACGGGCAACCAGCGAGACTCAGCCAGCCTTGGAAGGCTTGACCTCGGGGACGGGCCAGGGAAGCCTTTCGGGCCCCTGGGCTGCGGGCAGCGCGGTAGTCCTGTCTGCCTGGGGAGTGGTCCAAATTGGGCCTGGGCCCTAGGGCTCTGCCAGGGGAAGCCGGAGAGGCCGGAGGACCGCTTGTGGGCTGTCGGGGAGCACGGCAGGCGGGCCACGGGGGCGGCCCCTTGGCCGGGCTCGGGGCCCCGGGCTCGCTTCTCCCAGCCACTGGCAAGGCCTCTGGAATCCAGCGGCACTGGGTGTGGCGCAGCTTGCAAAGGTGCTAATCGAGGCCATCCCTGGGGGGAAGGGGGTATAGCTCAGGGGTAGAGCATTTGACTGCAGATCAAGAGGTCCCTGGTTCAAATCCAGGTGCCCCCTACCAGCTGCCTCACCTTTTAGGCCATGCATCTGCTGCCTGCCTCCTGACCTAACCAGTCCCTGCCCGGCCCGGCCCTGGCCAACCCCACAGCCACAGCAGCCCTGAGCCTGCTACACACACTCCCTCCCCCGGAGGCTGGGCCCAGGGAACGCCCTGAACTCTGGGGGCGCTGCCGGGCCCTCTGAAACGGCAAGCACCTGGCCAGGGCTCCCCAGTCCTCAGGACCCCTCCTCCCGACCACTTTTGGGGGGCGGGCAGGACGCTCCCGCACTTGGCCTCCGATGGGCTGTTTCCCGGAGCCCCTGGCGGCGGCGGCGGCTGCACAAGCCCCAAGAGCATGGCCGCTGCTTCCAAGAGCAATTAGCCCGCTGCTTTGGGCCCGGGTCGTGGGGCCTCAGGGGCATCGGGGCAGCCAGGACCCGCGCGCCCGCCTGTGGATGCAAGATCTGCCTTTCTGCCCACTTTCCCCCTCCGGGGCCTGCCCTCCTGTGGGGCTGTCTGTTCGCGAAGGCTGCCTTTTGGGGACCTTTTTTTTGGCCCGGGAGACTTTGGCCCGCAGCCCGTGCCGGGCGGTCCGCCTGTAGGCCGTCGTCCCTGTTGACCGTGGGCCCTTCCCACGTTCACCGGACGCGGGGCTGCTGCGGGCCAGACTGGGCCAGCCGTGGGCCCCGAGGTCTCGGGGGGCCGCAGAGCGCCACCGATTCCGGGATGCCGCGGAGACCCGCGCACGGGGGACTCCGGGGCGCCCGGCCTGCCGGCTCGGCCTTCGGGACTCCGGGGCGCCCGGCCTGCCGGCTCGGCCTTCGGGACTCCGGGGTCCCCGGCCTGCCGGCTCAGGCTTCGGGCCTCTGGGCCCTCCGGGCCGCTGGCTCGCGCCCACAGAGCTGCCCTGATGTGGCAGAGGCAGCTAATGCAGTGGTACCCGGACCTGATCTGCCACCCAAAAGGGTGCGAGGGCCAAAAAGCCTGGCAGCCGCCAGAGATGGAAGGCCAGGAGCGAACGGGGCCTCGGAAGGGCTGCTTCTAGGTGGTGGCGGCGGCCTGCCAGCTTCCCCCCCCAGGCCCGGCCGGCCTGCTCTGCCCCTGTGCAGATAGGTGGGGCCCCATTTCCCGCCGGCCACGAGTGTGCGGCCGGGCTCTGGAAGGGCAGCCACGCAGCCCACTGCAAAGGGCCTCGGGCGGGATGGCAGATCCTCGGTCGGTCAAGCCTGCTGCGGGCTGCCAGGGGTCAGCGGGGCCCCGTCCTGGCCCTTTCCCTCGCAATAGGCCTGCCCCTTCTTTGCAGGCTGGCACAGCTCCTTGTCTCAAAATGATATGAAAAAAGCTGGGATTGAAATGTACTGGGGCATTATTGGATAAAACTGCCCAATATCTCGGGATAGTGATATTAGGTGCTGAATTTCCTCATTAAATAAAGATGAGTAACTTGGTGGAAGTTTGTAATGCTCAAAAAAACCTTCTGAATTAATAGAGAAAATCTATTAAATTATTAAATTATTAAACTATTAAAAAATAAAATTATTCAAAGGAGGAAAAAAAAAACCCAAAATGAATTCTCACAAAAAAACAAAAGTTAAGTACAAAGGAAAAGGATCATGGAGAAACAGATTCCTTCCAAGATTAGTTTTAATATCTGATGTTGAAAAGGAGGCCACTTATCCAATTTTCCTCTTCTTTCCTAAATCCTTTCTCTTTTGTTCACTTTTTCTTACCTGCAGTTTTCCTCTTTACTTTCTCCTTCTTCTGTCTCTGTCTCAAAATCTCCCTCAGGTGTCCCCTTTTCCTGCCTCTGTTCTATTTTCCCACACTCATCCTCCCTTATGAGGCCATCCTTCTTCATCCTCTATCTTCCCAGAGTAGTTCTTGTGGGCTGGGAGGCAGTTGTGACATGAGTTCTTTTGTGGACCCTTTTACTTTGGCCACAACTGAGGGTGTGGAAGGAGCTCTTCTTGGCTGGCAAGCCCTTGTGCTTGCCCAGCCAAAGGGCTGCTGGCTGATCATGTAGGACCTTCGGGCTCCTGGCTGGTAGCTCAGGCACAGGGAAATTGCCTGAGGTTCCAGAGGTAGCTGGTTCAAATACAGTGTTGTTCTCTCAATTGTTCTGTCCTTTTCAGTAATTTTTTTAATTGAGATTTCACTGGCGGGTGGGTGTGTTATGGTTTTTAATATCTAATCTATTCTTATTGAGTCCCCTATTAATCAAAGTATTTTCATCAGCATTTCCCAATCAGGCTATCAATTATGTTCATATGACCTTCTTGTGCCTATGTATTTTTAATCAAATAAAATACAGAACCTTTACTAAAACAAAAATTTTAACATAATTAGCTGACCTATTTTTGTCATTTATAAGTAATATCATCTGGATAATACTCATAATGATTTTCTCTTGGTGAATTTTACACTTGGTAATGTAAGAAAACATGGTTTAAATGTTGCACATACATTTCCTAGGTATCATTATTATTTTTATTATTTAAGTTTAATACTTTGTGTTTTACAGCTATTTTAAGTTCTGGTTTTGGTTTGGTTTTTTTTTGTTTGTTTTAATTTCTGTTCTAATTTTTAAAGCTACCATGCCTAAAATGTTTGCTCTACAATGGTATGTGTTTGCTAATGGTAGTTATGTGAGAAGTAGATGGCCTTTTTCAATAAAGTTTTAATAATCATTTTTCTTTTTCAACTATGTATTATGACACAAGTTTTGTTGTATTTCAGCTCGTAAATTTCTACCTTCCCTATTTTGGCCTATTTTGGCCAGTTGTTCTTATAAACTAATTGGTATGTGTTGTATTTTTATATGATCTTATAAATTGGTTTAAAAGTCACTTTGACATTCCCTTTAGAGATTTTAAAGCCTCTCAAATTTTTTTCCTATTTTGAAAGTTTGGGTACTTATCTATAGCATACATATTGTTTTCAGAAGCCCAGAGAGAAGAGTGTGAATGTTGAAATGATAGTTAACAGTTTCAAGTTCTGGGGCAGCTAGGTGCCGCAGTGGATAGAGTACCAGGTACTGAGTTCAAATGTGATCTCACATATTTAACCCTTCTTAGCTGTGTGACCCTGGGAAAGTCACTTAACTCCAACTGCCTTAGCAAAAAAAAAAAAAAAAAAAAAAAAAAAATCCCAATTTCAAATTTTGCAAAGAATTTAAGAATGAGGCTTCAGGAAAGGCCTTCAGGTTGTGAATTATGTAATTATTTGTACTGACAAAAAGATTAGCTCATTTGAATGATGAGTCAAGAAAAATAACTTGCAACTGAATGACTAATGGTGTTTTTAACAGAAATAGGGAAAATAATTAGAATAGTGGTTTGCAGTGAAAAGACTATCGAAGGAGACTTGCAATAGATCATAATTCATCTGTATCTGCTCATCCTGTGCTACTCAATCCCTTCCCTCTCAAAACTATGTATTGGGGATGGGTCTTGGGGTGACATGGGGGAAATGTGATCATCTAACTTACATGTTAATAAACTGTAGTGCAGTCCTGTCCACTCAGGGAGACCTCCTTGTTAAATGAGGTATAAGAAGACCTTGTATGTCAGTAAAGTTATGAGCATTCCAGGTATGGAATCACGAATTTTCCTTAGTGTGCTTCCAAGACCCAAGTGGTCTTAGCGGACCCAGAGTTAAAGAAAGCAAATGAAAAGAGGTGTTTGAGTACAAAAATAGATGAAGGGGGTTATTGTAATTGAGTTATCTCAAAGGACCAGCTTCCCACCCTCCTACTAGTTGGCCCCAAATTGCTGAGGTTAGGAGACCAAATAATATTGAAAAGTAGGTTGAAGGACCACTGTGTTTGCTGATCTGCCGAATTGCCCAGGGATGTGCCCTGCTCACGTGAGTGTGGATGGTGATGGGTCTCCGGGTAGCCTTTCATGAGCCCCATTCTCAGGAGCTGCCCAATTGGAGGCTCCTGGCTATTTGCTGAGATATATTTCCCTAGAGGCTGTCATTGAAGTGGGCCCCATAGGGGATCCAAATGGAACCAGTCAGTTGGGCAACATATGTTTTCCTTCTTTCACCCTTCTTCCCCTTCTGTCCACATAGGGCATATCCTACTCTTACCTGCAGGTGTCCTGCGCAAAGGAATAAACCTTTTGCTCTTTGAAAGCTCCCAAGATAGTCTGGGGTTTACAGGCTAGGCCCATGCCTTAAACCCAAATCACTCTGGCTTCTACTGACTGACTGACTGACAATAAGTTTCAGCCCAAACCCCCTTGGGCTTTGTGTAAATAGCAATTGTTTCTGTTTTGGCCAGAAACCTTGATGAGCTTCCCCTCCCAAATAGATTATTATTATTATTTTATTGACTCGGGAAAAGAGGCCATTCCCTGCCTCATTTCTAGACTAGACTTAATCACTGATTGAGTGTTGACTCAAACTGAGACCTGTTCAAGACCTTCACTTAAAAAGACCAAGGTCTGACTGCATTCAGGGGCCATCCGCAGCGGCTCTGATCTCCGCAGCGGCTCTGATCTCGGCCTCGCCACAGCCCCCAGATGGCTCCGGAAGAGAATATGAGGTTGATGATTTGGCACAGCCCTTCTTCATTTCAATCCAATTAATTGGCAACCCCTTCCTGCTGTCACAGTCCTCTGAGATTGGAAGGACAAACACCACCAAAGACAAAAGAAGCCTTTCATAGGAGGGAAATGAGAATTTCTCCCCTGCCCACACTCAGCTGCAGTTACAGTGGCTTTGTAATGCAATGTGTACATAAGGCTTTTTCATGAGCCCGAGTCTCTGGCCTGCTCTGGCCTGAGCTCAGGGTGACTAAATGGCAATCCCCAAATGAATGTTTCTAGTCCAAGTCACTACCTCCTGAGCTCCGGAGTTCTCAGGTGTTACCTGGCAGCAGCCGGTGCTTTCTGCATGTACATTCTTCTCTTGTGAAATGACCCTTTCTGAGAGGATCGGCCACTCCAGGGATGGCCAGATGATATAAACCTCGAGTGTTTCTTGATAACAAATCTTGAGGTGAATGTATATATCTACTTAGCTCATTCACAAGTCTCCCTGGAGTCTATACCCTGGGAGAGCACAATGGAGGCAAATGGTTTTAGTTTATGTGTTAGCTATGTGTGATGAGTATTTATGAATCTTTTGTATTTTAAATATTGGTCGCTAAGGGAAATAATAGTCTTTTGCTTGGTATTTACTATATGTGCTTTGTATGTTAAATAGTTTTTTTCTCCCTAGAAAAAGCCATGTTAATTCTATTTATACAGACCCTAAACTTTATTTAATATATTCTCCCAGAGAGTCCAGGATAGGGAAATACAGTCAGGAAATAGAGGAAGAGAAGGGGCCTGAATCCCCTTTCTACTTCCATTATGCTTCACCTCTGTGTTTTGGGGTCAGGTTCTCTCAAAACAACACAATCTTGGGAGTTTAGAATTGGAGTTGTATTGTGAAATGACGTTCCATGGACCATATTAGAGAAGAGGATTTATAAATGTGACCAATGACTTCAGAGGTCTAAGTAAAACTTGCAGACAAGCAAGTATGTAGAGTATCTTCCCTAGTATTGCAGATTGCTCCCTTCTAAGAACTATTGACCCTTGAGAATGGGGTCCATGAACAGTTATAGGACCAGTAGAAAAAGTTTTCCCATGGAGCCCAACAGGGAGGTGGCTGGATTGATAGGTGAGTGATAGGTAGGCATACCAGGGATTGGTTGGTGGTTGAAGAACTACTGGAGTCCCAGCTGCAAAGAATTGTGGCTGGAAGCTTGGAAAGGTGTTCACTGAAGATAGCTTTGCAGGCCAGGAGAACATCATTTCACTGCAGATCAAGAGGTCCCTGGTTCAAATCCATGTATCACCTACTTTTTAGGCCCTCCTGGTAAGGTCCTGATAACTAGGTAGGGTTGGTAGAGAAAGCCTCAAGTACCCGGAGGCAAGCAGGGAAGGGCACTGATGGGGATCAGTTCAACTTTGTAGTCCCATTCTCTGTGGAGGTATTGGGCAGCCTCCCCTTGCTATGTCAAGCCTGAAAAACAAGTTATGTCAAACCTATAAAGTCCCCTATAAAATCTGTCCGCAGCCCACACCATCTCTGCTGAATCCCTTTTGGGGTTAACCCACCATTCTGCCTTGTGGTATCTTTCTCCTTCTTATAGCTAATTCTTAAGATTTAGCCTGCCAGTCAATTATATAGTCACACCTCATGGAGGATTTCCTTTCTCCTCGTTAATTGTGAGTTCCACTAGGGAACTTGCCTTTTCTATTGTTGTTAAAAAAAACCCAAAACTCCTTCCTTTCTAACTATATGCTCTCCCAAATGTATTTCATATTTACCACTCTTGGTGTCTATTATATCTCTTCATTTTATCTGTAACCTCTTTCCCTAAACAAGTTTCCCTTTTGGCAAAGAGAATGGCCATTGTGAATTCTCACTTGACTGAATCTCAACATTTGTTGCCTGAATATAAATCTTATCATTTGTGCTGAACCTGAATCACATCATTTCAGCTCCTCCTAATATCAATCTCAATTTCTTAGTAAGTCTGTGGCCCATATTACTCAATTGGATTGCTAAGGCAACTTCTTTCTCTGCACAAGGAGTATTACTACCTTGGCTTTCTGGTTCACTCCTCTTGTATTTAGCCCCTTCCAGGTTATCTTAAAATATCTTTAAGCTATACACAGATCTCTGGGTCAAACTTCATGGACCCATTTCAGGTTTTTTTTTTTTTGACAAAGATACTGGAATGGTTTGATATTTTCTTCTTTTCAGCTCATTTTACAGATGAGGAAACTGAGGCAAACAATACTAAGTATCTTTGCCTAGGATCACAGCTAGTATCTGAGGTCAGATTTGAACTCAGGAAGATGAGTCTTTTTGACTTTAGGCCCAACACAATTCACTGTACTATTTAGCTGTTCTTCCAAATAAATAATGATAGAATTTAACAAACCAGTACAATTTTACCAAATTTTAAAAATTTTCTGCCTTTGTGCTTGATGAAACTCAAAACAATAAAGAAAAGAGGACACAAAAACTACAGAGGAATCATGTAACCTTTAGTAGTTTTTAACAATTAAACCTGAAGGAAATATCTCATCAGTTTATAGGAGACATGACATAGGACTAGCAAGGACTATAGTTTGACAGGCAAAGATACTTAGTATTGTTTGCCTCAGTTTCCTCATCTGTAAAATGAGCTGAAAAGAAGAAAATATCAAACCACTCCAGTATCTTTGTCAAAAAAAAACCTGAAATGGGTCCATGAAGAATTGGACATAAGTAAACAATTTATTTGATAGAATGTGAAGTACCGGATTTGATTAACAATTGTACCACATTTGTAGACTTTTACAAGACTCTGTATGTAGTACAAACATTTAAAAAGGAAACACAGGCCCTCTCTAAGTCATGCAGGATCAAAGATTTGGGACTATGGAATTTGACAAAAACATTCCAGTATGTCTGCTGAAGACAGCACATTAAAACTGGGAGTGGGAGGAGAGTGTAGGAGTAAGGGGTAGATTGAGCAAATCAATCTATTAAGTCACCTCAACTCATTTAAAGTAAATAATAAAATGTTGTCCTCTGATACTTTAATCTTTTGAGAACATGTCAAATCAATGGTAGATTTAGACAATGTGCAAAGACCATAGTGGCAGAGGTGATATATCATAACTTGGGAACCATGTTTGAATTGGCTTAGAAAACATAGAAATACCCTGTATAAAATCAGGGAAGTACTTTAAAACCCAAGAGATTCAAAGAAATAGACAAAAAAGAGTCTTCTAGCTAAATTTTGAAAAGGAACCAATTGGGAATGCCCTAAGCTACCAGTTGTAGTCTCTCTCACCTCGAAAACTTCAGAGATTGATGCACTTCCCATCTTCCTGCTGATGTCCTAGCAGCATCCCCTGTTCATCAGATAGCAATGTCAACATTGGGAAGTGATAACACAAACTAGAGGCAGTTTCCAGGCTCTCCAATGCATAAAAACTACACCACATGTAAGAAGAGTATCTTGAAGATTTCAATAAAGGGATTTCTGTAAATTAAGTCCACTTTCTCCTGGATTGCAAATATGAGTATGTCATAAAATTGTGGGAGATGCTTTGAACCTGTTCTTACCAGAATACCTTAATAAATATCCCTTTCTAAAAGATAACTAAATCTGGCTAATTGATAACTCCCTGAAAATCATAACTGGAAATACATCAATGGGGTCCTCTTAGAGCACTGAAAAAGACACCAGAAATCTCTTGGAGGTATCCCTAGAACCCTGAAAAGGAGATTTAATTAGTCTTGCTGTGGGAAACCCAAGTCTTCAGTGTGAGTATTAGTTGAAACAAGAATTCCCAGATCTTACATATACTACATTTAAAGAAGCTGTTGCAGTTGCTCTGGCTGTCATTTCCAATTCCCAATAGACTGGCATGCAGAGCATACCTGTCCTTGTCTTGCATCAGGCATCAATACCCTCTTTCATCCAATTTTTAATCCTTTCACAATCCATTTTTTCCTTCCCTTTCTATTCTCACACATCTTTCTGCCACCTCAACATTCTTGTCTTGACCCACTGGTCCTTTCCTTTCCTTCAGTGTCCAATAATCAATGTATTTATTTTCATGGGTTCATACTACAATTTTGTCATTTCTTCCCTCTTGGATCTCCTGAAATTTTGTTACACAGAATCACAGAGCTGGAAGGGACCTCACTGCCATCTTGGCTAATCTAGACCTAATAATCCATTCTACAGGGTTCCCAATAAGCTACCACTTTGGATCTCTCTTGGAGATAGAAAGGGGAGGTGGGAAGTGGTTAGGAGGAGGAAGATGAGTCTGAGACTCCTTAGTTTCTCTCCATTGCTCGTACATCTGTTTCTAGCATTTAGTGACATTGTTGCTCAGTCATTTCTATGCCCCATGAACCACAGCAGACTAGCCAATTCTGTTCTATGGGATTTTCTTGGCAAAGAAGTGGTTTGCCATTTCCTTCTTCAGTAGATTAAGGAAGCAGAGGCAGGATCACACAGTTAATGTCTGAGGCAAAATTTGAACTCAGTTCTTGATGACTCCCAGCCCAGTACTCTATCCACGTAGCTGATTCTGATCTTACTAGTCACAAATTCAGTGGCTTTTGCTTTGTCTCTCTATAGCATGTGAGGGCAAATTATCTTTCTTGAAATATTCTCCTTTTTAGTTATCCAAGATCCTCCCCAGTGATCAAACCTTTTGGGTGGAGCCCAGATCTCTGATTTCATTAGCATAAGGAATTCCTAATGAGGAAGCTGTCTCCTAATAAGTTACTTCTAAATGCCTCAGGTACCTCTCTCTAAGATATCAAATGACACTTTTTCATATCACTGGTAGAAATTGTAGAAAAATATTACTGTATGTTCACTTAATACATTCACATTTGGGTGAACACTCCTTATGTGGAAGTTGTGATTTGTGGCAATCGCTAGGTATAGTGTAAAAAAGAGCACTGATTTTCAACCCCCCCCAAGTTTGAAACCCCAGTCCCAGGGTTTCTTTAAGCCTTGCAAATCATTAAACTCTTCCAATTTCTTCAGCTATACAACAGGAACACTTGTCCCTTTTTTTCCCTGGACAGTTATTAAGAAAGCACATGAGAACTTAAGATCATAGATTGAGAACTAGAGGGACCCCAGAAGTCATCTAAACCAAATCCTTTGTTTTCAGACATAGAAACTAAGCCCTAGGGAGGTTGTGACTTGTTCTAGCTTACACAGATGGCAACCATCAGACATAGACTCTGAACTAGGGCCTCTAAGCTCCATGCTGTCATGATGCCCAGTGGTAAGCTTCTGAGCATTACAGAATATATAATCTAAGCCTGAAGAACTTGTGGGCTGAGTATCAGCTTGAGCCAGACTGGTAAATGTGGGGGATGAATGGTAGGCCCTGGCTGTTCCAGGAGTCAGAAGAGACTTTGGTTTCCAAGGATGGAATGCCAGGGAAGGGAGCTGGAGGCTGAAGGATGGCAAAGAAGTCCTACATGTTCCCTCGAGGAAGCAACATAGCTGAGTGCTTGGTAAATTCTGGGCAAGGGATCCATATAGGTGGAAAGAGGGTGACTCAGATTCATCAGGCCTCCAACCTTTTTCCTATTTAAGCTTGATTTTACTTCTCAGGATCACATTTGGAGCTCACAGGGACCTTGGAGGTTTATTTAGTCTTTATTATATAGCTTATTATGTTTATATTTTAATATAGAGATGAATAATAAATAAGTATAAATAATATGTAAACACATTATTTGTATTTATTTTATTACACAAAGGAAATTGAGGGCCACAGAAATTAAATTATCTGCCCAAGGTTTCAGTTAGTAAACATCAGGACAAGGCTCCAAATTAAAGAGAAAACATCATATTTAACAGGTTATGTCCCCAAAGGACCTGGAGGCACAGGAAAACTGACCAGGATAGGCACCATACTCACCAGTGTTAAAAATTAGAGCAATATTGGGACTGGGGCAGGGTTGCCAATCTGACTATTCTGTGATGGCTAATGGGCAATATATAATACCACAATGCTTTCTGACTGTATATTTCTCCCACTTCCCTAAGCTTTCCTTGCACCAAATCTTTAAAAGTTAAACAAAAACCAATCTATATATCAACTGCATTTGACAATAAACACAATATTTCACACTTATTTGATACTTCTTATCTCTATACTTTCCCACTACCCACAAGAGAGGAAATACATTTTCTCACTTCTTCTCTAGAGAGCTAAACTTAGTCACAGTAAATTAGAGAGGGTTTATATTTTCAACTAAATTCAACAAACTTCACATTTCTCTCTGCTATCTCCCATGGTGTCAATTCTAATAGGAAGACTCATTTTTGCAGTGCTGATCTCCCTTCCAATCTTACTTGCCATTGGTACTTCAAATTCAATGAGCAAACCTCCCTCCCCAAAAGAACTCTTCCTTCCTGGGTCCCACCAAACCACAGAAACAGAAAATATTTCCTTTTATAATGGTTCCATCAACTTCTCAATTACAAAATATCATTGATGTTTTGACTTTACCTTTTTCTTCATAACCCTTCCTCCACTCCTCAGGAATGAGTTGGGGAAAACACTAAAATTATCAGGCATTCAAGTGTTTCTCCAGTAATATGCTGAGTCTACCCTAGCGTGAGAGTGAGAGGTCCAAATGGAGTAATCGTAGCAGAGATAGCTTAAGTTTAAAGACCTGTCTGGAGGCCCCTGGATGTCGAATAAGTAGGATTATTCTGCCAGCCTTTATCTTGGCTAAGAAGTTAAGGATTTTATAGCAAGACAGGGTTAGGGACTACAAAGGCTCTGTAGGGAGCAGAGTTGCTAGGAGGTAGACAGGCACAACCAATGAGGCGGAGAGGGGTTTTGCTATACTTACCCAATGCTATGGAAAACGTCACCTGGGACTGACAGTCTGGTGTCCCTTGCACATAACCAATAACAAATGAAAATTAGAATTGAATTGAGTTCTCTTTTTCTTATGCCTTTTTTTTTTTTTTTTAAACACTGTTAGGACAAAGTTTCTGCCATTTACCCTGGAGACTCCACTGTAAACATAAAAAAATTTTTTCAAAGAATATGCACAAATGAAAATAGCTTTATTTCACCACTGCTCAGATCCTGTAGTCAAAAACACAGTTACTGAATTATAAATAAGAAATAACCATCAAAGGAATAACAAGCAAAGGAGAGAAATTCAACTCCAAAACTGCATAAATATTTTGCCTAATTACAGAGTTTGTAAGTATACATGACAATTAACCAATTCGTGGAAGTTCCAAAACATTTGCCACCTGCCTCCCAAATAAACATACAAATGCCTCAGACACTACGAGGCAATGAAAGAAAAAAACATTCGGTTGTCCCCCCTCCCCCGCCCCCCAGTGCAGTTTCAAGGTGAGAAGTTTTGCTACTGTTTCCCAATGTATCCTAGAACCAAGAAAAGGGATGGACAAAGATAATAGGTAGCAAGTTTTGCTACTGTTTCCCAATGTATCCTAGAACCAAGAAAAGGGATGGACAAAGATAATAGGTAGCACCTCTTTCTACCCATTCTTATAAAAGACATTAGGATATGTACCCTAAATGTGTACATATATTTCAAATGCTATCCTCAAGATTAACTGCCAAGGGAAGAGATCCTTGCAGCTGTAGTCATTGGAAAACTGGATAAAGTTTGAGGCTATAACTGCACTATGGGCAAGTGGTCAATTGGCTGGATCAATCAGTCCAGCTTTGGCAAAAATTTCCAGCAAAGGAGTAGGAATTCAACTTAAGATAGATGGATTCCCAAGCTGGTTATCTGGTCAAATTCACCCTTAGAAGCCCCAAAAATGACAGGCCTAAAATCTATCAAGTATGTTTTTTTCAAAAGGAGAAGAGGCCCTTTAAATCCTTGGGATGGGTACTAAGTAACTCTTGGTGGTGTTGCTTCCTTTTTCATGTGCATATATAATCTCCTTAAAAAGGCAGAAAGCTTTTGTATACCCAATCCCCATAACACAGAACCAGACTGTGATTATTTTATACTGTGAAATTTTAAGGACAGAATTCTGGAAAACAATTCCTCTCTGGGGAGTAATCCACTTGAAGGGATGATGCACAGGAGAGAACTTAGCAAAGTGGGTAAACTTGGTAACCTGAGCAAGGAGAGACTTGGGATCAGTCATTGATCAGAGACTTGATCACATCTGTCAGTCATCTCCTACTGTATAAGAGAGCTGAGAACAAGGGGCACCTGTCTGGCCAGAAATAGGAAAGCATCCGGTAGCCCAGTAGTAAGGATACACGAGCTCTGAAACAATAAGAGAATTCAGTTCTAGTCGTTGGAGAATAGCGTAAGACCAAGGGATGATTATACTGTCCTGAGATCACATGAATAACAGAACTAAGCTATTTTAGAAAAGGAAACAAAAAAACAAAAAACAAAACTGATCTTTATCAAAGGTTAGAAATCTCAAATACAGTTGAAGGAAAAAAAAAAAGAACCAGATATAAATGTGCTATGAGCTCCAAGCCTATCTGCAGCTAGACTGTAATTACCTTGCAATCAGTAACCTGGGCTAGGTAAAGCTCGTCCTTAAGCAAAGTCCAGATCCTCTCAGAGGGGACTTGTGAGGGCCCACGGGCACTACTTAGTGCAAATGTGACAGAACGCTTTCAGGAAGAGTTCTCAGGATCATAGATTCAGAACTAGAAGGGAACCTAGAAGTCACCCACACAATCTCTGTTTTAATAGAGGAGAGGGCTGGAAGTCAATCGAGCAGGTGTCAATGCTGAACCCATGAGTCTTTACCTGTCCAAGCCAAGTGGCCCAGGAAACATTAGCTAATTCATCTAGAGAGCTCTGGCAACCTTCTCCTCACACCTAAGTGAGGGCAGAGCTGAGAGAACCCTCCAGCTCAAGCCTTTATGGCAAGGTAGGGATTAGTAAAGGGTATGGAAGAACAAAGGTACAACTCTAGTCCTCTATGGTGGTCATTTAAAAATGAGAAGACAGGGACCAGCAAAACTAGAATACTCTTCACTGAGAAACCTCCAATCCAGTCTGAGGAAGTGCTTCAGAATCTGCATAGTTAAAAGTTTACTCTTCTTAAAAACTTGGGGCTTCAAAGGAAACAGCAGCTACAGGCTTGAGCTTCCAACCTCAGAACAATAAGGAGAGTAAAGTCTGTATTCTCCCCCCCATTCCCACCTATCCAGGATCTCCTCTCCTAGTGTCACTGCAGTCAGCTGAATATAATGAAAGCTCAACTGGAAGGAGTGCTCCCATTCAGTACATCTCTTGGGCTTGCAGAAATGCCCTCACGTGCTTCATCCCACCCCTTAATCATTTTTTTCTTTCCTGAGAAAATGTGGTCGTTCATGCCCAGAGATGCTGTGTTCTTGCCCCATAGTTCCCTTCCAAAGAAGGTGGGATTATCCCACCTGACCCTCAGCTCTGAGCAGGGCTTTTCCAGAGCTACTAACCCGCATTCTCCATCTTCACATAGGAATGGGGGTTGTGCAGTGGCTCCCCAAGGCTCCCTTGGGCACTACTCCCTTGTTCTCTGGCCCCTCGGCGTCCCTTTTGGTCTTGCCCAGTCCTAGCCCCTTCATCATGCTTTCCCAAGAGGCTTTCAGGAGTCTGTAATCTTTCTTGGCCTCCAGTTCCAAGGGGGCCAGCAGGAGGATCTTTAGATGGCGGACAGCCCCTTTCACATTCAGTACAGGGACGGGGCAGCTCACCAACGTGGCTGCCCTGATGTCGAACCAGCCAGGAACGGCAAATGAAGCTCTTGCCACACTGCCCACATGGGTAGAGCTTCTCTTGTGTGTGACTGCGCAGGTGGCGCAAGAAGCTGGGTTTCTGGGCAAAACGTTTACCACACTGAGCACACTTGTAGGTGCGCTCGCCAGAGTGGGTGTTCTGATGTACTGTCAGGTTGGCCAGCCTCGTGAAACGCTTTTCGCATTCGGCACACTGATAGGGCTTTTCACCAGTGTGGGTCCGCCGATGCTCCACCAGCGTTGACAAGCGGCTGAAGCGGCGTTCACATTCAGTGCATTGGTAAGGCTTCTCGCCAGTGTGGGTCCGCCGATGCTCCAAGAGGGTCGACAATCGGCTGAAACGCTTCTCACACTCTGCACAGGGATAGGGCTTCTCACCAGTGTGGGTACGGTAATGAGTAGTGAGAGTAGACTGGTGAATGAAGCTCTTCCCACACTGAGCACAGGTATAGGCTCGTTCCCCTGTGTGGATGCGGTAGTGGCTGGTGAGAGTGGCTTGCTGGGCAAAGCTCTTAGGGCACTGCGGACAGGCAAAGGGACGAGGGCTATGGAGAGCTTGCTGGTGCTGTGTTCGATGCTCCTTTCGGCTGAAGCTCTGGCCACATTCAGCACAGGGATAAGGCCTTTCCACTGAAACTGATGCTGGAACATCTTGACAGTAGGGACTAGGAGGAAGGGCACTGAAGTCTCGCTCCCATGGGGCAGACTTGCTGGGTGGACCTCTAAGAAGGGATGAACTGCAAGGGTTCTCACAAGACCCCCCTCCTAAACCTAGATCTGGGGCTTGATGAAGGCTCTCCTTTTCTCGGCCCTGCAAAACCCAACTTGGGTCCAGGTCCTTGGACCCTTTCTCCTGGTTCTTCTCCTTCTCTTTACTGACCAGCCAGTCCTCTGCTGGGAGAAAACACACGCACACATGCACACACGCACACATGTGAATCACTTCTGCCTTTGGTTTCTTTAAACAATGGTTCAGCAAGACTCTGGAATGTGACAAATGCGAAATATTTAACATAACTGCACAGAGATAGCTCTATCAGACTGCTTGCTGTCTTGGGAGAGGGGAGGGAGAAAATGAACATTGAAAATTATCTCTATGCATAATTAGAACAAAATAAGATACAATAGCTCCTTCCCATCTTTTACCTTAGAGTCTTATAATTCTAGTCAGTGAGGACTGATGCAGACCTGGCATTCTAAGCTCTTCACAACCTAGTCTCAATCTTTATCCCCCACTCCTTTCTTATGTCACATCTCCACACCAATCTTTCTAATTTATAATCCTCTCTGAACAGAACAGGCCACAACCCTTCCTGGGATGTCCTTCCCACTCCTCTCCATTTCTCTCTCAACCCTCTTCATCCTTCAAGGCCTGCCTCAAGCTCTATCTTCTCTATAAGGCCTTCCCTAGAACCCTTGACTTCACAGCCTTAAACCTCAAACTTGAAGCATTTATGGAAAATCACTGGAAAATCACCTTGTGACTTTTCAGTATTGTTTTTGCATACACTCTACATATCTCAGTTGCATTTCCTTACCTAGACTGTAAGTTCCTTGAAGGTAGGGAACAGTTTATGGTACCATCTACTCAACTTATATGCCCCATGCCTTACATGCACACACATGCCCAATACACACACACACACACACACACACACACACACACACACACACACTCTCACACACCCACACACTTCCTTCCAAAGACTAACATAAATTTGCTTAATGAAGACATCAACAACTGTTGAAATAATGCCTTATTAAATCAAGCTGCCTGAGAAGAAGCCTCAGCAGACAAGATAAATGAGATAAAGAGACCCTGGCACTGGCTCTCAGGTTCAAAATATTTTCTTTCTCCCTAGTAAAAGGAAGAGCAATCACAGTGAGGTATATCATGGACTTCAGGCAACAGTCCTAAGTCAAAAGTTTAGAACTCAATCTAGGAATTATTCCTAAAGTTCAAACATGACTCGGAGCCATTGTGATCATGGCATTGTCTCAATGCCCTCATTTTATCATGAGGGGACTGGCCCAGATGAGCTCTGAGGATCCTTCCAAGGCTAAATTTGGTTATGTTGGTTGCTTTCCCTGTCATTTCTCCTGCAAGAACTTGTTCCTTGGGAAAGCTCAAGGGGGAATTCTTGGAGTAAGGCAACATCTGCTTCGCTATGGGAAGAGGATTTCTCCCAAGATATGCTGGCACTGCCATGTCTAGTGAATTCTTTTGGGAACCTTGGACACCTGCCTTGATATTCTCCCTGACAGCTGTTCCCATCATTAGAGGGAGAAGAGATTCAACCCTTACCTGTGCAGAGATCAGTGGATATCTCACTTTCTTGCAAACCCTGTTGATTCCTCCCACATCCTCCTTCTTGTTTAATCCAGGGGAGTACATCTTGAGAAGAAACCAGTGTACTAGTTTCTACAGAGGAAAGAATTAAGGGTTACAAACCACTGGGCTTTTTCTTGCTTTGTGGGACATGCTGCCTATGGTACAGTCAGAAGCTAGACATAAAGCAGCAAGGCACATGATTCAATACACAATTTGCCCCTGGTATGTTACAAGCTCATGAAATCTCCCTGATATACTAAAAGGATCAAAGGGTTGATTTCAGATGATATGGAGATGTGTGGGTATGGAAGAAAACAAACAAAAAACCCCACTACACTGCCAGTCAGGGGACAGTTCTAGTCTGCTACACTTCTGGAGAAGGCACCTCCACTTCCCTTTCTCTCACTCTGCTGACTGCAATCTGGCTTCTGACCTCACTCAATTGCTTTCTCCAAAGTCACTAACGATTTTTTTTACCTGACAAAATTAATATCCTTTTCTCAATTGTCCTCCTTGATTTTTCTGCAACTCTGAATACTTTCTTTTGTTTCTGGAATATGGCTCTCTCCTCTCTCCTAGCATCTGACTGCTCATCTTCATCTAAGCAAAATGATTTGCCAATGCTCTGTTCTGGGTCCTTCTACTCTTCTTCCTCTACATTATTTTACTTGGCAATCTCATCAACTCCCATGATTGAATTATTCTCTCTAAGTAGATGTTTTCCAGATCTCAAACCTTTTTTTTCTCAAAATCTCTTAAACCTTCAGCTGCCTGCTGAACATCTCAAATCGGATGGGCCGAAGACTAATCTGAAACCCAAACTCCAAAATGGTTCGAACTCACATTTTTTCTCCCTAAATCCTTCTTTCTGATTTTCCAATTACTATTGAAGGAACCATTATCCTTCTAGTCCCTTAGGCTCAAGGTCTACATATCATTCTTTACTCTTTATTATCCCCTCCTCTCCATCTCTCCCCCATTCTCTCCCCTCTCATCCATTAAGTTGCCAAGCCCTACTGTTTCTGCCTTTGTAATGACGCTCCTCTATGCCCCTTTCTCTCCCCATGAGAATTTTACCTCCTGGTCCAGGCTTTCATTGCATCATGCATGGACTACTGCAATAGACTAACAGAAATTGGTCTCCCTCCCTCAAATCTCTTTCGACTCCAATTCATGTACCACTCAGCTGTCAAAATGATCTTTAAGTACAGATCTGATGATGTCACCACCCTATTGAAAAAACTCCAAGGGCTTCCTATTATTCCTCAAAATCAAATATGAAATCCTGTGTTTGGCTTTCAAAGCTCTTCAAAACCTAGCTCCTTCCTACTTTTCCATTCTTCTTCCATCACACTCCCCTACGCATATTCTCCGATCCAAGGACTACATTTTCCTGGCTAGTGCTTACATAAAAGCATTTTCATTAGCTGATAACTATCTATCCCATCATTTCCACCAACTAGCTGAGACTTGATAGGAACCAGAGAAGCTAAGTCCCATCTTCTGCAAGAAGCCTTTGTCAGTCTTCTGAGATGATCACCAATTTATCCCATGAATGTCTTATCCCTCTATAATTATTTGTGTGTTGTTCCCCCATTAGGCTGTAAACTGCTCGATGAAGGAAAGGACTGGAGATTTCTTTGTCTTCCTTTGCAAACTTCTGGCACACAGAAGGTGCTTAAAAATGCTTGTTAACTTATTAATTTTTATAATAGCAAAGAAACAGAAATAGATAACCAGTGATTAAGGAATAGGTAAACAAACTGTGATACATAAAAGTAAAAAGACATTACTGTGCTGTAAGAAATAATGAACATGACAAATACAGAGAAACATGGGAAGACATGTGAACACATGCAAAGTGAAGCAGAACCAGTAGAACATACACATAATTACAAAATTTTAATGGAGAAAAAAATATCAAAGCGGAATCATCCTAAATTCTGACCAGCCTAAATTGTGACCAACTTTGGTCACAAAGAAATACATTCTTCTGCAAAAGCATGGGGGAATACAGGTATGAGATAACATACTTTTTTGTTATGTTCGTTCTGGGGAAGTTTTTTCCTTTTTATTCTTTAATATAAGGAGCAGATCTCTGTCAAGGGGTGGAAAGGAAGAATATAATGGGAAATGTAGGCAAAATAAAAAATAAAATATATCCATATCATTAAAAAGAAAGAAAGAAAAGTTCATGGAATAAAATCAAAATTTCCAGAGTGTTACATGACACCACACAAAAGCTAGAATTTTCACTTTATCTTAGTGAATAGGTCTAGCTGTCCAGAAATATTTGGTTCTTTTCATTTCTATATAACATAGCAAAGGATGAGAGAGGTATGATTTTATTAAAAATAAACATTTGATTGAAGGATCTGCTCTAAGATTGCCTGAGAACTGATGAAAACTATTCTTTAGACTCAGGAAATCACAGGATTATGGATCTACAGCTAGAATCAACCTCTGGAACTACATCTAATCCAACTCCTTTATTTTTATTATTTTAAACAATTGAGGAATTCAAGACCTAGCAATATTAGGTGACTTGTCCAAGATCCCACAGGAAGCAGACTTCAGAGGTAGCACTCACTACACTGTATGATGCTGCCCGTTCCTTCCAGTCAGGGGAAAGCTACAAACCCCACCCAAGTCCTGGTAGCATTAACCCAATGGACTTTAATTTGCTGATGAATGTATTCTGGAAATCAAAAGAAAGAAAAACTTGGAAAGATAAACTGAAGCAGAATGAAACAAACAGAACCAATGGCACAATTTATGTAAGGAGAAAACTTTGAAAGATCTCATATTGCTAACAAAAGGATCTATTGTGACTTTAATGGACTGATAATAAAAGGAAGAGAGATAGAAAGCATTTATCAAGTATCTCTTCTTTTACCAGGACTTCTGTTAAAAGTGTTCAATTATAATTATTACCTCAATTGGATCCTAACCCTGAATTACTCCCCCCATTTCCCAGCTGAGGAAACCAAGATACAGATTAAGTGACTTGCCCACGGTCATATGACTAGGAAGAGTTTGAGACTAGATTTCAAAACGGGTGTTCCTGACTCCAGGCTTAACATCTTATCAGTTTCACACTTCCCATTTCTTGATAGAAAGGCGATTCAAAGATACAGAATGAAACATATTTTCAGATATGCCCATTATATTGATTTGTTTTGCTCCATTACATAAATTTATAAGGGAAAGCTTCTACCTAGGGATGCTAAGTCAGTTAGTAGGTAGTGACAGAAAAAAAAAGAATCAATAAGACATTTCAAACAACAAAGAAGGAAATGATTGTAATTGTTAATTAAGTTCATAATAAATAAATTAAAAAAGAAAAGAAACATCCCAAGAAGGATCAGTTCAGACTTTAGAATCAGTAATGAGTATACAGGGTCATGTTCCAGTCTTCTTTGAAGGAAATTTTATCCATAGTCTAGGAAGAAGACCATAGTGCTGTTACCCTTTTTGAATAAAGTGAGAGATTTACAACCCTAATAATAAACACATGGTTAAGTTAGTAAACAGAACTAACCAAGTCATATGAGAGGAAAAAACTATGGCTTTGGTTTTATTAGGGTGGTGTTTGATTAAAGGCTAGATTTTTAAATCTAAAAGAAACCTCAAAGATTATCTAATCAATTTTTTTTTCAAAAATTTTATATGAGGAAGCCAGGGTCCCAAAAGATTAAAAGACTCATCCCCAAGGTAAAGCATTTCCTTACTATAGTGGGAAGAAATAAAGAATAAAAAATATAAAAGTAAAGAGACCTGGGATTCTACTTTTAGCTCTGCCCTGTCAAGTCTATGAACTTGGTTAAAAAAAGGTACTTCTCTAAGCCCCAGTTTCTCCTATGTAAGATGAACAAAATGACTTTGCCAGTCCCATCCTACTCTGAAAAGACCCAGTTATCCCCATGCTTTCCCTGCCATGGTACTGCCAGTAGTTGATGAATATCCTTCTTGCATCCCCCCTCCATAGCAGAGCTACTCACCAGCACTGGGATGGCCTGGATTCTCCCTGTCCTCTGTGTTCGAGAGCTCTTGACCACAGGGCTCCTCCCCTTGCTCAATTCGGGATAAAAGATCTGGCTTGGAGATGGCATAATCTGGTAGGGAAAAAGGTGAAGTGTTAGGAAAGACATGAGCTAGGTTGTTCACATCTAGGACTTGAAGTCATGGCTTCTAATTCTCTGACAGTCAAATGGGGTCAGCAGGAAAGTAAGAAGGAAAAACCATCAGATCCTTCATGTAGCTCAATTACACTTTATGAGGAAAGGCCTAATTTAGACCTTTGAGGTTTTCTACCTCCATGTCCCATTGTTCCCTACTTTGTCATGGGTTAGCACTCTTAAGTAGTAACTGAGGGGCCAACTCTGATCCCAGCCATATTTCAAATAATACAAACATACACATGTGGCTTTTTATCCATGTATTCTGGGAAAAAACAAATCATTGAGATTGGATCACACTACTGAACATGGGAACTAAGATTCTATTCTTTCCCTTTACTCCTTTCCCAGCCTGAGTCAATCATTCAGTAGATGTTTTTAATATGCCTACTATGTATCATGCACTGTGCTAAGGGTTAGGGATAAAAAAAAAGAAGCACAAAGACAGTTCCTCAATGAGCTCATAAGCTAATGAGGAAGAAAACAAATAAGTTTGTGTGTGTGTGTGTGTGTGTGTGTGTGTGTGATAAATAGGACAATTTACAAAAAGATTGCATTGAAATAGAGTGATTGGGAAAGGCTTCTTGTGTATGACAAGATTTTAATTGGAACTTAAAGGCAGCCAGGGAGGCCAATAAAGATGAGAAGGGAATGCACTCTAGTCCTAAAAAAAGAATCAGAAAATGCCCAGTGCTGGGAGATGGTGTGTCCTGTTCCTGGAAGAACAAGATGGTCACTGGAATGAAGAATATGTAGGGAGAGGTAAGGTACAAAAAGACTGGAAAGGTTTGGGGGTAGGGGTGGTATCAAGGACTTTGAAGGTCAAAGGATTTCCTGTAAATAGATCACTAGAGTTTATTGAGTATGGTGTAAAACACCCTATATTTTAGGAAAATCACTTTGGTGACCAAATGGAGGACAGATTGGAGTGAGGAAAGATTTGAGGCAGACAGATACACTAATAGGCTATTACAATAGTTCAGGTGTGAGATGTTGAGGGCCTGCCCTGGAGTGGTAGCAGGGTCAGAGGAGAGAAGAGGGCATATATGAGAGATGTTGCAAAGGTGAAATCAATAGATCTTAGCTACAACTGGATATGACATAAGGGGTGAGGGATAATGAGAAGGGGAAGATGACATCTAGATTGTGAGCTTCAGGAACTTAGGGTGATATTCTTGACAGTAATAGAGAAATCTGAAAGGAAAAAAGATTTGGAGGGAAAATAAGAAGACATGAAAAGACTACAGTGACTTCTTCATTTGAGTCCTTAGACTGCTCATCATTTTGCCTATTGTGTCCTGACAGGCTTCAGCCTTTGATCACTCTCATTTGTTGTCTTGGCTACTACACTTGTGTTAATCAATGAAAGTGGAGAAAATCTTGGAATTATTCTGACTGGACCCTCTACAAATTTTGTTCTAGATCTTAACTAAATCCTTATTGCTGCTAGGCAATCCCACTCCACATCAGTCCTTTTAAATCTTTTCACAGCTCCCTTTCTTCTCTAGAGGATCAAGGGGAGAAGAGAGGGAGAAATTAGAGTAGAGGACATAGCCTGAGAGAAAACTGAGGAGTTAAAGGACTAAAGGTCATGGAATAGAGAGAAGTGTAGGATTTCTTATGGGAAGACAAAAAGGTACATCAGATGATGGGATTTTAGCATTCTTGAACATAAAGATGGTCCCATTTGTGGGTAATAGAAAGATCTAAGATATGACCATGTTTGTATGTGGTTGAGGTGGGATAGAGGAATAGATCATGGGAAGTTAGTAGGTTAAGGAATTTAACAATTGTGGAACCTGAGAGTGTCAATATATTTGTTGGCAATTCCCTAGTATGAGGGTAGTTGAGAAGGACTGTGAGGCAGAGACTGGCACTCACTGAGGAAGGAAGAAGAATGTACTGGAAATCTATAGAAAATAGCTACCATGATTTTGAATGGAAGATGTGGATTGTAAAGGTCTCAAATGAAGAGAAGCTAATGAGTCATTGCTATGAGCTGGTTCATCTGGCCAATATATATACAGAACACGTTCAATGGATAAGGCCCTCTGCTAAGTGTTGGGAGATACAAAGACAGAAGACAAAATTCCTACCTATTTCACAGCTTATAGCACCATCGAAGGAGATAATTCAGATATACAGATGTGCACCCATGGAATAACAATTATCTATCTCTCTATGTCTTCCCATAACAAGAGCAGCTACAGAGGCAGGGGTCCCAGGCTTTTTGTACATTCTTCTTCTTCTTTTTTAAAGCTTATAACTCTGAGCAAATCATTGCTTCTTGCCTTACCTGTACAGATGTTCTTTCAAAGTTCCTTTTGCTTCTCAAATAAAAGATTCTAAATAGCTAAGCCAGTGCGTAAAAATGAAAACAGGGTTTCTACAGAGACTTAGATCTCTTTACACAGAGAGCCGCCTCTTACCCAAGGACACCAATGTTTCATAGTTTCCTCTCATCACATGTTTGTAGAGCTCCTTCTGCCACTCATCCAGGTTCCCCCACTCCTGCTCTGAGAAATACACAGCCACATCTTCAATAATCACAGGTACCTAGAAACCAATACATGAGATATCCATTCAGAGTCACATAGGATATCCAGTTCTCATCCTGGTGATTTCTAAGGCTATCTGATAAAATTCTGGTAAGTATTAATTTCCCCTAGGGCTCAAGCTGCTCAAGGGTAAATCGAGCTAAGAGGTGAATTTTCCTTTTCCTATTCCATATGCCTTCCCCACAACCAGCTCCAAACTTCAGGCTACTTATAGATCTTCACAGGTTTCTTCTCTACTTGATAGTTCCTAGTATACCTGTTACCAGGGTGACTTCGCCCTAAATATCCCAGCTCTTTTGACAAAAAATGCTTCCTTTTCTTCAGCCCAGAATGATTACATCCTGACCTCTGTTTTTTCCAACAACCCAATGTTCCTTGGAATTAACTGGTTGACTAATTTTAGGGACAAAGAATTCTGCCATGTACTGGCCTGCTGCCCCTGACTTTTTAAGTACACTGTGTGCCAAATTAGTATCCTTCAGAAAATTACCTTTGGGACTTCGCCCTTGCTGCTTGGGGGAAGTCGGAGGATCCAGAAGTTCCTGTTTCTGAGTAGGTTCTCCATGTTCTCTAGTCTCCTTTGCAGAAGACCATACTCCTGGAGCAGGGTGCCCAGCACAGCCCATTTACCCTCCAATTGGTTCCCAAATTCCATTGCTGTTTTCTCACAATCAACCAACTTCTTTTCTGCTGTCCCTGTCCGCCCCTCCAGGGTCTGCAAGCGGGCAGCCTGGGACTCCACCTTCTGCTCCACAGCCTGAATAGAAGCCAGGATAGCTAGTAGAGAGATCTCGGCTGACTGGATCTGGGCTTCACGTTGAGGGACCGTAGGAGATGCTGGAGGCGCTGGGTGCTGTAGACTAGTTTCCCATTCCTGAGACTAAACAGAAGGAGAGACAGAAATAACTGAGGGTGAGTGAGTAGGAGGAGGTTACTTTCACTTATCATAATTAGCAACAGAGACAGTAACTGAAAACTGGAAGCAGAGTCCTAGTCTCAAGAAACCAAAACCTTAGCTGAGGACCATTATGCCATGTTCAAGTGCCAGCTGGGTAGTCACTCACTTCACATCTTAGGCCTTGTCTCTTAATTCATTGCTCTTAATCTCAAAAACTCTTTGGACTCAAGAGTATATAATTTTGAGACCACACTATAACGAAGATTTTATGCTATTACATTTCATTTATCTGGGTCTCAGTTTCCTCATCTGTAAAAAGGGTCAATAAATTTTATACTACCTATAATAATAACAGCTAGCATTTACATAGCACTTCAAAGCAAAGGATTTTGCAATAATTTCATTTGTCCACAAGAAAACTCAAGGAGTTAGGTGCTATTATTATCGCTATTTAAAAATAAAGAAACTGAGGTAGGCAGAGTAAGTGACTTGTTCAGAGTCATACAGTAAGTATCAAAAGCTAGATTTAAGTTTTTAATTTAAGTCTTCCTGATTTCTAGACCCAATGTTCTATCTAGAGCAAAGTACCTTATAAATTTTAAAATAATACAGAAATAATAAAAAAAAATGCTACAGAAACATGAATTACTACCTCCTCCCAGGACCAATATGTTCAAACAGCCAACTAAATTTACTAAACAACAATTGCACAGAATAGGAAAGAGATTATAAATGGATTTCTTCTTCCTATAAAAATTTCTAGCTTCAGGTGGGAAGACAAATAGCATCATATGAAAAGGAGATAAGATCAAAACAGAAAGCCTTAAATTTATTGCTCTTCGTCGGTTTTGCCTTCCTTCACCTCATTCATTTTCTCACATTGCTAATAAACCAAGGTCTCCTTAGAGTTAATTATTTCTCTAAATACTGAGTAAATACCATCTGCTGGAAAATTGGCTTAAACATCAGTAAAAAAGAGACTAGCAGATAGAATAATGCTTTTAGTTGCTTTAGAGAAATAGGGGCTCTCCTGGAATTATAATGATTGCCCCAGAGAGGACTCCTTGAGATATAGTTATTTGTGTTTTTCCATATCCCTATGGACTACAATTCCTTGCACCAAGAAGACTCCCAAGAAGCTCTAGACAGATAACAATCATTTTGCTCAGAGCCTCAAATAAACTTTGTTAGTATTAAAATTCAGTCTAACCATCTACATAGGAAAACGAAATGTGGATTGTCCCGACAACCTATTTTAGAAAGTGGAGGAGGATAAGAAGAAAAAGGAATGAGGAAACAGAGAAAATGGAGGAACAGAAAGGAAACAGGCTAGACTGCATTTGGGAAATTTCTCAAGAGCTTTCAATAACCCTAAGTTTCTCCCTAAAACAAAACCCCAACATGAATAAAGCATTTATTAAATAGTTTATATGCAAAGGATATTATTAAGCACTGCATCTATAAATAATGTATACTTCATAACACCAATCTTCTTCTATTATTACTCTATGGCTTTGAAATATGGGATACAGGAAAAGAAAAACTGCAGATCACTGAAAAGTAACTAAAGGATTATATGGTGAGTGAAAGTAGGCCACAGAATACTACAAATAATGAATTATACGATACAAAGTAGCATAAAGGATATCAAAGCAGTGTATGACCATAAGGTCCATCATGTGATATGAGTTATGTAATTGATGTTCATTTTTATATATAATCCTCTTTTTTGTTCTCTGTCTATAGAAATATTAATATTTGTGGATAACTTAAGTTAATTTTAAAAAGAGAAAAAATAAAATTTAAATAGATTTTAAGAAAAAACCTTTTTTGCTGTTGTTTTCTCATAGATTTTTTCCCAATAGGACTCATATGGAAATGTTAAAACCTGATTGTACATGTATAACCTATATCAGTTTGCATGCTGTCTTGGGGGAGGGAGGAAGAAATGGAGGGAAAATGGAACTCAAAATCTTACAAAAATGAATGCTGAAAACCATCATTTACTTGTAATAGGAAAAATAGCATACTATTAAAAAAAAAAAAGAAAACCCTCAAAAAAATAAGAATCTCAAATATATAAAAACAGCAATTGGAGCTAGCCAATGATTATCAAAAGGATTCCTAAAGAAAAGTTCCCTTAATACCTTTAAAATGTGGCTCAGGTTATATTTTACATACAATTAAGTTGTAAATAAATTACATAAAGTAGTTTATGATATGATACACATCCGTGCTATAGAGAGGGGAGAAAGGGGCAATTCACTAGTAGGAGGGATCAATTAGTAAAGATTTTGAGGGAATCACAAAGTGACATGGAAAAAGTAATTTTAGAGAAGCAACAACTCACATATCTAATTTTTAATGTGTACAAAGTTTTTTTTCCTTATAATAACCCTATGAGATAGAGGAAACTGAGGTCCTGACCTGTTGAGTGACTTACCTGTGATCACATAGGCTCAGTATTAGATCTAAGGACTGAACACAAGTATCCTGAGTTCAATTAAAAACATTCTTTGTATGCTAACATGGTCCCTTCCCTATTAAGGCATTAACTCACCAATAAACAGTGGAGATACAATCAAATTAGATAAAGGGTGGGACAGAAGATAATTAGTTTAGGATCTTCAAACTGACATTTTAGAGCTTCGGTTTTTGATGTCTACTACTTTTGACACTATCAGTAGACACCTTTTGGGGGATAAATCTCTGATCCAGTCTCCAAGTCTGACAAGATAGGAGGGGCAGGATATGACCAAAATTCAAGGCAGTTAAAATAAAACCCAATATGTATATCATTCATTCAGTAGACATTTATGAAGTGCCTACTTTGTGCTGGCACAATTCCAGGCGATTCCCTCAACAAGCTTACATTCCAAAGGAAAATAATGATTTGAGAAATAGTGCAGCAGAAGAAATATTTGATGGAGCAATTTGGGTCCTAGTTTCAAGTTTGACTCTTACAGTCTCTCCTTATGAACAAGTTGCTTTACTCCTCTGAGCCTACTTTCTCACAGGAAGGAGTTGGCTTCCATGATTTTCAATGGCCTCTTCCAACTCTTTGAGCAACCCAGCCTATGCTAGGTAATATGGGAGATATCCTAAAAAGATTCACAATCTACTTGGAAAGGCAAAATTAATATTCATGAAAAGAATCAGAAAAAAATTAAATGCTAAGTGACAAAGACTTTTTTAAAATTCAGAAAAATCTGGTGAGATAGGTTGAAAAGAACTGACTATTCAAAGTTGGAGAGAACTTGGAAAAATTGAGAGAAAGAGAAAGAGAATTCCAATTATGAGGGGCAACAGGATGAAATAATATCAACTAGGGTGAAGAACAAGCTTTGTTCACAGGATTCATCCTGGCTGAAGCAGAGAACACAAGTTAGGGAGGAAAGAACAAGATGTGCTGGCCATCTTGGCGAAGGCCTTGACAATCATGCAGAAGAATACAGATTCAGTAGACTAGTTTCTTCAAACTGAGTTCCACAAGATTTTAGGGTTTAGATCAGACATGGCCTTAGACATCATTTAATATAAACCCTTTATTTTCACAAAGGCTCAGAGGTGAAGTGACCTGTCTAATACAGATGGCTCTATGCTATGTGAATAAATGTTACAAGAGAGAAATGTCAATGTTAGTGATGTTTTTCACTATAGTATTTCAAATTCTTTATATTTATGGAAAGTTTCCAGCATGAAGAATGGTTTAATTTCTCTTATCTTCCTTCAAAAGAACTCCCTCAACACTCTTTATAGTGGGAGAATTACAAATCCCTAGATCCATCACTCCCATTCATTAAAGGAGTCAACATTTATGGGTTCTATCCACATATTTTAAGCCCTAGAGTATTTTGTGGCCATTATTTTGAGAAAATCTAACAAGAGGGAGTTTCCAGCCTATCTTTCCAGGCTGATTACACATCATTCTCCCACATGAACTTTGTGTTCCTGTCAAATTGACCTGCTTGCTAGTCCTTGTATATTATATTCATAAGCTAGTCTTTGCCAAGGCTCTCTCATGCCTGAGCTGCTCTCATTCTATACCTCCACCCACTATAACTCCACGTGTTAGAAGCCCCAGCTTCCTTTATGGCTCAGATCAAGTGCCATCAACTTCAAAAACATTATATATATCTATAACTTATCTGTGAATATAATGTATCCTCTAAGCTTGTCTTTTTTATGAATCTCTCCATCATTTTGTATAATGGTCTGGTAGTAACTTCTAAATGTTTGCTGATAACCAACTTGTTCACTCAGATTATGGTGTTGGGAGATCAGGTATTTGAATATTTCAGCTGAAGCTTATTCCTACTGCTTTTTTGATCTTTCCCAGCTAGGACAAAGACTGACAAAATAGAAAAACTCATATGATCGCTATGATAGGAGCCACTGAACATGAAGATGAAATCCAAGCCTCGAGAAACTTCCCAGGGATTCAGGCAGAGAAATAAGCCCTCTTCAATTAACAGGCCTGCTTCCTCATTTGAAAATGAACTGAACCATACCCAAATATTAATTCAGTCAAGTATTTCCAGCTCTCAAATTCTATGGTTCAGTGAACTTCTAGCCTCCAACCAACCTGGGTCACATCTATGCAAGGTCAGGCCCACCCACCCCAGAACAAGAACAGAAATAGTTTAAAAGCTTCATGGTAAACATTTCAAACAAACAGAAAAGAGAAGAATAAGGGAGGTGCTACAATGTCTTCCTGGGATTTGTAAATTAAGAAAAACCTTAGAAAAGGTATTATATTATAGGACAGTCCCAAACTCCCTCCACCAAGGGTTTGATTCTCTAATTGAGGGAAGAAAGGAAGGCTGAGAGAAGCCAACGGCTATTTTCCCCTTAATTATTGCAAATCAAGAAATTCCCTAAATAGGATTATTTCCTTTTAATAGTTCATCTGTCCCCAAGAGATTGGTCTAAAATTTTCTTGCAGCCATTTCTTTAGGGTGGTAGTTCCTACAGAACTGGATACAATCGAGCCTCATTAAGACACTAATTCCCTGTTACAAAACAAGCCATGCTATGGCTCAAATGCTGAAATGCCGCTATTACAAGACTCAATTATAAATCAGTGGGCCTAAATTACATAAGATGATAGTCCCTTTCTTCCCTCCTCCGTACAAGCTGGCAAGGGACCTGATAAAAGCAGAAGCAGACTACTTTAATGCAGTCTTGCCCCCTCCCCGCCCCAATACGGAGAGAGACAGGGGGGCTGGGGTCTCTGATGCAAATGTTTGGCCAGGGGCTTGCTTTGGACAGCAGGTGAGCAGAACAGTGGTCACATACAGCACATGAGTACATGCCTCTTTTAGTCCTAATGGAGGATGCAGGATGGGTCAAGTGGGATGGTGGTCTTGGGCTGGGAAATGAAGCTGAATGAAGGTCATCGGGGAAGCAGAACGGACCTAAGGTGAAGAGCGGGAGATATCTCCGTGCATGTCATCAGGCTGTGGGGATTCTAGCCCCCGCAGGACCTTCCTCTCGAAGTAACTCGTGCAAACTGGCCCTGGACTGGCCCTCTGACCTCAGGCCTCCATCCTGACCCTAGAGGGTTGAAGCGACGCCCCGGGCCGTGCTCGGAGGAGCTGGGCCCGGGGCCCTGGGATGGGAAGAACCTTCTTCACAAATCCGAACTGGGGTCGGGGAGTAGGGGGCTCTTACCGGAGCAGGAGCCGCCTCGGCCATGGTTTCGTTCCCAGGCCCCGGGGAGGCTGAGGTACTGCCAAGCGGGCTCCGGAGCAGTCCGACCCTCCTCTCTCTGCACAAGGGACCCGCAGGGGCTTCCTTTGGCCAAGCTAGGCCCTGAAGCCGTCAGCGGGGAGGGCGCGGATCCAAAAACCCTAGAGGGGGCCCCCGGCCGCCGTGAGCTCCCAGAGGGCCGGCCCCGAGCTGTGCTTTCCCCCCCGTCTCCGCCTCTGCCGCGTCCGGCCTCGCGCTCAGTTCAGGCCCCTCAGCCTCAGGCTCGGCCCGGTCCGGTCCTCCCCGTGAAAGACTCCGCAGCGTCCGGCCCCGGCTCTGCAGCACCTGTCTCCGGCCTTGCTGCGGCTGCCGCTCCTGCTACTCTGCAGCGCGAGCCGCACAGCTGCTGCAGCTACCGCCGTGTTGATAACCACTGCATCCTGGGAGCTCAGCCCGCTCATTGGCTGGCGGAGAAGGAGAAGCGCTCGGCACCTCCTCCCGGCCGCGGAGGGCTGAGCGCCCCCCAGGGCCCGTAGGAGCGAACTGCAGAAAGGCGGCACCGGAGCGGGTTCCGTCAGTGTCCTTGCGGCCCTAGCCCATTACGTGGTCTGAGCCTGGCCTCCGATGCAAGGCCTTCCCAGCGCTGAGCACAACCGATTGCACGTGTTGTCTGCGCCATCACATGAATGTTCTCACACAGGGGTCCCAGAGTCTCCGGGCCACCTTAAGCTTATTACGATCTATAAAGCTAAAAAAGACACTGAGACGTTTGGGGGTCCTGTAGAGGACAGAGCAGCCCTCGGAAGTCGACTGAATTCAACTCGGGTGTCCGGGATGTCCCCCTTCCCCCAACAAGCTCTAGTGACCCGGAATCCTTTCTTGCTGAGCAGCTGAAGATTATGGGTCAAAACCTGCTTGAGGTTCATCCACACCCTGGTAACCCTAACATCACCACCCTACACTTTTCCCCTGTAGGCTCAAGTCCAAGCCCACCTCCCATGTGGCACTTCCTGATTTACGGGGTCCCCTCTCTTGAAGCCGGAAGCTCTCCTCTAGGTGTTTGCATGACATGCTCTCTCCACTACTAGGCAAAGGCGCTGGTAGCCAAAGAAAATTTGTGCCTGCCCCAGCACTTGGTGAACTGGGCAATAAGGGGCTGAGCTGAACCTGTTGCGCACTTGAGCACTCATTAGACAGCACCAGCACCAGCTATCTCCTAGTTTATCTATATGCAGGGGAGGTTAGAGAAAGGGGATTTGGGGACCCAAACCGGATATTTGCAAGAAATACAATGGGAGCTTTACCCTGAAAAACTTTATGCTGAGGTTCCAAGAGGAAATGGCGTTCCTTCTCCCCACCAAGCATGTGTCTTATCTCCACTCCAACCACTTCCTGCCCAAATGCCACAATTTGAGGTGGCTACATTTCTCTTCAGTAAAAAAAAATCACTTCCTTTACCTAAATCATGATAGGGCTCAAGTAAGCTCTGCTAGCAGCCCTCTCCCCCTGCAGGCAGAGGAAGAGGAAGGTGCTCCAGCCGATCTGTATGACCTACCTTCCTCTCTTCAATTAAATGAATTTAGGGCAGATTTCTCCATGTTCCAAACTCCCATGCTGGCCTGTAAGAAGGGGGAAGGAGCAGGTAGAGAAAGGGGGAAAAGTGGCCAATGCACATATCTATTCGGCAGTTCAAGAGCAAAAGGACAAATGGGAGAGCCTTCTTCACAGCTACCACCTCCTGAGAAACCAGGGGAGGGGGAGTTGTTTGGAATGGGAAGGAGGTAGTTGGTGCCACTTTCAAGAACAAGGCTTTACCTGAACAGAGGTTGCTTTTCACAATAGCCTCAATGATGACAGGGCTTTATAATAATCCTCATACTGAGGGCTCCTCATGCACAAACCAAGTAGAAAGTCATCCATATTTAATATCAAAGTTGCCAAATATTTGGCTGTTGGTTGGTACCTAAAATTCTTTTAAGATTTTTTTAAACAAAAGGTTCTGTCTCCAGTTTACAAAAGTTTTATCAGCTATTTTTCTCTTACTAAAAGCAAATTTTGATTAGGGGATGGAGAAAATGAGGAAATAAGTAAAAGGGTGCTTTGGGGTGGAGAGGACAATCCCTAGAAAGTGACACAATTTTCCCAAGTACTTTTATCTTCCTTATCTTATTGTAGCCCAACAATCACCTTTCCAAACAAAAGAAAGAATTATTGTCCCTAACCAACAGATCAAAAAACTGGGACCTAGAAAAATCCTATGATTTTACCAAATGATTTAGGGGAAACTTTTTAACATTCTTCACTCCTGTTCAGGCTTATTTTGATTTACCCGTGACAACTGAGATGGAATAACTAATCAATAAAGTCTATATGTACGACACAACAGGCAGTGTCTGTTATCATTGTAGGGTTTTTTTTTTTTTGGGAGAGATGAGTATTTTCAAACAATACATAAGGGCTTTTAAATGAAGTTGATTGAAGGTCACTGGTAGCTAGATCAGCTGCCTTCCTCTCTGCTGGGGATAAATGATGGGGTTTTTGCTTCTCAGGCTAATTTTTTATTATCCATAAAGACAGATGTTTGGCTAGAATAACATTATACATGAGCAAATATAGTCTAGAAGAACTGTATTCTTTCTGGTTTTTCCATAAAAGCACAAGTCAAATTTGAATGAAGTAACAGATAACATCGAACAGTGGAAAAAACACTAGTGGAAACAATTAAGTCAGGCTATCCTGAACCTTATTCACCTTATCTCTAGGAGGATGATGATTCTTGCCTCAGATACCTCAGCCAAAAGGACAGCATTTTATAAACCATAAAGAGCTAGAAAGATATAAAATAATTATTACCAGTAGTGATGTAGTATTGATATGTTGTAATTTTTTGGATAAAAAAATTTAAGGAAAATGCTGGACAAATACCACACCTGAGGATAGTAATCACAGGCTCTAGAATCCTAGTTAGTTCAAGGCTTAATTCTCTTAAAAAAAAAGACTGAAGCTTTCTTTCTTTTAGTTTTCTATGTGTGGACATGCATGTATGTGAATACAAATACACACATATATAGGTATATCTGTGTGCATACACAAAGTACATGCATTTATATACATACATATAGATTTATAAACAATCAGAACCACATACATGTTGTATCAGCCTCTGTCTACTCAAACATACAATCAGGACCACTGCATGGCAAATACACACATAAACACACACACACACTCACTCACTCACAGAGGCACTGTATGTCAACTTGTGTCAGGTCCCTACTATATTATTTTGAAATAACTCAGACCACTTATGCAAGCAATTAAAAAAAACTCCATTGGAAAAGAATTTCATGACAAACATCAGAACAAGAGAACAATCAGGACAGTGATTTTGCTCAAGGAAACTATGTACCAAAATGCCTATCACTCCAGATGACTGAGCATACAAAATGGCACCCAGGCCCATCTCAGAGTTCTGGTGGGAAAAGCCCTGGAAGTTGGGGAGAGTGAGGAAGTCCCAGTACCTCCAGCCTACCAACTGTGCCCAGGGATAAGGCTCCCCTGCCCCAAGAGCCCATCTCTTTGATCATCTGAGGCTCAGTGACCCTGAGGGACAAGTTCAGACTTGGAAAATAGAAAATGTAAGTCTGACCACACTCATGATTCCAAATATGTGTCACCTGCCCAATGTTCTAGTACAAAGAAAAACTTTCCTAAATTGTCCTGGGGCAAGTGCTCTGCCAAACAAAGAGAAAACTGCCAGGCAGGGAGAGACAGAAGGTTTGCCATTCCCTCCAGGTGGAGCAGCAGCATCAAGCTAGCAGATTCTTGCCACTAGGGAGGAGGAGGGCCCTCCAAGGGGACAAGAGCTTACCCCACCCCAGGGGCCCCGTTGGGCTCAACCTTCCTCAGCAGGACCAGGGCGGGCCAGGGCCAGACTTCCTTTTCTGGAGCAGTGGGGGCTATCTTGATGCTTCCTGGAGTGTGTCTGCATGTGGACAGCCAGGTGGTGGTTGCGATTGAACGTCCTACCACACTCAGAGCACTGGTAGGGCCGCTCGCCTGTGTGGATGCGCTGATGCCGGAATAGATCTGAGGGTCGCCGGAAACCCTTGCCACAATAGGTGCAAGTGGGACAGCCCTGGCTGTTGCCGGTATGCAGACGCTGGTGCAACAGGAGGCTCTTCCGCTGCTCAAACAGGCGCAGGCACTCGCTGCAGTGGTATAGCCTGGATGCCCGGCTGGATGAAGGGCGCTGCTCCTGGCATGACTGCCCAGCCAGGGCCTGGTGGCTGTCTGGTTCCTCAGGGAGCCACTGAATGATGGGGCCTGGCACCACCACCTCCCCTGGCTCCAGGGGGGCAGCAGGCCCTCCCCACGTGTCTGGCCAGCTGCTCTGGGATGCCCAGTCCTCATCCTCCAAGTGGCTACGCTGGTGAATAGTCAGGTTGATCTTTAGCCTGAAGCTCTGACCACAGTCTGGACATGGAAAGGCCCGCTCTCTCCGCCGGGGAAGAATGCGAGGGGGCTCACTAGCAACAGGAGGCAAGGGCTTCTCCCTTCCCCGAGCCCTGGGCAGACCAGGGCGGCCTCGGCTCAGCTCCGTTGGCTCAGCCATGTCTTCCCCGCCTCCATTAGAGACTCCGTGCTCTGCTGTGCTGGAGCCCTGCCCCAAGTCTAGCTGCTGCGGGACTGTCTCATCCGTTGGACTCTCTGATTTGATGCCCATAAGTCCATGATCTGGTGAAAAGAATCCACATGCGGTCCTTCAAACAAATCAGAATCATTTCCAACTTCATGCTAATCAAATCCACACTTCTATTCCAGTCCACCTTCCACAAAGCTTTCCTCAAGCACTGTCACACCATATGATTCTCTCCCTTCTCCACATTAAGGACATAGAATCCTAGCATGCTTCAGTGGCAGGGACCTTCAGATCACCAAGCCCGGCCCTTGCATGTCACAGATGAGCAAACTGAAGTTGAGCTGCAATGACTTTCCCAGACACACTGCAAGTAGGTGAAAGGACTAGCAATCAAGGACAGTAAAAAGTACTAAGCTGAAAAGAATGCAGTGTTTTGTCTGACTGCAATTCTCTCCTGGCTCCAGTAAGTTCAAAGGCAGAGGCTTGCTGGAAATGAATGGAAGGAAAAGTGCTGTGGGGCTCAATGAAGGAAGACCACCCCCTGGCTTGTTAGCTGCTGAGCCAGTACACCCTCTGGAACTGGGCCTCTGGTCTGAAAGGATTGAATGAAATCCCAGGCATTTTATGAAACTTTCCCTGACCATGCATCCCCCTACCATTATTTCTTCTATCTGAATTTCTGTAGGAGTACAGTCTGAACCACACCACCCTGCATTTGAGTCTAATTTGCTATTATACCATTTTGTTTCCTCAAATAGTCTGTACTTCTAGAAGTCAGGGGCTGTGGTTCTATCATTATCAAATAAAATAATGTAAAGAAAGTAGCATATATACTTGAAGGCATTATATAAACCATGAACTACTATCATCATCATCATCATCATCATCATCGCTGTTTCTATTATCATCATTCTGTCCATAACAGGAGTGCCTGCCTGCCTGCCGAAGCCCAGTTATAGTGGTAGCTAGAGAAAGACTAAGCTAGAAGACAGAGAATTATGGGAAATCTCATTTATCCTAGAAAACTGCTACAAGAGCAGTAGCTAAGCAATTTCCTGCTACTCTTCCCTTCCTCTTACTATCCAAACAAAAGGGTAGGTTGTGTCTTCTTGTTATAGTCCAAGGCTCCACCCACCTCAGTACAGACAGCAGGGATTTCCTTGATATTAGTTTAGTTTGTTTGGAGCTGAGTCTATTCCATACTAAGGACAGTGGGAAGTTAGTAATAGAGATAACGGAGGATAAATGAGTGAAGAAATTAGCAGTGGGCCATTTGGCCAGGGGATAGAAGCCAGTATACAAGCAAAAGCCCCAAATAGAAATAAGAGGTAAAGGGGTGAAAAAACCCAGCATCTAGATCCTCCCATTTCCCAAACCCTATAAGAGGTAATCCCATAACTGCCACAACATCCCCTAGGGATAGAATTAAGTAGATGAGTGGAAGGTGGCTAGAGGAAAGAAGCAGAACCTTTGGGGCCTAACTCAAAATCAGCCAACTAGAGCTAATTTTTTTTTTTTTTCAACGTTGGCTATAGAATGGGTATTCTGGTTCAGTGAAGAGAGAGCTGGGTCTGAAGTCAGGAAGACCTGAATTCAAATCAAGCCTCAGACACTTACTACCTATGAGACCCTGGGCAAGTCATGTAACTCTGTTTACCTCAGTTTTCTCAAATGCAAAATGGGGACAATAATAGCACCTACTTCCCCTCAGGCTTGTTCTAAAGATCAAACGAGATAATATTTGTGATGTACTATTATTAGTCTGGTATACATGGGAAGCACTTAACACATGCTTTTTCCCTCCCCCTATCACTTACCCAGTCTCAGGTAGGGCATGATTTCTCTCTGTGGGAAGATGACTTCTCCATCTGGTGGTTCTTCCTCCTGTTTAATCGAGGACAAAACATTGATGCCAGCTGGAGAGGGCTCTGTGAGAGAGAGAATCCTATTAAGGTCTTCCTTGGATGCTGGATGTCCTAAGTGGTACAAGAATGGGGCTCAGCATCACAGTTTCCCCAGCGGTATGAAACATCTTTATACACTCTGAGCAGATACCTACTGGTAAAGGAGGATCCCCATCGGGTTCCAGATTGAGGACCTGAAGTCAGTCACCCATCAACCATGGCTCAGGAGGTTAGAGCACAGAGTTAATGAGGCCAACATCTCGGAGGCCAAGAAGCCCAGGTTGCTGTCAGCCTGTTAATGACAAAAACTGACATTTCTATAGTGCTTTAGATTTTACACATTTTCTAATCAGTCCTAGGAAGTAAGTGGCATCTGCCTAATTTGTTCATTATACAGATAAGGAAACTGAGTCTCAGGGAAAGTCACTCAGCTACCAAGGGTTAGGACTCCCCAATTCTGACATCCGCTGGTTAATTTCCTGAGTTTGGACTGTTAACAGGCTGCCCCAAGAGTGTGGAGATATCACAGAGATCAGACACACACACACACAACACACCAGACACACACAACAACAACAACAACAACAAAGTTAGCTCAAAGCAAGTAGGGATATGGTCAGTAGTAAATGGCTTAGTCCTAAAACAGCAAACAATTCTGGAGATTAGAGAGTATAAAAAGGGAAGAGGAAAAAGGGAGATACTTGTATCTTTCTGAAAGGTGCAGTGCTGTTCAGTTGTTCTTGATCCCTATGAAGATCTACATACAAATGAGATTAAATTAAGGCAGAAATTATTTCAATCTAATTTAAGAAAATTTTTTTGATCACCAGTTACAACTCCCAGGGCATTCCCCCCCCCCAATGTCTTTGAAAAGACCTGAATCCCCCCTGGATGACTCCCCTATATTTTCTCTGCTGCAATCAAACTGTTATGTTCACAGTCTCCAAACTCATCTGGCATTATCCCAGACTTTCTCTACCCCAGAAGTAATGCAACTCCCCCTTAGTTTGTCTATATCTATTCAAACTAAGATCAAATTCAAGTCCTACTTTTGCTAAAAGAGCCTTCCTTGACCATCCTGATCTCTCCTTTGATCTAATGCACTTATTCTCTATGCCCTTTACTTGGTTAAAGAAACAAAAACAAAAAACCCTACATACCATTTTATGACATCTTTTACAATAGCATCTTTTCACAATAATGTTTAGATTTTTATGTATGTATATTTCTTACTAGATTAGAAGATCCTTTAAGAAAGAGACCATGCCCTAGAAATAGATAAGAGCTGACATTTATATGGAATTTTAAGGTATATAAAATACTTTCTTCACAAAAACTCTGTGAAATAGAAAATATAAATTATTTCCATTTAGCTGATGAGGAAATTATGGTCAGAGAGGGTAAATGACTTCACCATGGACACAGCTAACACTAATCTTTTTGAGGTCCATACACGTGATTTCATCAGCACAGAGAACTCCCTGTATGGAAATGCTCTTCACCACTGCAGATCTGTAACTTCTCTGCAACTAGTTGCTTAAGGCCCAGAGAACTCAAATGACTTCCCTGTGATTACACAGGCAGGACTAGAACCCACTATCCCTCTATCATGTTATTGATTTATCCCATATCAGTTAGACTATGTACATCTTTGTAGCTAAGGTAGTTTCTAGCACAGATCTTTTCACAGGGAAAGATTATTTTTGTGAATGTAAGGCCCTGTGCTAGGGAGCACATGGGATGTAATAGGTATAAGATGTAATCAATATCCCTGGGGAACATTTTCTTTAGTAGAGAAGATATCCACATAAACATAAGGTAGCACTGCTAAATGGGAAAGAGAAGTCTGACTCCACAGTAGCGAACTTTGGAGCTGGAATCATAAGATCTCAGATCACAGACTGGCCATTTATTTCCTGATTGATCCCAAGTCAGTCTCTTAACTTCTATGTCCCAAAGGGTTAGAAACCTTTCAATTTTATATACATTTGAGTTATTATAAGTGCAAAATCAGCAACACAGACAGGAAGCTCTATCAGAAGATGGACAAGGGGCGCAGGTCAGAAACAGCAATCCTGTAGAAGAGCATAGATCAGAGGATCAGGGTTGAAGGAACCTCAGGACCTAGTTAGTCCAATTTCCTTCTTTTTCAGTTAACAAAACTGAGACCCAGGGACTGAAGTGACTTATCCAGGATCAATTGAAGAGACTGTGAGGATCAGAGGTAGGATGTAAATCCATGTCCTCTGACTCCAGAATTAATGTCTGCTGCACTATGCCATGAGACTTTGACTGGGCTTTCAAGGAAAGGCAGGATTCAAAAAAAGAAATGAGGGGCAGTCATTCTAAGTTGAAAAACTGTTATAAGCAACAATGGAAGTAGAAAAATGCACAATCCATTTATGGAACAGTGAGTAAAAACTAGTCCACTAGAATAACAGAAAGAACACTTGGTCAGTAATGCTAGGTGAATAACCTGAACCTTGAGTTTTAATTACTGACATTTAATAATGATATGAAAATGAATAAAGTGACTTCATCTCTGTGGGTCTTATTTTCTTTAACTGCCAAATGGGTAAAAACACTTGAACAAAGATTTTGAGAAAAGCATTTTGTGAATATCAAATATTATATGAAATTGTGAGTTATCACTGTTATTGTTCAATGAGCAATTCTAAGGCCCTGCCTTAGAACTTACTGAACTCAGAAAATCTATACTTCCCTTCACCTCTGGGAAGGCAGCAGCTACAGAAAACTCTCTAAGCAGTTCTAGCAGTGGGACTTCAAGTCATATGCCAAACGTTTATCTACCTTTAGCTACCACTCTGTGCTCTGACTCACCAGTTAAGCTTGATTCAATCAGACTTCCTTGTGTTTCTGAATCTTGATGATCTGTAAGAATTGGTTCTTCCTTTGTTTCTCCTTGGGCAGGTTGAAGGTGCTTGGAAATATACTCTGGAGAAGGTAGGCCTGGAGTAGGGGGAAATGATACATAACTAGCACTAATAGAATATATAAATAAGTCCAGGGTGAATCTTCCATATTTCCAGAATTCACCAGAAATCTCTTGGAATTTCTAACAGAAACTTAACAAATATCTAATAGATAATACCTATTATCTCACATATACTATCTAACAGATAATTCTCAAGTGGCTATTTTTCTCTGGGGTAGTGACTAGGTGCAGAACCACTGCCTATCTTATACCTGTATCTCTTTCAGAATCCAAATCAAATCTAGAATGTTAGAACTAGTTAAGACATTAGAAATGATCTAGTTTAGTGGCTTCATTTTAAAGATAAAAAAAATGTGAGACCTATAATGATGAAATGATTTCACTATTTAGCACTAAGAATGAGACCTATAATTGAAGTCTTCAGTCTAGTGTTTTGCTGTTAGAAAACATAAATTACCAAAATACCTAATTCCACCCTCCCTAGGATACAAAGAAAATGGGAATAGAAAAGCTGAGCACAGTAAATAAAAATAAACACTTCTATTTCCTCTTAGCATTTCATTCTCAAAGTCTTCCATATTATTTCTACCTCATACTTACTAGTACTTAGTTTTCCAGGACATAGTAATTTCTCATCTGAGTCCCACTGGTCCTTAAGGCACGGTTTTTCTCCTCGTTCAATCTGAGAGAGAATATCAGGTTTGGAAACAGCATAGTCTGTGTACAGTATGGAAGAAGAAGGCACAATCAGTCTGATTCCTGGACTGGGAAGATAGATTCAACCAAGGAGACAACAAAGCAAAGCACTTCATGTCAGCCTGGAACACATTTGAGAAACACATAATCTTTTGCTTGCTAGCCTCCCACAAGTCAGTACACAAAGGCATAAAGTGCTGAGATCAAATAAAAGTCAAATTTTGAATTGTATGACTCCTAGAAGCTCTTTAATGGGGACCAAGTCTGGTACCTTACCCAGGGAGACCAGCATCTCATAGTTGCCTCTCATCACGTGCTTGTAAAGCTCCTTCTGCCACTCCTCCAGCTTTCCCCACTCCTGCTCCGAAAAATACACGGCCACATCATCAAATGTCAAGGGCACCTAGAATCACAAGTATCACACACTCTTGCATACATACACTCAATCTGGGTCTCACAAGCTCCCACCATTCCTGGGCTAGAAGAGATTACCTTAGGGACCTCGCCCTTGCTCCCTGGGGGGAGCCGCAGGATCCAGAAGTTCCTGTTTCTCAGCAGGTTCTCCATGTTCTCCAGCCTCCTCTGGAGCAGCCCATAGTCTTGGAGTAAGGTGCCCAGCATGGCCCACCTGCCCTCCAGCTGGTTTTCAATCTCCACTGCCACTCGCTCACAGTCTGCCAGTTTTTTCTCTGCTGTCCCTGTCCGACCTTCTAACGTGAATAATCGGGCCAAGCACAAATCCACCTTCTTTTCCACAGCCTGAATGGCAGTCACCACAGTCCAGAGGGTGATCTCTGGGGAGTGCAGACATGAATCTTTCTCAGCAGACACCTGCAGAGCTGGAGAGGTCAGCAAAGCTTTCAAGGATCCAGACAGTACATCCTGCTCAAGGACCTATTAGCAAAGAAAATTAGAGATAGTCTCAAGATTATAGGATGACACATTGTTTTATTTGTTTAAATCATTTACCACTCCAAAAAGAAAACCTGGGAAAAACAAGCCCTAGGCTTTAGAACTCTATTAGGTCCCTCCACTTCATGCCCTTCCTGACAAATTAATCATGGATTTCTCTAAAGAAACTTTCAGGCCTACTAGACAGGATGGTATTCATTAAATCAATAAACTTTTAATTGAGTTATTACTACATTCTCAACACTGTAAAAGATACAGTAGGCCTTTATACTATCCCTCTCAAGCACCAGCCCTCTTTACCTAGATTATTATAATAGAATTAAATACAAATTTATATTTGTAATGTAAATATACATATTTAATAGGCATATCTACTTCTACTGTTCTCTAAATGATCTTTTTTAACAGTAACTGTCTAACCTTACTAAGGTCATAAATTACAGAACAGGTGTCAATCTGAATTAGTAGATGCAGATTCTTTATAGCAAATTATCTAGTCTATATATCAATTTTCTACAACAATCTAGCCAAATTATATTTTAAGTTTCAAAATCATGTACCTGAGGAACAACAAAAAAAGAGTGTGTATGTGTCTAGCAGAATAGTTATAGCTTCACTTTTTGTGGTGGCAAAAGAATTGAAAACAAGTAGATGCCCATAAACTGAGGAATGCCTACACAAACTGGTACTTGAACACACTGGTATTTAATAAATAATGAGGCCAGCGAATACGGGGAAGCATGGAAAGGCAAATGAACTTATGTAAAAGTAAGTATCAATACAAAAATAACATGTACAATTGCTCATTTATAGCAATGTACATACTGAGATAATAAAACAATCAAAAGTGAATTCAATGAAATTATAATGACCAAGTTTGGCTCTAAAGAAGAGATTTGAGAAGATATTTTTCCTTCATTTGTTCAGAGATGGGTGACAAAAGGTGTGGAATTCTGCATTCAATGTGTCTTTTGTGAAATATTAGTTACTTTCATGGAGCTTATTTCTTCTTTATTTTATTACAAGAGATTACAAGAGCTCTCTAAAATAGGATTGGAGAAGAAAAATGTAGGTAATTTAAAAAACAAAGGAAAATATTAAAAAATTAAAATAAAGAATAAATGTGGTAAGATTGTGGTATAGAACATCCAAACGTTCCAAACTAATTACCAAACACAGCCAGACACTGTCAAAATTCATAGGATGAAAAAGGAAATTTTTCTTCCTCCAAATAAAAACTCAAACAATAGAAAATACTTCTATGGTCTAATGTTAAAAATTGGACTACAGTCAGGAAAACTGGATTTCTTATTCATGTCTCTGTCACTAATTTGCTGTGTGGCCTTGAGGTAAGACACTTCAATCATTGGTACCTCATACCTGTCCTCCCCTCATCCCACAAAGAGTCAATGTTAATGGAGGAAATCATGCTGGAAGAAAAAAAGCAGACATTATTGACACAGTTTAAAATTACTTCAAATCTCTAATGAGTCTGTGATTCCAGTGATTCTTGTTCGTGACCTCCCAGGTGAATCACTGGGAACCTACCCAAAAGTGCAGGAGTTTCCTTGAATTCTTCAGAAATCAGGTGGATACAAATGGAGCAGAAGCATAAGAGCTATCAACCGTTCCCTCCCTCATTATAGAATATGTCCATCTTTTTAGTGTCACTACTTTAAAAATGTGCTTGTATACATTATATATACACATGCATATATTTTCTGATATGTTTTGCAATATAATTGTTTTCCTTTGTAATGCTATGTGTTTTATGTCTTCAACAATATTCTGAGGAAGGGTCCCTAGGCTTCAGCAGCCAGACAAACATTAGTACATACAATTGTGTAGATCGCATCCTTTATACCAGTTTTCTTGCAGAATTCTTTGTAAAACTACCCTTTGTGGGACCCAAGGACTACAAGAACTTCTGATCCTTCATCATACAAGAGAGGTCTACCCTGAGAAAAGAAGTGACTTGACCACCATCACCCAAGCATAGGTGGCTGAGGCAGAATTTGAACCGAAGGCTTCAGACTCGAGACCCACTATTCTTCCCAGGCGCCACCGTCCTAAGATTCACAATCGTGGCAATCACAGCTATCTACCTCTTTTGCCACCGTTGGGGGTTGCGCTCCCACAAATTGGGCCGGCCGGCGAGGGGTGGGATGGGGGTGGGGTTCTCTGCTTCTCAGCAGCGTCCTCCAAACGGGCTGGAGTGCCGCCCCCCTGAGCTCAGGTCTCCCGGACCCACCCATCCTATGGCGCTCCCCTTCTTCATTCACGGCCACGGCCACTGGCAGGGCCGAACCACGCAGCCGGAAACGCTGGGAAGCCACGGACGCTGTGGGCGAAGGGACTGAGCCCCGCGCCAGGCTTCGAGGACTCCGGCCTACGCCGCTCTCCTTCCCCACCACCCTCCTGCCAGCCTCCGCCGCCCAGCCTCGGGGCTTACCGGAGCGGGCGCCGCCTCGGCCATGGTCCCAGCCGCCCTGCGCTGGAGGACCTGCCCGCGGTCTGGGCCCCCGGCAGGAGTTGGTGCCGGGGTGCGGAGCCGAAGCCGGCCCGCAAACGAAACAGTGGACACCGACCACACGAAGCAGTAGGAGTCAAGCCGCCCTCTGGTCCCTGTCAAGCCCCGCCCCGGGCCCCAGGACACGTGCCGCCGGGCACAACGAGTGTCAGTCTGAAGAGCCGACAGCGCTCCCTGTGGCCGTAGGACCGCATTGCGCAGCTGCTGAGCGACCACCGCTTTGTTCCTCCCGGGCTGCAGGCTTTCCAGCAGTAGCCGGGGAAGAAACACAAAGTGGATTTAGAAAACCCCCTTCGCCATCTGCCAAACGAGAATGATCTCGGCGAGAGCCATGATAAAAGTTCCCCTTTGTTCTGATGAAAAGAATTTTTTCAAATTGGATGTAAAGAATGTAAAACCAAATGTCTTTAAATTTGGGAATGAAAGCCCCGGAGGCCGGGGGCCGCTCCCATCGGTGCCCCACGCCCTCCCCAGACTCCGGGGGCCCCAGGCGGCCCAAACCTACCGGAATAGGACGAATAGCCTGAAAGGGGTTGTTACTGGAGGGAGAGTCGGGGCGCGCTTAGCAGGCTGAAATGAACTGGGACCGGGAAAGAAAAAGACCCGTCCAGCGTGAGGGACATCGAACAGGCTGGGAGGGGTCTGCCCAACGTTAGGCAAATCACAATCTGCTGTCGTCTTCAAAAATAACTGATCCCTAAGGCTCCTTCCCGGGAGGAACATGAGAATCGTAGGATTTATGAATAAAAATGAAAAGCTTGATAATCTTCCCTTCTCTCTGGCCTTGGACTCCGCATGTAACCGGAATTTTAATTTATCATTTATCTAGTAAGGAGATACTGATATGTAACCTTCTCTAGACTAGGACTAAGCTATAGGAATACAGACCCTTGTCTAAATTAGGTTTTAAATAATGGCACCCCCCCTACACAGCACGTGTTTAAAAAATGTTTATTGGGTTGGCCATTTTTCTTACATGTAATTGTAAGTCTTAAAATTGTCTAAAACCCATCTAAGATTAACGCTCAATCATGAAAAATTTTTAAATATAAATTATATATTCCAATCTTATGCCTAATGGTGAGGATCACAAGCCACGCTCTCCATAACTTCTGCTATGGTTCTATCATAAAAGACATCCTATATAGTCATTTTTGTCACTATTTGGCAGTAACTGCTTCATTTCCTTAAAACACTGTCTAGTTATCAAGAGAAGCCACCTCCAGTTAGAAGAGTATGTATGCCCTAAAGAGAAACTACTTCGAAAACTACCAAAATCGATAGCAGGATTCTCTTTCAAGATTTTAAGATTCACTGAAACTATTAATGTAGGGGTAAATCCTGAAAACTAGTAATTTTAAGAATTTATATAGTAAGCAAAAATGGATTAGGAGCATCACATCACATAAATCTGGAGCCAGAAATTTTAGGGAATTTTTTTAATTACCCATTACAGACCTTAAAAGTAACTACATATTGTTGAAAACAAATATTGCATATAATTTCAGTTGTTAAAATGCTGTCTGGTATATCCAGATATATGTTACCTGGTGGTACTCGTTTTTAATGTGGAAAAACTTATTTTTCCCATTTTACAGGAAATAAAAATTAGTATCTTCTGAATCTTCTTCTTTGAACATTTACATCACTCTTGAATCAGGAACCCCTTAAGCTTTCATTTTCCTCCTAAGGCCAGGGCACCAAGCTGACCAAAATCCCCAAAACTTTTAGCCTCATGAGGGGCCAGGAAACAATCTCCTTTTGCAGGCGCTTCCTCATGGCTTTTGTGCCATATTCGACTCAAGCTGGACTTAAATTAGAAAGATTTGGTTCCTTTTCCTAGGTCACCCTAATAAACTGTAAACAAGATCTTTCTGCCATGCTCATGTAATAGGGACAGAATGAGTCATTAGATGATTTGCTTTTTTAAGAAAAATAGAAAACATCCCTATGTGAGTTCACCACCCAAAGACAAAAATCTCAACCTATTCAAATCCAACCCTCATTTGTAGTGCCCCACATATTTGCCAGTGCTTAGCTGCCACCCAATATGCTGAGGATCTTTCTTTTCAACAAATGGATACCAATGGAGTGTGTGGACTCTCAATCTACATGCCCAACACGACGTTTTCAATTGATCAATTTTCCTGACTTTTCAACACTACTTTTCAGGAATTTCTCATTTGTAATGTACCCAATATGCACTTTTCCAAAGCCTGTGGATGAATATTAGCTCCAGTTCTTCAGAATAATATTTCCCAATTCAAAACTATACGCTACTATCAGAAACTTTGTTCCAAAGTTTGTTCTTGGAGTTATTGATCTCATTTAGAAATCTGCAATATTCCAGGGCTTGATGTTTGATAAACATGTCATTCACAAAGGGGACCTCACCACTAATAGGAAATTAGATTTAACCTTTGCCATGTATACATGTCCACTTGCCCCCAATAATTTTGAGGGTCACTGAACAAAGTCTTCACATTTTTCAAGATAGTATTTGAATATTATGGGAGACTTTTTGGAGAAAAGCCTTTATGGAAATGTTTTGCTTAACAAAATCAAATGCTTTTTTATGGTCAACCAGTAAGTACAATAGATGTTATCTTTCGTGCTTTTCAGTCATATATTTGCCTATTGCTTGAAATGTGTCTGTATCCTTAACCTCATGAAAGACTCCCTCAATGTGTGCCAAAGATAAAAAAAAAAAATTATATAAATAGGAAAATAGGCATATAGGTAACTATTTTTTGAAAAAAAAAATTTTGGGGGGGGGGGATGAGGATCTGAGATTTTTTATTTCTACACTTTCTTTTCACAAACCTTGAGAAATGATTTCTTAGGGCTTTCCAACTTAGGTACCCCAAGCACTTAAACTCCTCTTAGTGCAATCCAAATGTTTTCTCTGTTGGTTTTCTTTAGTGCCATTTTCATTTCCTCCACCAGAACATCCAGAACTATACTGAATCCCAATGTGGTGGCTCAACTATCTTTGACAGTAAAGTTTGCTATAACAATTTTTCTAGAACTTTTCTAATCTATTTGCTGTCCTTTCAGCTTTATCAGATTCCTCCAGATGACTTTTGCTTAGATCTTTCAACAAGCTTGCATATAAAGCACTGTTATATAAAACAATACTTCTCCATCTTTTCTGTAAGATTTTATAAATGAACCGTTTTTCTAAATTAGTATTGTCCTTGACACTGTTTACTTGGCCAGATCAAGTCATGTTTAGTGGTTGATGCAGTTTCTAGAGTATTTTGGTTTCTTTTTTTGTATTAAATTATTCCTATCAGTTAAGTATCTGCATAAAACTTATAATGAAGTCCATATTCTATGTAGTTATAACTTGTTTAAGATAGATAAGGTTGCAATTTTAATACTGTGCTATTTTCTTCATTTTTATTATTCCAAATTCCCAAATTGAATCCACTTAACTTTGTACTTATTTAGATTTTTTTCTCTAAGTCAGTACTTTAATTGCATATAGAAATTGATTTAGGAATGATCCTTACATCAATAACTTTCTCTTAAAATATAAACTTTTACTTTTTGTCACATTGACCTGACCCTATCAACTTCCCACTTTTCTCAAAAGAATTTGCTTCTGTGTGCTTTCTTAACTTTTGATGTATATATATATTTCTTCATGTTGGCCTCAAAGCTAAGCAGCACTTGGGAAACCTGCTTGCCCCCAGAATTCTAGGCAACTTTCTGAAGCTCACTGCAACCCTGCATTGGCAGAGAACTTTTCCTCACTTAGGAGTTGCTTATACTAATGAAACTAAAACAGAAGCTATTTCCCTACTCTATGTACTTCCTCTGTGCTTACCACTTGGCAGAGACATCAAGGTTTATAATGATTCAATCTGAAGGGCTTTGTCTAATTCATAGAATTTCTCCACCCTTTACATCAGATGTAACAAGATTCTGAATTCTTCAGGGGAAGAAGTACATGAATGAAGTAACAATGAAATGGAAAGTATAACAATTATATCCTTCAGACCATCAGTTTACCATAGAATGCAATTGATGGCAAACCTCTTTAGGAAAAATGGCCTTGCTCTGCTTCTCACTAGTACTGCCCCCATACTACTCCCAAAATATATTGGGGAAATTCTGCAGTGGATTGTCTTTTTGTTTTGTTTTACAAGCCTTAAGCTTTGTCAGTTTCATAACAAGCTATTTTCACAAATAGGCAACAAGTGTCACCAGACTACTACTTAGTGTATACTTTTCACTCTTCTCCACATATATCAGAACTCAATCTCTTCAGCAACTTCCTGGTACAATCCTGTTTCTTTTGCTGCAGCAAAACCATTCCAGCTAATTAGATCATGGAAGTCACTGCCACTCTTAGATTATTGTGATCTTCAAGAGCCAATGACATCTCATGACACCAAGATTTTGTAGTAATAACTTACTTGCAGTCCATGGTCTATCTATCTTATCTATAGCAGCAGCCAACAATCTCCTGATAAATTATCATCAGCCTTTATTAAGCTAGACACTCTTCTGGGGATAGACCAAGTAAATTACTCAGGTATATAAGGTAGTAAGGTCAGACAGGTGATAGCTTCCTCTGGAAACATTAGTTTTCTACTATGAAGCAGGTCTATATCCAGGTATGATCAGCAACCTCTGCTGGAATTTGGAGCCTTGTCTCCTGCCTGACATGCCTGCTTATCACTATATTGCCCACTAACATTCCCTGAATATGGTAGTTCTCTTTGAACATATAGTGCTCTACAGCTTAGTTCTATGCCTTAGGTTGGCGGATTTCCTTAGTGAACTCTGTTGCTCACTTAAGCAACTCAAATTTTCAAAATTCAGCAAAATGAAAAATATTTTGTTCAATGTCTGAGAACTTAAACTTCATTACTTGGGCAAATTTTTTGGGGGGAGGCATTTAAAAATGGCTTGTCCTGCATCTCTTTTCAACTGACTTCCCTTTGGATTTCTATGAAGCTCTGAAAACAAAGTTAAACATGCAATACTATGTTCAATTATCTATTATCCACTAGGATCAACTGATTTTCAACTGATTACAGTGACATATAATAAACTTGAGAGGGTCCCAAATATGATGTCTTTGATTTGATACATACATAGCTTGATGGAAATATCTGTAAGGAACATCCAACTTTTTTTGCTTTATTATTATGCTCAACAAACTTTCTAAATGTTTATATAATCTCCTGAATTGTCCAGGATATGGTTTTTCAGGCCAGGCATGTCTCCCACTATAACTTAGTAAGCTTTCATTGTTTTTAAAAAAGCCATCTCTTAAGAATGTGGTTAGTTTTCATCAGCTCATCACTGTCCTTCTCAAGTCAAAGTTGTAATACTACAAAACCGAAGATGACACACTAAATTGTGGTGGCCTCACCAGGTAGATTTTACTAATTTTAATTAGAAATGAACTATCAAAGCTGAAATTGGACTAAGAACCTGTAAGGGTTTCTCACAGCAATAATGCTAGTTATCAAATTTACCAAATATTACAGTTCCTTTATCCAAGTAAGTAATAATGCCTATTACTCTCTTGTTTATAAAACAAATGTTCAAAAAACATGATGAGTCTAATCCTGTGAGGACTAAAAGGAGTGTCTTTAAAGGAAGACATTTAGGGAAAGGACACACAGTTGAGAAGACACCGAGTGTTCTTGAAAATATTAAGAGGTTTAGTTCTATGGCAGGACAAATCTGTGTCACGTAGCTGACCTGGATTTAAATGCAATGGAAGTTATTGATTCCACAGAGCCTTAAGTCCAACTTAGCCATTTTCCTCCAACATAACACTCCAAGTAAGGCTGCTTCTCTCACTTCAACTTCCCAAAAGTAGGAAAGCTATTTTTAACAGGAGGAAAACACCAGATAAGGGCTTTTTGCTAGTTAGCAGTTTTATTCTATGCAGAGCACAATGAGGAATTCCTGTCTTTCTCAGGAACCCTCTCCCTCTTTTCCACCAGAGACATCAGTAATAGTAATGAGCATTTGGCATCGGCTTCAGAGGTGAGGAACTGGATACTTCCCTTTATTGTCCCTCTGAAACAAAGACCCACAGCCAATTCCAAAACCTGAAAAACCCTGATAAACCAAGGCCATAGACCCTCATGGAGCAAGTAAGTCCATACATACTTACAGAAGAAATAGGCCCAGTTCCTTGCTTAAAAATGAAGCCCTGAAACCAGATTCTACATTTATTCCAGTGAAAGGGCTAAAAGTTTGCCTTCACAATCTTTCAGGGGTTTAGAGCTTTGGCCACTTTCTCTCTTCCCCTTGATCCTCTATAAAGTCATTCTTACTTACAACTTTCGGGAGCTAGTCAGAAGGACACCAGAAATGTTCTCTGCTCCCTGATTTGTCCACAGTGAAGGCAACACTAAAGAAACCTCATATCCTTTATTCCCTCCGAGAGGGTGGGCCCAGTCCCATTGTTAGGAACAACCACTTCTTTTAGAATTAAAAAACAAAAATCAAAATCAAAAACAAAACAAAACCCAACTGTCAGAAATTCTGGTTTTAAAAATTAAATGAAAAAATCCTCAAATTGAGATCAAAACAGATACCAGCAGAGAAAGGAAAGTGGCTCATTTAAGTTAATCTTTCTACATGTTAACACCAATGTAACTTTTTTTTTTTTTTTTTAAAGAAATGCAATATTGTGCTATCCAACCTCTTGCCACAGGATTGCTAATACCTCTGGCCCCACTCCCCCAGAGGCAGTTACAAAATACCCAAATAGGCCTTGAGGCAATCTCAGGTCACCTGGAGGGGTAGAAAGGGCATCTGTAGGAATTTCTATTATGGGATTCTTGTGAAGATAATTACCAGGGCCTGGCAACGTAACACAAGTTCCCACCAGGTGGTAGACCTTAGATCACTCCAACCCACAAGCCCTGGGGTAATGTGAAAAACAGAGGCACAAAGGATTCCAAAGAATGGCTGACTCATTAGCAGGTGGAAGGCAGGATAAGGAAGCCTGGCTTTCAGGCTACCTACCCCATCTCAGCATGATTTTCAGGGAAGAGTTCGGGCTCAGTCTAGTGCTTGGTCGGAGAAAGGAGAGAAGAGGGTAGGGGAGTGGCTGAGCTCACCCTGCTCTTAAGCAGGATCTAGTTGAGAGCTGCCTCACCCCTGCACAGTGACTTTCTAGGGGGCTTCTGCCGGCCCCCCTTGCCCCAGGGATAGATGAGGGGCCGGCATCCTTAGAGTAACCCATCATTCCCTCCAGGTTCTAGACCCAGCCCTCCCCGTTCTCTCTGGTGGATCTTCTGGTGCTGTAATAGGTGCTGCTTTTGGACAAAACTCTTCTCACATTGTGCACAGCTGTAGGGCCGTTCACCTGTGTGGATGCGTTGATGCCGTACCAGGTCAGAAGGATGGCTGAAGCTCTTGCCACAATATCCACAGATAAGTGAGCTGCGGCTCTTCCTCCAAGGGATATGGCCGGGTAGTGCAACCAGGCTGTTGGGTGAGAACCTCTCCTGGACTCGCTGACCCATGCTCGAACCTTCCTGCAGGTGGCATCGCTGATGGGTCACAAGGCTTGCCTTACAGCTAAAACTTCTCAGACATTCCTCACACCGATGCGGCTTAACCTTTTTGGCCTGAGGTTTGAGCTGAGGCCTGGGCCGTAGATTTTCCTCAGGCTCTGGCTCCCCAAAGGACCCCCAACCAGGATGGGTCCTCATATGAACAGCTAGTTGCTGCTTGTATCGGAAACTAACATCACATTCAGAACATTCATATGAATTGGTAGCTGGGGGGCTTCGTGGATGGGCCAAGCTCCTTTTCAACCTCATGCCTTGTCTGCACTCCTGACCTGATCGGGCCTGCCCACTAGATTTTCGCTTCCGATGAAAACCCAATGTTTTGGCCTCACTTCGGTCCTGGTCACACTCAATAGCTTCTTCTAATTTAGCAACTTCTGGGTCAGTCTCCAAAAGGATGGAATTGCCCTGCCCATCCCAGGTTGCAGCCTGTTCAGGGATTAGCAGAGTATGCTGTTCAACACTACCAGAAAACTCTCCAGGCAAATCTTCAGGGCTTTCTTGATGGTACTTCATCTCCTGTTTAATCATAACTCCATCTACTATAAAGAAGAAGAGAGAAGCAAAGAAACAAAAAGTGAAATCTAACACTCTTGAACTCTACACCAAAAAATGTCTTAAAACAGCTGAGTCTGGACCACAGCATAGCATTTTCACTCTTTCTGTTGTTTGCCTGCATTTTGTTTTCTTTTTCATTTTTTTTTCCCTTTTTGATTTGATTTTTCTTATGCAGCAAGACAATTGTACAAATATGTATACATATTGGATTTAACATATATTTTAACATATTTAGCATGTATTGGATTATCTGCCATCTAGGGAAGGGAGGGGAAGGAGGGGAAAATTTGGAACACAAGGTTTTGCAAGGGTCATTGTTGAAAAATTACCCATTCATATGTTTTGTAAATAAAAAGTTTAAAAAAGAAAGAAAGAAAAATACCTCTGTTTCCTCTCCCTTGCATTCCACATATTCCTCCTCCTGCTCTCAATTCTGTCACCAGCTCCTTGGGGGTTTGCAAATTTGCATTATGTAGAAATCACTTCATGGAAAGCTCTACTTAATGTAAAATGAAAAATGTATACTTCTTTTTTTCCATTCAGATAACAATCATCCTAGTTAAGGGCCTTATCACCGGGAAAATTATCATAGATTGTAATTAGTTGCCCTGACTCAGGTCTTTTCTCATTCTAACCTAATCTCCATACAGATTTGGGGAAAAGTGATTTTCCTAAAGCTTAAGTTTGATCATATCACCCCCTGCTCCTTAATAAACTTCAGGAGTTCTTATTTTACCTTTATCTCTTGCTTCTTAAATTCTCTTTTTTGTTTAGGTTTTGTAATGTACATAATTATCAGTAGAATTGTGCATATATTTGATTTACAAGTAAATACATATGTTTTGGGGGTACAGGTACAAATTTTTTTTACTGATGGAGTGTGAGAGAAAGTTTGGAAACTACTGGCTTTTGATAGCAACACTTCTAGATTACTCAGGGTGGCCATATAGAAATAGGTTGGTATATCCTTTATCTAGCCAGGCTGAACATGATAATTAAGAAAGAAAAGGTAGTGAGAATGAGTGATATAAACATAAGCAGAAAGGTCATGTAAAGTTGGGAAGGGATGGTGTGGTAGAGCAATGGGACCCAGGATGTTGGGAACTTGGGTCTCTATCGCTTCATAAGATTTGTAGGATTACAAGATGAACATGCTCTGATAGAGCATTATACAAAAAAAGAATAGATAAAAAGGATAGAACAGTAGCATCCTATATTTAGAAGATTATGTGAAGAAACTCAGGAACTTCAGAAAGTAAATATTAGGAGTAACTGAGTAAGACTCAAAGAAGGCAGAGACAAATGTGATACTATTACTGGAGTAAACCACAAAATGCCTGTATTAAAGAAGTATTATTTGTTTAGGAAGGCAATCCTGGCCCTGGCCTTCTCACCCCCTCAAAAATAAAAGCACATAACTCTGGCCTGAAAGCATTTGCTGGCTCTCTCTCTCTCCCTATAGCTAAAGTATAGGGTATGAGTAGAAGGAAAGCCAGTTTAGAGTTCAAGGACAAATCTTCAAACTAAGGCAAGTCATTTATCCTTGCTGCATCTAAAGTTTCCTCAACAAAACAAAACAAAACAAAACAACAGAGTTGTACTACATGATTGATACTAAGTTTCTCCTTTCTTTCCCAATTCTTCAGTGGAAATCAGAGTGCCTAAGAGTGTCTCTGTGGCTTCTGCTACTGCAGCAATTACACAAATGCATGAAAAATGTGAGAAGAGCCATAGAAGAGATGGAGTCTGGTATGGAACGGCTGAACTAGGAGAGCTGAGGTGCCCCGAAATTTTCTATCTCTAGGAAAGAATGTCCAGAATAAGACTCCAAATGGCCTCATTTTGGCTAGTAGAGGATAGGTTGTGTGAAAGGGCTACTGAGAACTACATGGTTTGATCAACATGGGGCCCATCTCGTGTGAGAATTAAAGAATCTGCCTTAGCCTTTTCTTAAAAGTTGGCTTAATGGTAGTAAGGGAGCTGTTGGGATGCTAGTGAAGGAAGGTATAAAGCAAAGATGAGCAGAGCACCCATGTAAAAGAAAGAAGTTAAGCGGGTATTGAGTGACCTGTGTATTATGCCTTTTTTGATTTGTTTGTTTTTGCTTTTTGCTGAAGAGATTAGAATTAAGTGACTTGCCCAGGGTCACACAGCTATTAAGTGTTAAGTGTCTGAGGTCACATTTGAACTCAGGTCCTCTTGACTCCAGGATCCATCCTCTATATCCACTGTGCCATCTAGCTACCCATGTGCTATGCCTTTCCATGGTGCTTCCCAGAAAGCTGGAAAACAATTTTTAGAGTAGTTGTCTCTGATAAAGGCCTCATTTCTAAAATAAATGGAGAACTGAGTCAAATATATAATACAGGTCATTCTCCAAATGATAAATGCTAGATATGAAAAGGAACTTTTCAAACAAAGAAATCAAAGCTATTATAAATAGGTGTAAGAAAAAGTGCTCCAAATCACTACTGATTAGAGAAACGCAAATCAAAACATCTTTCAGAAAAATGTAAATCAAAACAACACTTCAAACCTAGTTAACATGACAGAAAGGGAAAATGACACATGTTGGAAGGGATATGGGGGAAACTGGTAATTAATGCACTGTTGGTAGAGTTGTAAACTGATCCAACCATTCTGAAGAGCAATTTGAAACTATGCTCAAAGGACTATAAAACTGTATACTCTTTGATTGCTAAGTTTGTATCTCAAAGAGATTTTAAAAAGGAGGAGAGGACCTATTTGTACAAAAATATTTATAGCAGCTCTTCTTGTAGTGACAAAGAATTGAAATTAAGGGGAAGGCCATTAATTGGGAAATGGCGAAACAAATTGTGTTATATAATTGTAATAGAATATTACGAGGTTGAGGAGCTGACTGATATCAGAAAAACCTATATGAACTAATGCAAAAAGCAGCAGTTCTTGTATTCAGTAACAGTAATACTGTAGAATAATCAACAGTTAATGCTTAGCTATTTTTAGCAATACAATGATCCAAGACAACCCCAAAGAATTCACGAAAAAAATGTTATCCACCTAAAAAAAAAAAAAAAAAAGGATGAATGGGAGTCTGAATGCGGCTCAAAAAATACTACTTTTCACTTTCTGTATTTCTTTCCCATATTTCCTTCCCCTTAAATATGAATCTTCTTTCATAACATGACTAATATGGTAATGTTTTGCAAGACTGAACATGGATAACATATCAATTTGCTTACTATCTCAGGGAAATGAGAAGACAAAGAGAAAATTTGGAGCTCATTTTTAAAAAATTGTCTTTACATGTAATTGGGAGGAAAATTAAATATAATTTTAAAAAGAAAACATGGTGCTTTCTCTGAGATTATCTCCCATTTACACTAAACGTATCCCACATATATAGCTGTTTTCATGTTGTCTCCCCATTAAACTGTGAGTTTCTTGTGATCAGGGACCATGTTACTACTGTTGCTTATATACTTGTTGACTATTAACTGACTGACCAAAGTCAAATTCCTTTATTGGAACTGGCAGTGGCTTAATTAGCACAGTTTCCTTTTTATCCCAATGATGTCATCTATTATATAGCTGGAGATCTAGAATTCTGAATTTTAAAATGAATTCAGAAGGAAAATAAAGTATGGTTCTTGCTCACAAGTTTATTATAATGCTAATTAAAAACTCATTAATAATACAAAAAAACCACTTCATTTAAAATCTGTCACAAACTAGTCAAAGATAGGCTCCAGAGGCGTGCAAGAGGATAAGGACTTTCAAAGGAAGAGACTACAGTAAGTTGCAGTAGAAAATATCCCACTCTGAGCAAGTCACTTAATCCCAATCTCCTCAGCAAAAAAACAAACAAACACAACAAAAAAAAGTATCCCATAGCCCATTACCTGGGTAGGGACCACCAGGGCTCTCCCCAGCCAAATCTCCCAGGTCCTCTGTACTGGATTCTTCTTCCTGGTGGGCCAGGATTTCAGGGTTGGAAATGGCACAGTCTGAGAAAAAGAAAGGGGGAATGGGGGGGGGGGGGCGGAGGGGAAGGGGAAGAAAAGAAAAACAGCATCTGGTTTATGATTGGAACCAAAATTCCCAATGCTAGACCTCAGAAGATTCATGAGAAAACTACAACTATTTTCCCTTTCCAGGCTGCTTAGATCACTTAATAAATTCTTAGATTGTATGATTTTGTTATTGTTTAGTTGTTTTCAGTTGTGTCCAACTCTGTGTGGTCCCTTTGAGGGTTTTTTTGGCAAAGACTGAAGTGATTCATAACTTTCTCTTCAGCTGATTTTACAGATGAGGAGTGCTTAAACTTATTTTGCTCAAAGTGTTTCAATTTCATGCATTTTCTATTTTCTGGAGATATTTTACATATTAACAAGAAATAAAGTCTTAAGTAACCTAATCAATTCCATAAATATTTATTAAATGGGCACTAAGACACTACACTATGTTAGTTGCTGGGAATACAAAAACAGCATCACCTACACTTTATTCTCAAGGAGTTTATAATTTAACAAAGCAGAAAAGACATGAATACTTATAATGATTATACAAAAGAAAATCTGATTAAGTGCAAAAGAAAGGTTTCAGCAGTATTGCAAAAACAATAAGATATAATGAAAAGAATGAGGGTGTTGACCTCTAAAAGACCTCGGTTTCAGTCCTGGCTCTAACACATATGCTTCTAAGGAAATCATTTTAACCCTTTCATTTTACGGATAAAGAAATGTAGATAAGGTTTTAATAATAAAGTAAAACATTTTCCACCTAGAGGATAGAATAGAATCTATAGCTAATTTACAGAAAATTTTTTTAGTCAAAAGGAACCTGTAATGAAGCTGCTGGATGGGGCAGTAACATGAAATATTCTTAAAAACTCAACCATAAATTATCCAAGGAAAGACAAGCGAGTTTACTCTTTGTCACATTCTACAATTTTCTGGTCCACCTTCTACTACTATAAGTTGTGTACTAATAAGGGAACACAAGTTCACTCAAACAGCAAATTTAAGAGAAGTATAAATAAGTGATTCCATCAAGCTGAGGATTGCATTTATTATCTCTAAGATATTTTAAACTCTAAATCTACGATATTATGAATATACTAGATTGTAAAGGCAAGAGTACTATACAATTTACAACACTATCCTTCAAAAATATCACTTTCTTATTTCATCCCCATAAAAACCCAGTGATATAAGAAATATATTGTCTATCCTGATGAGAAAAGGAAAATGATTTACCCAAGAATATAGAGACAAGTGATTAAACAAATCCAATTCTCTTGACACTGTTCTTCCCATCTCTTATTAGCAAGAAAAATTAGCAAGACCTACCAAGTTGGTCAAAAACAACAAACGGTAGAGGACCAGCACTGGGATTTCTAAATATCTTTCAAAATTAGAAAAAAAAAAGGAAGAGTCCTACATTATGAATTGGTGGCAATGAATATTATAAGGGCCCAATTACAACAATTTGAGCCTAGATCAACAACTGTCCCAGAGTCTAGAATAACTAAGATAATTCTAAAAAGGGAAGCTTCCTTACCCAAAGAGACGAGGGTCTCAAAATTGCTCTTCATCACATTCCTGTAAAGTTCTTTTTGCCAATCATCCAAGTTCTCCCATTCTTGCTCTGAGAAATAGACTCCATCATTTTCAAAAGTCCCAGGAACCTGAAATCACAAAGGTCTCACATTTAGTGTCTCATCATATTGGCACATTTTGACCCTTCAAGAAAAAAGCCTAGAACCAGAAACCAAAGAGTATATAAAGTTGAGCATCCTCTTCTAACCCCCAGCTCCAGACTTAAAGCGATTACCTTAGGAACCTCGCCCTTGCTGCCTGGGGGGAGCCGAAAGATCCAGAAGTTCCTGTTTCTGAGAAGATTTTCCATGTTCTCTAGCCTCCTCTGGAGCAACCCATACTCTTGTACCAAGGTCCCCAATACAGCCCATTTGCCCTCCAGCTGGTTCCCAAACTCTACTGCTGTCTTCTCATAATCAGCCAGTTTCTTCTCTGCTGACCCTGTCCGTCCCTCTAGGGTCTGTAATCGGGCAGCCTGAGACTCCACCTTCTTCTCCACTGCCTGAATGGCTGCCACCACAGTCCAGAGGGAGATCTCTGTACTTTGTAGGTACGAATCTTTCTCTGAGGGTGGAGGCAGTAGTGAAGAGGAAGTTATAGGTGTAGAGCGTCGTTTTCCCTTGTTCTGAGGAATGAAAGACAGAATTATTAGAAATGAGAGTTTAAAACATACAATATGAAAAAAATTATCATATTTCAAAGTTGTTTAACAATGCCTATTTAAAAAAATAAAAGCAGTACCAAGATTTCACTGAGCTTACAGATATTTAGCATCATCCTACAAGTAGAAGACACACTGAAGATGAAACTCAAAAGCAGTGTAACTAAATCTTGGTTTTCTGGAATTTTTTTCTTTTTCTTTTTTTTTTGGGGGGGGGAGGAGAAGGGAGGGAAGGTGGGAATAACATAATACAAAAACAACAGTATTAATCCAAATAACTGAAATCTATAAATAATCCTCCAACCAACTTAACCACCTTAGGGAAGACTCAGCAGCTAAGATCCCACTGGAAGAACCATTTATTGTTTTGCTGTGTGGTAAATTCTGTTCTAGGTGTCAGGGTTATTGGAAGGAGAATATGATTAGGAAACAAGAGAGCTAAGTTTTCAATTCCTACTCCAAGATTGACTAGTTGCATGAATAATGTCTTCCTTATCTGTCAAATGAAGTCACAGTCAACAGGTCTACAAGCATTTACTAAGCATCTAGTACATTCCAAGCACATTGAGGATACAATGGCAAAAAGAAAAAAATAAAGAAAATGTAAGAGAGAAGGGGAAAGGAAAAAAGGGAAAGGATACCAGAAGTAGATTTTTTAAAAAGGTCTATTCTACTATGCTCATAAAATTATCAAACTGTGCATACTCTTTGATCCAGCAGTATTTCTATTGGGCTTATATCCCAGAGAGATTTTAAAGAAGGAAAGGGACTCTTATGTGCAAAAATGTTAGTGGCAGCCCTCTTTGTAGTGGCAAGAAACTGGAAACTGAATGGATGCCCATCAATTGGAGAATGGCTGAATAAATTATGGTATATGAATGCTATGGAATACTATTGTTCTGTAAGAAACGACCAGCAGAGATTGGAGAGACCTGCGTGAGCTGATGCTGAGTGAAATGAGCAGACCAGGAGATCATTGTACATGGCAACTACAATATTATACAACAATCAATTCTGATGATCAATTCTCATTGAATACAATGAGAATATTCAAACTCAGTTCTACTTGTGCAGCGACAGAGAGCCTTCTACACCCAGAAAGAGGACTATGGGAACTGAGTGTAGATCACAACAGCATTCTCACTGTTATTTGCTTGTATTTTGTTTTCTTTCTCAATTTTTCTTTTTCTTCCTTCTTAATCTTATTTTTCTTATGCAGCAAGATAACTGTATAAATATGTATACATATATTGGATCTAACGTGTATTTCAACATATTTAACACGTATTGGACTATCTGCCAGCTAGGGGAGGAGATGGGGGGAAGAAGGGAAAAATAAAGAACAAAAGGTTACACAAGGGTCGAAATTGGAAAAATTGCCCATGCATTATGTTTTGCAAATTAAAAGTTTTAATTAAAAAAAAAAAAAAAGGTCTATTCCAGCTCCAAAGTGTGATGAGTCTACAGAAAGGCTGCTAACATAAGCAAAATATAAGTGATGCTTGGACACCCTATCCATTTTTTCAAACTTGATACGGATTTTAAGTTGTCATTCTATCACTAATGATGGGTCTCATTCAAACTTCCAGGTAGTTGTTCCACAAGCATAGATCAATCAATCATTTGCATGAGGTCAGATATACAGTCCAGAGTTTTACAAAACAGCATGAAATCAACTGGCCCAAGTGAAGAGTTTCAAGACCAAAAGCATGGCCTCATTAGCAACATGCCCTAAAGCAACTGAGTTATTAACCTGGCTATCTGCCCTATCAGCCTATTCCATACTCAGGCAAAAAAACTATGTCACATCTTCAAATATCCAAAAATGGTCAAAAGGGAAAACAACAAAACACACAGACAAGATGCTTACACACACACACACACACACACACACACACACACACACAACTTATACACACACGTCTGTTTTGCCTATAATTTTAGGTTCATAAAAGGACCATCATCAATTGATAAATATAAAAACAGAGAAAATCAGGATGAAGAGAAACACGAATAAAAATCTTCAAATCCTTGCTGAGATTGCTACCTGGATCACTTGGCAAATCCAAGGCATGAAAGACATTAGAAAGCTTTTTCTAAACATTGTCTTATTTTTAGGCTGTCAGTTCCCTAAATGTCTAGATCCCATGCTTTCAATGAATTCATTATTTAGAAGCTCCCTTTCCATCACTGATTTTCTCCTCTACCCAATATAATATGCAATATCACTCTCCAATGTTTTGAAATGCTGCCATCAAACAAGTCCACCTCCACTTTAGAAAACAGACTTTAAAAATACATAACATATGGAGGGGATGCGGGAAAAGAGGGACACTGATACATTGTTGGTGGAATTGTGAATACCTCCAGCCATTCTGGAGAGCAATTTGGAACTATGCTCAAAAAGTTATCAAACTGTGCATACCCTTTGATCCAGCAGTGTTACTACTGGGCTTATATCCCAGAGAGATTTTAAAGAAGGGAAAGAGACCTGTACAAGAATGTTTGTAGCAGCCCTCTTTGTAGTGGCCAGAAACTGGAAAAAGAGTGGATGCCCATCAATTGGAGAATGGCTGAATAAATTGTGGTATATGAATATTATGGAATATTATTGTTCTGTAAGAAATTACCAACAGGATGATTTCAGAAAGGCCTGGAAAGACTTACATGAACTGATGCTGAGTGAAATGAGCAGGACCAAGAGATCATTACATACTTCAACAACAAGAGTATATGATGATCAATTCTGATGGAGGCAGCCCTCTTCAACAATGAGATGAACCAAATCAGTTCCAATAGTGCAGTAATGAATAGAACCAGTTACACCCAGCGAAAGAACTCTGGGAGATGACTATGAACCACTACATAGAATTCCCAATACCTCTACTTTGCCCGCCTGCATTTTTGATTTCCTTCACAGGCTAATGGTACACTATTTCAAAATCTGATTCTTTTCAAACATCAAAATAACTGTTTGGACATGTATACTAATATTGTATTTAATTTCTACTTTAACATATTTAACATGTATTGGTCAACCTACTATCTGGGGGAGGGGGGAGGGGAAGGAGGGGAAAAATTGGAACAAAAGGTTTGCCAATTGTCAATGCTGTAAAATTACTCATGTATATAACTTGTAAATAAAAAGCTATAATAAATTTTAAAAAAGATAAATACATAACATGTTATAAAAATGCTTGTGGAAACAATTCTTAAAAGATCTGAGAACTATTAACAGTCATATAAAAGACTGTTCCAATTCACTCATATTCAGGAAAATGAAAAAACAAATAAAAAGTTTCACCTCATATCCAGAAAATTAGCAAACATAACAAAAGATGGAAATTGTCACTATATGAAGAGATTTGAAAATACAGGTTTTTATTAATACTATTGGCTTTGGTTCAAACATTTTAGAAAGTAATATGAAATTATGCTGAAACCCCATAGCTGGAAGTATACTTAATGAATGTCAAAGAAAAGTCCCAGATACACTAAAATATTCATGGCTACACTTTTTGTGGTAGCAAACAAGTGAAAACTAAGTATATGCTCATGAAGTAGGGAAGAGCTAAACAAATAGTGCTATATGAATATAATGAGATATTATGTCACACAAAACAATAGATATAAAAAAATTTAAAATAAGCTAGGAAAATTTAAACAATGACTATAACAATGTGAAAGCAAAGAATAAAAAAATGAAAATTATAATTATATTACGCAAAGTTAGCTCAGGAGGGGGAAAAATGAAGAAATAAATATCGTTTCTATTTTTGCAGAGGTGGGGGACTATGAGTGGAAAAAAGTCATAGATACTGTAAGACTATTAATATTTTTGTTTTGCTGATCTTTTTCTTTTTTCTCTGTCTCTGTCATATAGACACACAGATACATCCACACCTTTTCCAAGGGTATAAAAGTAGACAAGGATATGTGCCAAAATGAAGGCAATATAAAAAATGACAGTTCCCTGCTGGCCAAGGCATTCTAACAGAATAGTGGAAAGGAATGAGAATATATTAAGCAACTACTCTGTTCCAGGCACTGGGAAAAGCAATTTACAGTACCTCATATGATCTTCACAACTACCCTGGAATAGTTACGTGCTATTATTATCCTCATTTTAACATTTAAGTGTTTTGCTCAGTGTTACACAGTTAATCTGAGAGCAGATAAAAACCCAGGTCTTCCTGATTTGAAGTCCAGCAACATCCGATAACTATATGTGCTGGTTTGGAATTCAAATGTTTTTTGTTGAATTCCTAATATGAGCAAAACATAATGGAAACACAGATACTGTAAGATACCCTTACCTACAGGATTTACAAGCAGAAAGAAGAGAGAACAACAAGGCAATACACATTAACCCATTTTAATGTATGCCTAATGTGGTTTACAACAAACAGTATTTGTTTCTTCCCTCTTTCACTGCTTAATTTTTCTCACCTACTTTTGGAACCACCCATTCCTCAAACTCTTGAAATCTTGCTTCCACCTCTACATTCTACAGAAATAGCTCCAAGGTCTCTAATCCCAAAGGACAAGTCCATCCCTGACTTTGGATTATCATTGATTTCTTTGAAACTACTTTGCCGGTTCTTTTACCCCATACCCGTGTTCTTCAGAGACTTTTCCTCTTTCTATTCAGGAGGTTTAGATGTCAATCCTCTTCTCTTTCTACTTTCTCTCCCCAGGTGACTTAATCTATAACCAAGTTTAAATTATCATATCAATGTAAATGACTCTCAGGCCTCAATTTCTTCCAAGGGCCTATTAAAATATCACCAGTAGTCTCACTAATTACTTCAAATTTAACAGTCAAACTGATCAATTCTCCCACAAATCCTAGATTTAGGTTATTTATGTGGTTAGAAATAGCAATAGAAAATTCCTACTTTTAGACAAAGCAGCACCAATTCCAGCCTTCCATAAAGTCACAGAAAATTCAGGTATAATAGTTTTTTGGGTTTTGTTTTGGTTTGGTTTTTTGGTGGGTTTTGTGTGTGTGTGTGTGTGTGTGTGTGTGTGTGTGTTTTTAAGAGAGGGAGACAACTATTAGTGCACCATTTATTTTGGCAATTAGATAAGTAATGAATGCCTTGAATTCTCAACTGCCATCTTAAGTTATGCAAATCTCATATTGTTATGTAAACAAATGGTTTCTAAAACTGAACTGAGAACATAGCTGCAGTTACATTTCAGATTCTACCAAGAGTCTGATAGTCTCAGAAATCTGTTACCAAGAAATATGAGAGTTCTGTAATACCATTGTGATGATAATTTCCATTCCTAAAATATAAAATAAGTTATTTAACGTACCAAAACTACTGGCTACAAGCTTATTTTCTTCCAAAATTTCCAGCCCTCCCCACCCCTTTTTTATCCCAGAGGAAGTCACCATTTTTCTTGCAACAGCATTTATGGGTTCCATTAAAACACAAGTGCTCTGTGTCTAAATAAGTCTGGAAAGCATTGGCCTAATGGTAGCAGGTGTTCAATAAATGTTTGTTGATATTAATTTGCTATCACCTTTGGAAATACCTTCTTTTAGCCCAATAAAGAGTCAAACTACTTAATATATTATCAAGTTCCACTGAAATTCACTCATAATAGAAAACAGAAAAATTCAAACATAATTAATCAATAATTAGGAACAAGGAATGAGTTATTCTTCATCTTTTATCCCCTGAAACTAAATAAAGGATTCAACAACAACTCTAATTATATATATGGCACATTAAAAGTTTATAAAGCATTCTCCAAAAAAATCAATGCTGTAAGCTAATAACCTCAGGTCCTCTCACTCCAAGTACAGTAATAAATATTTGTTGAACTCATCTAAACTGTACTTTATGTCAAAACTCAGTTTTTGTCAAAGGGCCAGCACACATTATAATGAAAGTCAATCACTTTCCAACCAATATTCCAGTCACAAACTCTTCCAGAGGAAAAGTAACAAGATTATCCAGTGCTATATATATATATAAGGAGAGCTTTAAATTTTACACCAAATGCTAAAATCAAAAGAGTTTAAAGATCACCAAACCTAACTATCACATTTTTATTCAAAGTGAATTAAGGTCTTAGAAAAAGAAAGGATTTGCCCGAAGAAACATATACCATGGCAACGCTAAAGTTTGAAAGCAGGATTTGAGAGAATTCTAGAAGTAACAAAGCAACAGCAGGTTTCCAAGAATGTCCAGCCTAAAGGCCCAGAAGCAGACACTAACTTTTGAGAGGGAGCTATGGGGCTGCAGGTTCAATACACTTCAGTGTAATATACTTAAAAAAAAAAAAAAAAAAAAAAAAACTTTGACTCAAGCAGCATTTATTTAACCACTTCGATTGTGCGCAGCACTGTGCTAAGCTCTGAGGATATGAAGACAGAAATTAAACACGATCAAGTCCCCACGAGTTTATGTTGTAAAGGATAGTCAATTAACCCTGCCGATCTTCAGTTTTCAAATCTGTAAAATAGGGGCAACTAAGTGGCCAAGAGGATAGAGTGCTGAGCCTAGAATCAGAAATATTCATCTTTCTGAATTCAAATCTGGCTTCAGACCTTTACTACTGAGTGACCCTGGGCAAGTCACTTAACTGTTTGCCTCGGTTGCCTCATCTGTAAAAAGAACTGGAGGAGGAAATGGCAAATCCCTCCAAGTATCTTCATCAAGAAAAGCCCAAAAGGGGTCACGAAGGGCGTGATACAACACAATAATAATGGGGATGACATGTGGGAGCACTCAAAGAAGAGCATCGAAGTATCTTACACACTATGTGAATGTAAAGAATGACTATGTTATAATTGGATCCGCCAGCCAGTCAGCATTTACAAAGCGCCGATTATGTGCCAGGCAGAGGAAATAAAAGTTTCAGGAGAGTCACGTACAACGAAGGGGGAGGCGAGAAACCGGACGAGCTTGGAGAAACAAGACAAGCTTGTCACTGCCTGACTACAAACGGTGTTAATTGCAGGCCTACCGAGGGCCGCCGAGCACCGGGTCCAAGACGCTCCCCCAGGTCCGGACCCCCAGAAAAAGGCCCGATTAAGACAAACACCCCAGGAACAAGCACCTAGTGAAATGAACGCTGAATCTGGAGTCCATGGCCCTGAGTTCAAAATCGGTCCGGCCTCCAGACTATCTAAACCAACAAGATGACTTAGCGCTTGATCCGTAACCCCTCTATATGCTCTAGCGCCGCATATGGTGGCTCTTCGGCGTGACCTTGGGCAAATCTCCCTGGGTCTCAGTTTCCCCATCTGTAAAATGAAGAGCTGAGATCAGGCGATATTCCAAGCCCAGGGAGTGGGCTGTCGCCAGCTTCCCAGGACAGCAGAGCGCAGCCCCCGCACCGTTGGGGAGGAAGCAGAGCGCAGGTCTCCGGGGGCCACCTCCCCCTAAGGGGCGGCGCTCCCCGGCAGAGCCAGTCCCCACTCTGCACCCAGTACCTCAGGTCAGGCCTCGGGGTCCCCCTGGGCCCGCCTCCGTCCACCCCTCCCTGGGCCAGCTCCTCGGCCCTCCCGGAGAACCTCACCGGTGGAGAAACCGCTTCGGCCATGGCTCCCCGCCGTTGTCCTCGCACAACCGGGCCGCGTGCCAGGCCGAACTGTCGTCGGTTAGTCCGGACCCCCTGAGGAGCGGCAGCCGCCGCCGCCGCCGCCGTGTTGATACAAACTGCATCCTGGGAGCCGCGACCCGCCCCGCCAGCCTACGCTGCCAAGAGCAGCCTCCGGTTATCAGCCGAGCAGCGGAACGATGCATAGCGCCACCACTAGCTCTGGAGGAGGGAAAGCAACCAGAGCGTCCGGCGCATGCGCAGAGCCAGGACCGGGCCAAGGGCAGAGGCCATCTTTTTTAACCCGTTCTCTCTTTCAAAAGCAAATAATTTGCTTGACAGGGTATTTTCACTTTGAAATTTTCTGGTTTCTTTCATCCATTTTTCAGAAGTTATTTAAGCGCCTACCGTGTGCAAAGCAATGTGGGGAGATACAAAGATAATTTGAAAGCGAAATAAAATGAACACATGAGATAAAGTTAATAAGGGCAAGAAATTGTCCTCTGTCGAGGGAGGAAAGATCTATACAGGATTTCCTAAGAGTATGGTGCAGTTTTAAATTTCCAACTGCACCAAGACTTTTGAAACTCCCTATTTTTCCATGCAATTATTGTATCACTATACTATTACTATATGACATAGTAATACATAACTCTACTAAAATTATAATGTAGACTAAAGGAAAAAAAAAGATCAGGGAATGGAAATAGTAATAACCATGATTCTCGAATATTATATAACAGTTTTAAGGTTTTTGAAGTGCTTTAAATGCACTATCTTGAAGCTTTAAAGTGCATTATCTCACTTAGGATACAGTATGAGGTCCGAGAAAGAAAATAGCTTTTCTAGAGTCAAGAAGGCCTCCTTTGCCTTGTAGAACATCTACCAATCCAACAGATAGGTTTGAGGAGGGGCATCCCATAAAATATGATGAGAGTCCAAGTGCATAGAGGCCAATTGTATGGTCGTGGTTTAATTTTGTTTTTCATTGTTATTTTAATGAAAAATAACTGCATATTAGAGAGACAGAAACAGAGAGCGAGACAGAGAATGAGACAGAGACAGAGAGAAAGAGAGACAGAAACAGAGAGAGACAGACAGACAGAGAGAGAGAGAGAGAGGGAAGAAACTGTGTACTCTAGTGTGGCTGAAGCATGATGCCCATGGAGAAGTGTGAAACGAGGCTGGAGAAACAGAAAGGTAAACTCATAGATTTAGATCTGGAAGAGACCTTAGTGAACTTTTAGGGAGTCATTGAGTAGCAAAGAACCTTGAGTGCCATGATAATGAATATCACTGGAAAGGCAATGAAAGGGCTCTGGGGGAAAAATTGGGTAAAATAGCCAGATCTTCAAGTAAGGAAAACTGATCTGGTTGCAATATGGAAGCTGGAGAAGAGGCTGAGAAACCATCTAGAAGATGACTGAAAGAGTGGAAACTAGGGTTTTGCATGGTGGTATTGTGACTATAAGCAAAGGAACAGATTCTTCAGTCATCATTTTAAACTCCTGTTCTTCCAGGTCTCTTGTTTTTGTTTTTAAATTTTTTTTCAATTGTGAGGCATTTGTTTTCTTCTTTCCTCTTGCCTCCTCCATCCCTCCACTGAAAGAAAATAAACAAAACAAAACCCTTATAATAAATATTCTTAGTTTATCAGGGAAAATTCCTATATTGGTCAAGTCCAAATGTATGTTTTTATTCTGCATGATAGGTCCATAACTTATCTCCTGATTTCTTTATTTTCATTATGGGCCTTCTGCTGTAATATGTTAGCTATTGTTATTATTCTAGCCTTCCAAATATGTGCCTCAGATTGTTCTTTTGTGATTATTTTTTTTCCCTTTTGCAAAAAATATTTGGTGGGATGGGTTTGGGGGATTATAGATTGTTGGAAGAAGGGGAAGAGGAAGTTGTTTCTTAAAGCCCCTGACTATGGTATTTCTAATGGATTATGCTATATAACACTCTCAGTTACCCCTGCTAAGGCCCTTTCTGTCAGTTCTTTCTGTAATATTGCATACTTCCCTCTAGATAAAGTAAGTTAGGGAACTAGCCTTTTGCTTTAGCTGTTATTTATGCAATGGAAGTTGGCAGAATAGGACAATGGAACAGAGGAGTGGCTATGCATTTAATTCTTATTTTCTCTCTCATCAAGAAAGGGGAGAGAAGCCCAGACGAGTAATTTGGGGAGAGGCCTCTCCCTAGGCATTTACAAGTCTGGTATTTCTGGTGGAAACTGAATTTTAAGGCAGACTATTGGTGATAAGCTGGAGAAATAAGTAAAAGGAATAAGAGAGTGGTCTGTGAATGGAAACTTTGTTCTCCTAGATTCTCTGATACTGTGTGTGTGTTTTAGTAAATAATTACTAATCAGTCCCAAAGAGATACTAAAGAAGGGAAAGAGACCTGTGCCAAAATGTTTGTGGCAGCCCTGTTTGTAGTGGCTAGAAACTGGAAAATGAATGGATGCCCATCAATTGGAGAATGGTTGGGTAAATTGTGGTATATGAATGTTGTGGAATGTTATTGTTCTGTAAGAAATGACCAGCAGGATGAATACAGAGAGGCTTGGAGAGACTTACATGAACTGATGCTAAGTGAAATGAGCAGAACCAGGAGATCATTATACACTTCAACAACGATACTGTTTGAGGAAGTATTCTGATGGAAGTGGATTTCTTCAACAAAGAGAAGATCTAACTCAGTTTCAGTTGATCGATGATGGACAGAAGCAGCTACACCCAAAGAAAGAACATTGGGAAATGAATGTAAACTGTTTGCATTTTTGTTTTTCTTCCCGGGTTATCTTTACCTTCTGAATCCAATTCTTCCTGTGCAATAAGAGAACTGTTTGGTTCTGCACACATATATTGTATCTAGGATATACTGTGACATATTTAACATGTATAGGACTGCTTGCCATCTGGGGGAGGGGAAAAATCGGAACAGAAGTGGGAGTGCAAGCTTCATGGAAAAATATGTAGTCATAACACACTATAAAGTGTAAAAACATTATTAATAATTTCTCCATCACTTTATTAAGATCAGGCAAGCCACAAAACAATAAATTAAGCCTTGATTTTGTAATTTTTTGGGTCAGTTTCCAAGGCATAAATGCTTGCACTAAAAATTTAACAACTGGAACTCCTCCACATGTGATAAATGTAGCAGCTTTTTGTGGTAGCAAAGAAGTGGAAATTGAATAGATGCCCATCAGTTGGGAAATGGCTGAACAAGCTATGGTATTTAAAGGTAACAGAATATTAATGTTCTAAAAAAAGTGTTGAACAAACTGATTTTAGAAAGGCCTGGACAGATTTATAAGAACTGATGCTGAGCAAAACAAGCAGAACCAGGATACATTGTACACGGGAACAGTAAGAATGTGCTGCTCAATGATTCAGTGATCCAAAGCAATCCCAATAGACTTTGGACAGAAGATGCCGTCTGTATCCAGAAAAGAAAAAAAAAAAAAAAAAAAAAAAAAACTAAGGAGACTGACTGTAAATCAATATATTCACTTTTTTAAAAAATCTCTTCCATGGTTTTTCCCTTTTGTTCTGATTTTTCTCTCCCTAATATGATTCAGAGCAATGTGTATTAAAACAAATAAATTTACAAAAAGTTAAAAAAAACACCAAATAATTGGCATTCCTGGCTAGTTAGAGCTAGCTCTAGTATACACATATATGTCTATATATGTATAAATATATTCATATAAGTATATATTTATGGAAATATATGTATATATACTTATATGTGCATATATCACATTATATACACACATGTTGTGAACTTGCATATACAGATAAGTGTGTGCACGTATTTCTAGCAGTCTTCAAAACTATCACTGGGGAAATAAATCCTATGAAGGGGCCAGCCATCCTCACTCCTACTAACCTATCTCCATGCACAGGACAAGGCAGATATCCTGAGGGAGAGACAAGAGGCAGCCTCAATCCACTCAAGTCAAATAACCATCATCATTATTTCCTCTCTAACTTTGATGGAAACAATCTGGAACCTTGATGCCCCTTTTGTCCCCCCAAAATAATACCAGCTTTCTTTCAGTCCAGCCCCCACAACCATTAATGAGGGGAGAAATCATTATAGAAATTATGAGGAAGGCTCACTTTGTTCCTCACCACTGGCAATAACTGCTGACCAACTGCCATCACCAGCCATTTAAGTACAGGAGTCTTGAGAAAAGTTGATGCATTTCCTGGACTACCATGAGTCCTTCCTTTCAACCCAACTCTCACAGCCATGCTCCAGGGAAACAAACCCAGTGAAAAAGGGAACTGGTCATTTTCACCAACTGCCATCCAAAGCAGCAAGGCACCCAGAGGGAGAGACAGCCTGGCCAGGTAAGTCAGACCACCAACTCGACCATCTCTGCTCAGACCTCAATGGAAACAGCCCAGGATCCTGAACCCATTTCTCTTTGAAAGGGCCATGTATCTTCATGGGAAACAGCCGTTATGGGGATGCAGCTTGGAGACTTGTCCATCAGATGCCACGGCCACAGTTCTTGAAGACCAGAAAAGAAAGTTCTTGCCACCCAGGCTTTGCCATCAGCAGATACTTCACCATCAGAAGCCAATGTGATTTTTTCATTAAAAGTGCAGTGAAACAAGAGGCTTTTGTCTACATGACTGCTGCATACTAAGGGTCTTCCTCTTTTAACAGTTCATGGGCATGCTTTGTCTCCTCAATTAGAATGTGAGCTGCTTACTTTGTGTCCCCAGTGCTTTGTCCTCAGTCCCCAAGTATCAAGCACATAGTAAGTGTTTAGTAAATGCTTCATTTATTTAAAGTACTAGTTTCCCATGTGAGCTTGGGCAAGTAACGTTCCCACAGGCCTCATCTAAAATGAGAGTGAATCATAGAACCTCTAAGATCCCCCCTAATCCTGCTTCTACAGTGACCCTCGGTAGCAGAAGAGCTGCATAACCCACATGTAAGGAAAGTCTGCATGTGAATACTGGCCCTCTGAGCTCCTTTGCTGCCTCCCTGTCACCTGACCTGCCATTTTTCTGGTCTCTCTTTGAATTTCTGTAGTGCTCCTGCCCTCTTTATAACACATAATTCAACCTCTGATCATGTCTTTGTTCTCTAATTGCTACTTATTGTGTGCCCTCTCTGTGTGGCCTGTTAAGTTATGTGGAAATTCACTTTACAAATCTGGAGTTCATCTTCCTTATTTTGTTGCTATAATGTATATATAGCTTTAAGGTCAGCAAAAAGCCTTACAAATATCACCTCATTAGATTCTCACAACAACCCTGGGAAGTAGGTGATTATATCCCATTTTACAGATGAGGGAACAGGCAGAAAGTAAGTGTCTGAAGCTGGATTTGAACTCAGACCTTCCTGATTCCAGGTCTAATGATGTCATCACTGCACCCACCTAGATACCTTTATACTTTTTCCAAGAGATATGTTAAGAGATCAAATGAGCTAATAACAAATAGATCTAATAGATTTAATAATAAAAGTAAAATGATAAAAAACTTTTTGCCTTTAAATAATTTCCAAGGTAATTGTAATTATTATGGCTTTTATTATTGACAACAATAATAAAAATTATAAGCACTATTGTGTACTCCAGAAGTCCTCTACATAAATTTCATGACAGACTGGATAAAGAGAATTAAGGGAGAGTCCAGCTAGTGCAATATAAGCCCATCACTGTTTTTGGAGAAAAAACTCTCAAAGCCATGTTCTTTTGACTATCCGTAACCCTTTGTTTCCTCAGATGTAAAATGAGGGAGAGAAGAGGGTAGGGAAGGGAACAAGCATTTATGTAGCACCTACTGCATGCCAGGAATGTGCTAAATGCTTTAAAAATATCTCATTTAATCAAATAAAGTCATTTAAATCATTTAAGCAAAAATCAAACAAATATTTAAATTAATGGGGATAATAGTTGTAGTGCCTACTGCAAGTGGTTTTTATGAGGCTCAAATGAATATATGTAGTAGGGGACCCATACCATTTTGGAACCTCTATCTCAGATGTGTTATGGGATGTGTCAAGTAATCAAAATGAACCACTTTAATGAATCACACACCTAGGCCAGCATCTAAGGCATCATCTACCAATAAACCAAGCAGAAACATAAATCAAATAGCAAAGCATTTAATTAAGACAGAAGAGCAAAGTAAATAACAAGGGAAAATCAAGTCATTGAATCACTCTCAGACTCCCCATACATGAAGGGGTATACTTTCTCACAGACTGCCACCCTGTTGGGAGAGGACCTACTCCCCAGATGATTAACACCCCTAATGTTCTAGAATACTTGTCATGATTCTACCTTGCAAGAACAGGTTGTGCCTTACTACTACAATTTCGATTATTTCTAAAATCAGAGCTATCCAAAAGTGACTGGGCTGCCTCTGGAGATCCTGGATCCCTCACCGTAGTCTTCAAGCAGTGGGTAGATAACCATTTGTGGGTTATATTGTCGAGGGGATTTTTTTTTTCCAGAAAAGGCTTTATCTAGATGGCCTCTAAGGTCTCTTCCCACTCAGAATCTGTGAGTTTATGAAGGCAAAGATTTATCTGGCTTGTAGTCAAGAATATATTCTATTTACCTTTTGTTCTTTATGGAATAGACAAGATGTAAGAGGGAATAAATCCTTAGCTAAGATCACATTAATCAGGATTGGATTAGATATTCTCTAAGATCCATTCCAGTTGTGAAATCTGGACTTTTCTGCTTTTGCTAATTTTATCTAGACACTATTTGAATATCACATCACTTTTTCTAGAACCTTCTTGTGCTCTTTACTGACTTCACAGTAAGTCTGAGCTCCTTTGTTTGGCACCGAATATCTTCTATGATCTGCCTCCCATCTACCTTTCTAATTTTCCACTTTTTTCTGATGAGCAAAACTGATATCCTCACTTTCTCTCCCAAGAAATCATACATTTCCCCTTCCTACTTTTGTACATCTTATTCTCCCCAAATATCCCACTCATCTCCACCCATCCAAATCTAGCTATCCATCAAGACAGTTCAAGTTCATTTTCTTCATGAAGCTTTCCCTAATCATGCTAGCCAGTGATATTTTTTCCTTCCTCTGAATTTTGAAAGCATGCTATATCATTTGGCCCTCATTGCATTGTTTTGTTATTTTGTTGCCTAAATATGGCTTCTCTCTCACTAAACTGTAAGATTTATAATAGCAGACTTTTGTTTTCCCTTGTTTCCAAAAGGCTTAGCATAGGACAGAATAGGTATCAATTCAGTAAACACTTCCTTGAATTGATTCTTTAGTTAGAATGCCTCAACCATTTTTTTTTTTTTTTTTGGTGACCTTTTGTGGGGAGAAAAAAGAGGGAGAAATTACTCATGCAATTCCTTCTGCAATCCACTTAGAATCATAGAATCTCCCAGTAAGAAAGAACCTGACAGTTTCCAAGCCTAGTTGTACTGAACAGGATTCTCTTCTTCAATGTCCCAGATGCCAGTCATCCAGACTATCTGAAGACTTCATTTCTACTTTTGGACAGCTCTAATTATTAGAAAGTTTTTCTCACCCATCGTGTCTCCCCCTGACTCCTGAGGCCAAACAAAACAAGTCTTAGGGATAATCCCTAAGATGACAGTCTTTCAAATAAGAAATCTGTGCCAATTGTAATTGCTTTGTAGTGTGGCTATTTGTACACCCATTTAATTTCTCCCATTAATTTCTCCTGGAGAACAGGTTATACCCTTCACATTGCTATATATTCCACAGTGCCTAGAATGGTATCCCAGGCATAACAAGTACTCAATATTTACTGAATGACACTTGGCCATTTTCAAATTTTTTCTTTATTCAACTATTCTCCCGAGACCTCTTCTCACCATATAAGTTGAATCCAGTCGATGGGCACAATTGTGGAAAAGGCTTTTCTCAATCAGTGGGTCTCAAATTTTCTGGCCTCAGGAACTCTTTACATTCTTAAAAATTATTAAGGACCCCTCAAAAGAGCTGAGTTGTTATACTTACTGATATTTATACCATTTTAAAAATCAAAAATCATAGTATTAAAGTGTTTTGTATTTAAATACAAATAGCATTGAAATAAAAAAAATCATAGTATTAAAGTATTTTATATCATAAATCCACAAAAGGATCTTATGAGGTATCCCTTGACCATACTTTGAGAACCACTTTTCTAGATAATTCTAGATTTTGCACTGGCTAGTACTGTCCAGGATTAATGGGGGGGAGGGGTGCAGTAGGACTGGTGACAGGCCTGGGAATACATTCTCACATCAAAGCTTGATAAGCCAGATTATTGGGGAAATAGGTAGCCCTCAATAAATACTCTTGTTAACTGGAGTTTAAGTAGAAACTCCTTTTTTTTTTTTTAATTGTTATAATCCTTATTAAAAATCTTTCAGTACAGGGAGGTGTGGGGCAAGGATACAATCTGTCTTGCAGATTTTAGAAGTAACATTCTGAACATCAGTCATTTTCCAGGCTTAGAAACTGCCACTGACAGAGATGATAGGGTTAAGTATAGACTGGTCCCAAAAGATATACTGCCATTTGGTGGTACAGTATGATTTGGGAGAGAGATCACTGGACTTCAATTCTTGTCCCAGACCTGCCGCTAACTCAGTTTGTGACTTTAAGTCCTCAATTTACTTGGGCCTCAATTAACTTCCTATAAAATGATAGCTGGACAAGATAATCTCTAAAGTCCCTTTTCCACTTCCAACATTCTGTGACTATTCTGTAACAACATTCCTATCTCAGCTTGAGTTATCTTTTTTTATTAAAATTGGAACATAGCAAAAGCAAACAATTAAAAAAAGCAACTTCTGATAAAACTGGATTCTAATTGAGTTTTGCTATATGCAGCCAAACTGGAGAAAGCTCCAGCACTGTGAACATGTCAGTGTTCCATCACCTGTAATCTGGACACCCCTTTTATTTTGGGGGTCTAGGAGAAGCTAAAAAGACAAGAAAAAGGTTCAGAAGCTGCGAGTTCAAAAGGGATGGCATGGAGGGCTGCCTTCTCATTGCTGCTCCCAAGGCAAATCCCTTCCAAAGTGGGAGAGAAGCAGGGGTCAGAGTGCAAGGGAGGGAAAAGAAGTAATTTTTTTTTTTTAAATAAATGCATGGAGAGCCCCAGGGCACTTCATCCCACCCTCAGTGGACTTATTTTTTTTTTTAATTTTTTTTTTTTTTTGGTAGGGCCATGCAGACACACAGACACAAATAATGTGGCCCCTGGGGAGTTAAGGCCCTGGGGCCACATAATAGATGCACACATAAAAAAAGGGAGTCAGGTGGCGCTCTCTAAAAAAAAAAAAAAAACAAATCCAACAACAACCAAAAAAACGCTCACCAGGCACCATGACACGTTAGGATCAATACCCATAACTGTCTTCAACTGTACAGATAGCACCAATTAAGAGAGCCCAGGGGTTAAGGGGCGAGGGAGGAACCACAGCCAAGGCATCTCAGAACCTCGGCTGGCACCTACTTGACTCTTGGGAAGAGTCTGCCCATCCTTCTGGCATCACAACTCTAATCCCTCTTTACTATCCTGCTCCTTTGAGAAGCTGGATTAAATCAGTTTTGGTCCCTTCGGCAGGACAAGATCTGACTCCAGGGAAGTGCTAGCCCCTTTTTCTCATGCAATCAAAATAAGATGCAGCTCTATCAGCTCTTGAGGAAGGAGATAGGCCCCAGCTATTCCTCCCTCAAAAGCTCAGTGAGATTTGCACAAATTGCAGCAACATCATCTTCAGCCATGGGATGGGGCACAATGTGAGCCATCTGCCTTCCTATTTCCCCCACCTACAACAAGTAACCACAAGCACTCCTTGTTGGTCCTAAGGAGGGTGGGCAGGAGAGGACCAGGCTGAAGCATGTGCTCACATGACTGAGGTAGGACAATATGGTGGAACAGCACAGGCACTAGACTAGAAGTCGGGAGGATCTGAGTTCTGGTCCTACTTTGTGACTTCAAGTAAGTTGCTTAGTCTCCCTGTGGGTCAGTTTCCTTATCTGTCAAAAGGACATAAGGCTATCTTGACTCAAGATCCATCACCAGCAAAGGGGAAGATCTAGGGTATCTGATCCAGTGGATAAAGAAGGAGGCGGTGAAGGTGAAAGGAGGAAAGAGCCTAGAAAGTGCTTTGTGAACATTTAAAGCACTATTCAAAGACAAAGTGGTGCTACCATTGTAGATCCCATTCCTTTCTGCCTCCCTTTTTTCTGTAGGGACTCTCCTACCTGCAGTATAAATGATTGTCCCTTCAGGCCTGGATGGGCCTGAGAATCCCTGGTTCACCACCCTTGGGCTCAATGCTGTTCCAGGTAATCTTGGGTTCACTGCTTCCCTTGCTCTGGATGAATGTATCCAATCAAGGAAGGAGCAAAGGGAGGGTCCCCTCCCTATCCCTTACCTGGTTAGGATTGAGAAGCACAGCTGGGGTTGAGAGCTGACTCAGGCCCAGTAGCACCAACCACTCCTAATTTACAGGTGTTCAGTCTAAGACTTCTGTACCATCACCTTCTGAAACTGTTCCCAACTCTTGGGTAGGGTTCTACTGTCAGCCCCTTTGGTCCATGGTCCAGTGGGTGAGTGAAGACCTGAGCTCTCCATTCAAGCTGGGCAGGGTGGATCAAACATCCTTGCCCAGCTTTCAAGGGGCTGATGTGGAGTGCAATTAAGGTCCCCAAACCCTAGGACCATGTAAGGGGCATAAGGAGGGGGAGAGTTACTAGTAATTTGTAGTTCTCCTATCTGGTTGCCTGTCCTGTGTTTCCTCAGAGGGTTTCAACCCTCCCACCTTCCTCCAACCTCATTCTATCACCAGATTCCCCTACCCTCTCCCCCCATATCCCACCCCCACCCCTCAGCACTGGCCTAGTCCCGTTCCAGTGCCTGGTGGGGCCGAGAGGTCCCAAGGCTGGCGCTATGCACCCGAAGATGGTCCTTGAGTGACTCCTTATATCGGAAACTCTTGCCACACTCACTACACTGGTAGGGTCGCTCGCCTGTGTGGATGCGCTGGTGTTTAAGCAGATTTTGCTTCCTGATGAAGCTTTTGCCACACAGGGCACAATGGAAAGGCCGCTCCCCAGTGTGTAGACGTTGGTGATTCTGAAGGTGCTCTTTGCGGCTATATGTTTTCTCACACTCAGAGCATTTGTAAGGACGCTCACCTCTGTGGGTCATCTGGTGGCGGATCAGGCCTGAGTGGCAATTGAAGCTCTTTGCACATTCAGCACACTCAAAAGGCCGATCTTTGGTGTGGCTCCGGTGGTGAATCATCAAACTCTTCCGAACATCAAACGTCTTGCCACACTGAAGACAGAAGTGTGATTTGTCTTGTCCAGGGGAGAGGAAGTGACTCCGCTGATGCTCACCTGTTATGCTGCTACCATCACCAGTGCCACTCTCACCTGTGGGGCTCCCTGGAGGACTATGGAGACCTTCACAAAGGCCCCGTTCCCTCGGGACCATTGGGAAAAGATCATCTAGCATCCCCACAACTCCCCGGCTCGGCCCCCCACCTGGATTCTCAGTGCCAGGGAGTGGGGTCATATTTTGTTGGTGGGACTGGTGTTGGGGTACAGGTAAGGTAGAATTCTTGACCATTAGCAGCCCATCACCTAGAAGAGAGAAAATGATTGTGACAATAATAATGATCCTAAGCCCTTTATCTTTTAAGGACGTTCACCAAGCTTATCTCATTTGATTTTAATCTCATAGCCCTATGAGATGGGTAACATGTATATTTTATTAGCCAAATTATAATAACAATTAAAATAATCCTCTGGTAATGCTAATCTGATGATGCCTATTGGCAAAAAAGTAAACAGACTTTTAAAGACCAGTTATTCTGGAAAGCAATTTGGAACTGTGCTCTCAAAGTTATTAAATTGTGCACAATCTTTAACTCAGCAATATCACTAAAGACAGAGGAAAAGGACCTAGATGTACAAAAATATTTATAGCAGTTCATTTTGTGGTAGCAAAGAATTTTAAACCAATGGGATAGCCATCAATTGGGGAATGGCTGCATAAGATATGATGTATGAATACTATTAAGTTGTAAAAAGTGATGAGGATGGTTGCAGAAAAACCTGAGAAGACCTTTAAGAACCTGGAGAACAATTTATGCAATAACAATATTATAAAAGTAATCAGCTTTGAAATTTTTAATAACTTTTATCAACACAATGACCAATCAAAATTCTAAAGGACTCATGATAGAGAACCAATAGACTCAAAGGATAAACTGAAGCATACTTTATTTTTTCTTTATTTAATTTCTGACTTTTTTTTGGTGGGAGGAGCACATTGCTAATATGGGAATTTATTTTGTGTGATTATACATATCTGTAACAATTGCCTTTTCAATGGGTGGTGAAGGAGAAAAAAAAGAATAATTCAGATCAGAAAAATTGGGGAGACAACTATCTTGAAATTAGATACTTTTCTATTTTAAAAGGTTTTTCTTTCTGTAGGCAGAGAAAGGAAGAAGGCACTTTTCCTGGCTCTCCTTAACTAAATTTGATGGTTACAGTAAGGAACAGTCAGTCATCTCTCTTTGCCACCGTCCCAGCCAACTAAAGTTGAGACAGCTTGGGAGGCCCTAAAGAGTCTAGAAAACTTTACTCAGCAAGGAATAATGGTTACATGCCCAGGGACTATTTACTCGAATAGCACTCAGCTGATGAAGTCGCAAGCTCCTTGAGAGTTTTTTGCCTCTTGACTCTCCAGTACTTAGCACAGTGCCTGGCACATTTGTTATTGTTCAGTCATTTCAATATTGTCCCACTCTTTATGCTCCACTTGGGGTTTTCTTGTAGAGATACTGGGGTAGTTTGCCATTTCCTTAACCAGCTCACTTTACAGATGAGGAAACTGAGGCAAACACAGTGAAGTGATGATTTGTCCAGTGTCACACAGCCAGGAAATGATTAAGGCCAGATGTGAACTCTGGTGTTCCTGATTCCAGCCTGGCATTCTATCTACTGTACCACTTAGCTGCCCTGCCTGGCACATAGTAATCACTTAATGTTTACTGACTGATTTATTCTATAGGTCAGAAGTCACCAAAGGATCAACAAACATTGTGTCCATAGTCACTCCAGGATGCCCAGCAGAGCAAGATGGGCCCTGCATGGAGCAGACTCAGTGAGAGGATTTGAGGGGATGTGACCAGAGTGACTTGAACCACTGACAGCTATTATGGAGGTCTTGCATGGAAGGAGTTACAAAGTGTGGGGGGTAAAGAAGAATTTAAAGTGGGCAACAATGACCACTGCTATTTGATACAAGCACATGAAAACCAATCTGGAGGTCTTCATAGCAGGGCCGTAGTGTAGGTGATACAAGGAGGTCTCCTCCTCCTCCAAATGAAGATGCTAAGGCTCAGTGGTTTGTCCAGGGCACAGAATCTGGTAAGTGGCAGGGGGGGACATTTCAGCTACAGGGACCTTGCATGTCCCAAGGAACTCTTGCATTCTTCATTATATCTGGGCATCCATCTCCTTTTTCAAAAATTCTAATTCAACTTCTTGTAACTCTAAAATGGGCCAGCTAGGTGGTCCTGTGGACAAAGCACTGGACTTGTCATAACTCAGATTCAATCCAGCCTCAGACACATGCTAGCTATGTGACACTGGAAAAGTCTATTATTTGCCTCAGTTTTCTCCTCTGTAGTGAGCTGGAGAAGCAAATGGCAAACCACTCCAGTATCTTTGCCAAGAAAATCCCGAATGGGGTCATGAAGAGTGGGACAACACTGAAATGACTCAACCACCACCAACTCTGCGACACACTAACTGCCTCTGAGATGTTCCATGATGAGAACTAAAGACAGTCCACAGACTGGCTCTTTGTTATGGGGAATGGCCATTACCCAACAAGACTCCTCCCTCTAAGCAAAGGCTCAAAGTGGCCTTTTCTTTCAGGAGCTCTAGCAGTTAGCAAGTCAGAGAATATAAAACTTGGACTCGTTTATCTCAGGTCAGTATTTTGGAAGGATTAATGTTCCCCTCCAAGTATATATTGATGGGTCGCTCGGACTTACAATAAGATCTCTTCCTCCACAGTTGCTCCTGAAATTTACCATGTTGACTTAATTCTTTGCTCTCAGATTCCCTTTGGGGTATTACTCACCAGCACTCGCATCAATAGCCATATCCCTTTCCATTGAATCTGATGGGCCCCAAGGATATGGCTCCTCTTCCTGTTTTATCCATGATAGAATATCATGTGCTGAGATCAGAGATTCTGGACATGTCAAAAAAAAAAAAAAAAAAAAAAAAGCAGCATTAGACTTAGATGACTCCAAAAGAGCACCCAGCAATTTGTGAGTCAATGTCATTTCAGTATTGTTATTATAATTATCATTCTTTGAATATATTTACCAAATTTGACCTTCTAACCTGAATTCACAAAAATGACTTCATTTGATCCTCACAATATCCATGTAAAGTGGATGCAGTAAGTACTGCCATTCACATTTAACTCAGGCGAAAATGAGGATCAGAGATAGGAAAATGATTTGATTTGCTCAAAATCAATAGGCTGTGTAACCTCTCTGATCCTCAGTTTCTTCATCTTTGGACTAGAAGACCTCTGAGGTCTCTCTAAACTGGGTTTATGATCTTATGATTCCCTTTCTTGGGAACCTTGGGATATTTCCACTAGTTTCCTAGTTTTCAATGTTATAATTTAAAACATAAATAAAAATAATAAGCAGTAGAAACTGTAAGATTAAAGAAAAAAGTCATAAATAACAGCTGCAAGTGATAATCTTGAAGCTTTAGGACTCTTGATGAAAGCTGGGTTAAGATTTTGGTTTTTTCTTCTGCCCTGGATGAGAGAGAAGTTTTTTTTTTTTTGCTAATCAAAAGAATTATATCTAGGAGCTACAAGGAGAGCTGGAGTCTTCTCTGGTTTCCTCCTCCTGCAAAATAAAGGGATTTGGCTAAGGTTTTGAAACTATTAAGTACTAAGATACTATCTGTCTCTTGTAGCCTAATGAGTTGTCAGCCAGAAGAGATTCTACCTATTTTTTGTTCTTCTAGAATATATCTTCTCCAAAAGTCTCCAAAGGGCAATTCTAATTAGAATCAGGATCAATTACCTAATAGAAAAATTCCCCTTTGACACAGACATTCATGGAACTATTAAAATCTCTCTATTTTGTTCAGGCTGCTTCAAAAATGAGAGATTAGGCTAGATTAAGTACTGCAGTTAAATGAACACAGCAATACATTGTTCTGAGGATGCATGATATGCTGGAAAGATGAGTATACTAGGAAGTGGGAGATTGAAGCTCAAATTTAAACAGCTCTACTAGTTACTTGTCATGTGACCTTTTGCAAGTCCCTTAACCTTTCTGTGCTTCAGTTTCCTTAACTGGAAAATAATGAGTAAGAGATTTCTTAAGGTTATTTCTGATATTCCATAATTCTCCGATTTTTATGAAATCTTTTTATGAATGTTGTAAATATTCATGCTTAGAAATTCACTCTAACTCTATAACTTAACTCAAAAAAAATCAAACTGTAACTGCTCTATGCTTTAACTATTTTGAAACAGCCTCTTGGCCAATTCCTGTAAAATCTCAGCACCCAGACTTTTATGAAAATGCATTTACCTGATCAGTAGGATGATTTCAGGGAGGCTTGGAGAGACTTACATGAACTGATGCTAAGTGAAGTGAATAGAAACAAGAAAACATTGTACACAGTAGCAACAAAATTATGTGACAATCAATAGTGATGGGTGTTGCTCTTTTGAACATTGAGATGATTCAGGCCAATTCCAATATATGTGAGATGGAAAGAGGACTCTGCATCCAGAGAGAGAGTCATGGGGACTGTGGATCACAACATGGTATTTGCACCATTTTTGTTATTATTTGCTTGCTTTTTTTCCCTCATTTTTTGTTTTTGATCTGATTTTTCTTATGCAGCATGATAAATGTGGAAATATGTATACTATTGCATATGTTTAACATACATTGGATTATTTGCCTTTTAGGGGAGGGGGGAGGGGAAAAGGAGGGAGAAAAATTTGGAAAACAAAGTTTTTCAAGGGTGAATGTTGAAAACTATCTTTGCATATATTTTGAAAACAAAAAGCTATTATTTAAATAAAAGAAATGGGTTTACCATTTGTCCTTAGTATTTTGTAACCAATCAAGTTTTCCTCACCTGAATTGGGGTCTGTGGGAATGTCCCTTTCCTCCAAATCTTGCTGATCCCACACACAATGTTGCTCCTCCTGCTTAATCCGAGATAAGATGTCCTGGGTAGAAATTGGGGAGTCTGTCATGGGGGTAAAAGGAAAAAAAGGAATTAATTTGTTTTCTCATTTCTTACACCCTATTAGAATTGGTTACAGCAATCTCAAACTATGCCCATTTTTCATTTTGAGGAATTACAGCAGTCAAGCAGGATACAATTCAACCTGAGGTCCTTTCTTCTAGCCTTATTTCTCCACAATAGCTAAATTATACCACTTGTCATCTCCTTTAGACATTCAGCATTTTCTCATTCTATGTTTAGACTCAATCTTCCCCTATACTTGGAATGTCCTCCTTCAAGCTCCTCTTTCAGAAATTCTATCTATCCTTTTTTTTTTTGGGGGGGGGCTGAGGCAATTGGGGTTAAGGGACTTGTCTAGGGTCACACAGGTTATATTTGTTAAATTTCTGAGGCCGGATTGAATTCAGGTTCTCCCGACTTCAGAACCAGTTCTCTATCTACTGTATCATCTAATAGCCCCAAGTCTATCTATTCTTTAAGACTTAATTCAACTACCACTTCTTCTACAAAGCTTCCCCTGGTCTCTCTGGTAAAACTGGCCTTTCCTTTCTCCAAACCCACTATGTTGCCTGTTTCATTCAATTCTGCAATATACTGCTGAATATTAGTATATATTTCATACCACTCTCCCCTCAAACAGATTGCGACCTTCATGTAAAGCAGCAACAATATCCTGATTATCTTTGCTTTTTCCTCAATTCCTAACAGTGCTTTGAATATAGTAGGTATTTTTATAAAAGATTGATGAATGAAAGGCATTTTTTCAGCCAAACAATAGGTATTTTTATAAAAGATTGATGAATGAAAGGCATTTTTTCAGCCAAACAACAGAAGTTAATTCAATGACCCATAGTTCCACTTTACTTTACTTTTTTTCCAAGTAAATTTATTTATTTTTCAATATACATTACTTTATGAATCATGTTGGGAGAGAAAAATCAGAGCAAAAGGGAAAAAAATTTTAAAAAACAGAAAAAGGAAGTGAATATAGCATGTGTTGATCTATATTCAATCTCTTTAGTTCTTTTTCTGGATGCAGATGGCATTTTCTGTCCAAAGTCTATTGGATTCTTTTGGATCTCTGAACCACTAAGAACCAAGTCTTTCATAACTGATCATGGCACATTCTTGCTGTTACTGTGTACAATGTGTTACTGGTTCTGCTTGTTTTGGTCAGCATCAGTTCATGGAAATCTTTCCAGGACTTTTTAAAATCAGCTTGTTCATCATTTCTTAGAGAATAATATTCCATTACCTTCGTATACCACAACTTGTTTAGCTACTCCCCAACTGATGGGCATTTACTCCTTTTCCAATTCTTTGCCATTACAAAATGAGCTGCTACAAATATTTTTGCACATATAGGTCCTTTTCCCTACTTTAGGATTTCTTTGGGATACAGACCCAGTAATGGCACTGCTGGGTCAAAGGGTATGCACAATTTTATAGCCCTTTGGGCATAATTCTAAATTGTTCTCCATAATGGCTGGATCATTTCACAATTCTATCAACAATACATTAGTGTCCCAGTTTTCCACATTTCTTCCAACATTTATCTTTATCTTTTCCTGTCTTCTTAACCCATCTGAGAGGTGTGAGGTAGTACTCCAGAGTTGTTTTAATTTGCATTTCTCTAACCAATAGTAATTTAGAGCATTTTTTCACATAACTATAGATGACTTTAATTTTTCTTTTAGCTACTTTTGTTGAAAATCTTTCAAAAATATATTCTTAAGTAATATATATATATGCTGGAAATAATCCATTATTAGTATAAATTTCTAAGATTCCTTTTTCAAGTCCTATATCCTCTTTTCCAATTATTGATTCTATTGTGCTTTATGACAGACATCCTTGTATGTTACCGAGGTACACAATGCTATTTGCCCCTACCCTAAATGGTCTTGAACTGCTGTGTTGTTTTCTTTTTGATGTGATTCTTTGGTCCAGGTTTTATAGTCTTTCTTCTACTTCAGTCCTCCTGTTTATCAGTGTGTTCTGCTGCACCTTTCTATTTATTGTTATTATTTTGACACATGAGGCTTTTCACTTATAGTATTCTTATATAAAAAAACAGGTAAGCAAAACCACTTAATATGGTGATTTTGACAGATGATATATGATGCTTTCTATTTTTTAAGTTTACCATTTTCCACTTTCCTAATTTATCATTTATTAACAGAAAGGAAGGCTGTATGCTTTAATCATTGGAAGCAAAACTGTCCATTGCATCTGACCTGAGTTTTGCGGCTAGTCCTAATTTAACACTGTTTTCTTGGCCTTTCTTCACCTTGTTCCAATTCATACAGGTTTTCTCAGGTTTCTCTGAATTATTTGTATTTGTCATTTCTAACAGCACAGATTTGCATGCCAAGATTTGTTTAGCTATTTCCTTGTTGCTGTTTCTAGCACTTTACTATTTTAAATAGTGATGCTCTGAATATTCAGGTAGAAATGGGTTCTTCTTTCTGTTATTGACCTCCTTTGGGTATAAACTCAGTACTGGTTTTTCTAGGTCAAAAGAGATGAAAAATTTTGTAATTTTTCTTACATAATTTATAATTGTTTTTGAGAAAGATTAAATCAATTCATAGTCCTACCAACTGAGAATCACAAGATCACAGAATTAGAGAGTTGGAGGGAAGAATCAAAAACAATCAGACTTAACTTATGTATGAAAGGCATTCCCACCAATTCCTACATGACAAGTGGCCATCTGGCCTTTTCTGGAAGACTCCCACAATCTCTCAAGACAGCCCATCCACTGTAAGATGACTCTCACTGTTAGGAAAGTCATTGGGGTTTTTTCTTGTTTTTTTTTTTTTTTTTAAACATCAAGACCAAGGCAGACTTTTTTGCACTTTCTGTCGAGTTCTGCCCTCTGGGGCCAAATAGAACAAGGTGAATTTCTCCCTAATATGATAGCTCTTTAAAATTTGAACATAGTATTTTCATCTTTTTTGTTGTTCGCTTGCTTTTTGCTTTCTTTCTCATTTTTTTTCCTTTTTTAACATGAAAATATGTAAAGAAGAACTGCACATGTTTAACATCTATTAGGATTACTTGCCAACTAGGGGAAGAGGTGGGGGGAAAGGAGGGAGAAAAAATTTGGAACACAAGGTTTTGCAGGGGAGAATGTTGAAAATTATCTTTGTATGTATTTGGAAAATAAAAAAGCTATTATTTTAAAGAAATAAAATTAATGAGGTAGCTCCAATACTTCCTTTTTTGAGCTTCATAAAAAAAAAAATTTTGAACATAATTATTGTGTCTTCCCCGAGTCTTCTCTTCTCCACCCTAACAAGTCCAGTTGCTTTCCTCACAACATTCTCTACTAATCAAGGACTTTCTTAAACCATGGCACCCAAAAGGTCTAATGAGGTCAGAGAATAGTGGAATTATCACCTTCCTAATCCTAGAAATTATGCCTTTTAATGCAGCTCAGCCTTTCTGACATTGCCTTTTTCCATCTTTATCAACTTGATAATATAGAGAATCTTTAATTCTAATAAACAGCTAACACATAGCACTTACTACATGCCAAGGGTTGTGCTAAGTACTTCACAATTATCATCTCATTTGATCCTCATATAATAACCCTGGGAGGCAGATGTTATATTATCATGCCCATTTCACAGATGAGGAAATTGAATCAAAAAGAGGCTAAATGATTTGCCCAGGATCACATGGTTAGCAAATGCCTAAGGCACAATTTGAACTCTGGGTTTTTCTGACACCAGACCTGGTACAATATCAACTGTGCCCCATAGCTGCCCATCTATTCATTTACAAACACGTGCTAAGTACTGGTGAGCCTAAATCAGCTATTTTAATGTGCTTTTCTGATTATTAATCCTGCTTTCTTTATTTCTTTTTTAAGAAAACCATTCACATATTTAATCAAACATCTATTAGGGAATAGTTCTTAGTTTATAATATTTTGTGTCTGATTACTCCAGGTTTGGGATTTCAGACTTTTTAAAAAGATGTTTGATACAAATATTGCTTTCCAATCCATCTCTTCCCATTCCATTTCCATTTATTTATTTGTTGTTTTCTTAGTAAAAGACTTTTAAATTGAATATTTTTGAAATAACTACTTGTCTTGTTCATACTCTTCTTTATCTGGTACTTGTTAAGAACTCTTCCTCTAGCCAGTTGTGAACCATGTAACTTCCTTTGGAAGATGACCGAAAGAACATGGCTAGGACAGAATGCTATTTCACAGTGAATAATGGCAAATATTAAGAATTTTTTAATAGCAAGATTTGTATGGATTGAGGTAGAGCAAACTAAGTAGAAGAAAAAGAACAATGTGCACCTCTGACTAAAACATAAATTAAAAGGTCACTAAAAGGAATCTGAATTCCAAATAAAAACTAGTAAAAGTCCCATAGAGCAATATATAAATATACCTACCCCCTCATGGCAGAGAGGCAAAGGACTCAAAAGATGAAATGCTGTCTGTAATAGGCTTGTATACGCTTTTCAGCTGTAGTCACTGTAGCGGAGGTTTTTATCTGTTTTTCTTTGTCAGGAGGATTTATATGGAAGGAGGGGGGAAGGGAAGCATTGAAATTATTGTGAAGACAAAAGGTAGTGATGAAATATATAGATATTTTTAAAAATATGATCTTCCTTTCTCTAGTCCTATTCCTTCTGTTCTGTGCTGCTTTAACCCATTAATTTGTTGGGATAATTTCTTAAGATAGTTTGATGTTGAAAGGCTTAAAGAGAGGCAAGGCACATGCCACTTATAACATAGAAAACCTCTCCCCTCTACTGGAGCAGCTGAGAATGGAGTGATGATAATAATAGTTGACATTCAGATCACAATTTAAGGTTTGTGAAGCATTGCTTTTCCATTTGATCCTCACAACAATCCAGAGAGGTAAATGCTATTATTATTCCCATTTTACAGATGAGGAACTGAGGCTGAAAGAGGTTAAGTGACTGGCCTGGGATCACGCAGCTGAGTATCCGAGGCAGGGATTCATGTTTCCCAGACTCCTAAATCCAATGCTCAATTCATTTGGTCCTTTAGCTGCCTAATTAATTATAGCTCTGCCATGGCATTTGGGTCTTTGAACCCATTGGCAGATTTCTGGTGTATGAGAAAGTGGATGATTGAGACTAGTTTTGACAAAGAGAATGAAATGTAGATCTGAGAGAGAGAATCGGGCATGAACCATAATCAAAGGAACGGTGCCTCAGAAGATGTGAAAAGATGGCCTACATCTGGGAAGGACCAAAGGGATCTGGGAAGCAGGGCATTGCCAGAGTGGGTGTCATCTATCTAATGTGGGGGGTCACTGATTGAAGATCGAGGCTTGGCTGCCCGGGAAGCACCACAGATTCACACCTTTGGGAGCATAGAGTGATGGCAGTTTTGAAACCAGACCCAGTGTTGTACTATTTGTCTGAACCAAGTCAGCTGAGTTTGCTTCCAGTGGCTCTGAAGAAGAAAGGACCCCTGGGAAAGGAGCCGGGTATTCTTAACTGCCTTAGTGAAGTTCTAGGGGTGGTTTCCCACCATTCCTACAAAGTGAAATAAATGACCTTGGGACAACTGTCATCCCCTACTTTGAAGCATAATCCCTAGTTGAACTTGCTGGACATCTGACCTACAGAGAGACCTCTGCATGTGAACAATGTGAATCCGAGGCTCAGGGCAGAAAGGCCCGGGTGGTGATCGAGTTCATCCACACCTCCAGCATCTGTCCCTACCTGACAGAGCCCCCCTCCTCTTTTCCTTCTCCCCAAAGTCATCAAGTGATCTTTCCACTCACTTACCAGTAACAGTGTCTGCAACAATTTCTCTTTCTTCTGAGCACTTCTGAACTCTGGAACACAATGGTTCTTCCCTCTTCACCTGAGAGGAAGCAGCTGGTGCTTGGATCAGAGCTTCTATAGCTAGGAACAGAGAACTGCATCATTACACCAATTTTTTTCTCCCTTGTAGTTTTTCTACTATCATTTCCACAATGGAATCCAGAGTAGCAGCTGGCTGGCAAAACCACTGGGGGAACACATACTTAAAGTGGACCAACAGAGTAAAATGGGAGGGGGAGGGGGGTTAGAGTCATGGGGGATCCTGAATAACAAAGAGAAATGGAAAGGGGAAGTGGTCATCCTAATAAGGCATGATGTCTGTAGATCTTTTTAACTTTTACAAGGCATCTGGTATGCAAGTATTTCTTTGGACACTCTTAACAACACTCCGGGAGGTAGATGACACAAGCATTAGCCTCATTTGATGGAGGAAGAAACTGTAACCCAGAGATTACCTATGATCATAGAGCTATTTAGAGCCAGAGGTGAGATTCAAAAGCAGGTCTGCTCATTTCAAGATCCCACTCTCCTCTCATAGTGGGAGAAGATCAGAGAGAGCACACCAAAAATAGGACTAAGCAGGAACAGGACTGTTGGTACATTTTTAGAGCAGGACTCCCTCACCCTTTGTGATGTCAAGAGAGATGCCTTGGGCAGTTTGGTAAAGACTTATAGACCCTTTCTATGGATAATTTTTAAAGCATAAGTGTAAAAGTAAACCAATTATATTTAAATTCCAAATATATTTAAATTTATTTAAATATAAATAAATAAATATTGATATAACTATCAAAAAATTTTTTTTCAATAAAACCAAGTTCTGTGGTCGTGAGTTGAGGATTCATGACTCAGAGCTTGGTGCCAGCAAAGCTATTGGTTTCATTCCCATGCCGACAGCCAGCTTTGCTCTTTTCCCTGGCCCTAACCAGATTTCCTGTAAATACATGCTGCTGGTCCCAAAGAAGAGGTGGAGAATGTGGGACTCCTTCAGAACAAACCCATTCCTGACATGTATAGGACACCATGTGCTCCTCATGGTGTTCCATAGTGCCATCTTTGGATAGGTTGCTGGAAGCAGGCAGGTGGTGCAGTGGTAGACTGCAGAGCTTGAAGTCAGGAATATCTGAATTCACATCTCTCTTCAGACACTTAGCAACCATTGGACCTTGGGCAAGGTGGCCCCTGTTTGCCCTAACTGTGAAATGGGGATCAGCAGCCCCAGGTAGGGGGTTCAAATGAGATAATAATTGTAAAGCACCCAGGACAATGCCTGGCACATGGGGGCTCTTGATAAACACTTGTTTCCTTCCTTCTTCTATGAAGACAAATGAATCCTAGCCACTCAACACATCCCATGGAAACTCAAAATGGTCACATTGTGCTGAAAAGTTACCAAAGAGTAGAAGAATGGGGAAGGCTGGGATCAGAGAGAGAGAACTACTGCCTATTCTTGTGGATAGTGGTGAAGGCAAGGTATAGGGAAGGCAGGTAGCTTCTGTCTCAGGGCTAACCTCAGCTGTCTGGTCTCATTTCTGTTTCCATCTAGTTTTTCTTTGGTGCCCACTTCCCACAGTTTCTAGCTCTACAAAAAGTTGTTTCTTCTTCTTTTCTTTTCTTTCTTCCTTCCTTCCTTTCTTATTTATTTTTTGTTGTTGTTGTTGTTGTTGTTGTTATTAAAAGGGTTTTGGAAATTAGATGTATCTCTAATATAGTAGTTATTTTGTGTGAACTAAATCTCTTAATAAATGGTCAGGACTAGGACAATGTACTCAAACTAAGAAGTAATTGAGCTTTCTAATTGCTGGATGCTTGCTTTTAGAGGTGCCCACCTGTGTTAGGATCCATTGGAATTTCTCTCTCCTCTGGATTATGCTGTTCCCACACACATGGTTCCTCCCTAGGTTCTACCCGAGACTGGACATCTGACTTGGGCACTGGATTCTCAGCACCTGTGAACAAATTTGATGGAAATGAGAGAGTGCTCATTCAGGAACATTTATCAAGAGAACTATATACAAGGTAACAATTAAGATACATGGCCCACCCTCTTCAGATTCCATTCAAATGTGTGAATCAGAGAAATCATAAAAATTGATATAAGACAGTCAAATCTCTAGTAGAGAGGGCAGTCAACCTCAAAGAAAATCAACTGATCAAACTGACTTTGACTTCTTTGAAGCCTATGAAACTGGAAAAAAGAGGCAGAGGGGAGTAGAAAAACCTAAGTAATGAGCATCTTAACATCATAACTTTAATGTAATTGGCTTTACAATGAGCAGCCTGAATGTTGCAAGGATACATAACCATGGTCCTCAGTGGGAAAACCCTCCAGAGATACAACCTTTGAATCCACTACTCCTCTTTAAAACAGACAAAAGCATGTATATTCAACTATAAAACCTAATTACTTTGGATTGACTTGTGAGGAATAAGAAAGTAAATTTTGAATTAATGATAAGTCTAAATACTAGAATTCTACACAAAGACTGGATTTTTATTTATTCAAACTAAAGCAACCAAAATGTTAAGCAGCTATCTTAGAGACACTACTTTAATAAAGAAATAAGACTTGAAAACACATGTGTGAATTGATGCAGAACCAAGTGAACAATTTATACAATAACAACATTGTAAAGATAATTAACTTTGAAAGATTTACAAATCTTAATGTGATGATCATATGTGATTGCAGAGGTCTCATGATGAAGTATTTCCTAACAAGTGATAGACTCAGGATACTGATGGAGACATAAACTCTTTTGGAAATAGCCAATATAGGAAATTGACAATGCTTATTTGTTATAAAGATTTTGTTTTTCTTATCTTTTCTTTTTTTGATGGAGAGAGGGAAAAGGTAAGAGGGAGAGAAAACAGATTTTTATTCATTGGAAATAAATGAAATTAATTGTTTTCATTTGAAAAAGGATAAGCAGAAAGAAGACTGTGGGGACTGAATGTGGATCACAACATAGTATTTTCATCATTTTTGTTGTTTGCTTGCTTTTTGTTTTTTCTCACTTTTTTCCTTTTAGATCTCACTTTTGTTGTGTAACATGATAATTGTGGAAATATGTATAGAAGAATTGCACATGTTTAACATATATTGCATTTCTTGCTATCTAGAAGAGGGGACAGGAGGGAGAAAAAAATTTGGAACACAAGGTTTTACAAGGGTGAATGTTGAACACTTTGCATATATTTTGAAAATAAAAAGCTATTATTTTTATTGAAGTTTTTTATTTCCAAAACATATGCAAGGATAATTTTTCAACACTGATCCCTGAAAAATCTTCTATTCCAATTTCCTCCCTTTTCTCTCCACCTCCTCCCCTAGATGGCAAGTAATTCAATATTTGTTAAACATGGTAAAAATATATGTTAAATTCAATATAGGCATCCATATTCATACAATCATCTTGCTGCACAAGAAAAATAAGATTAAAAAAGGAAAAAAAAGAGAAAGAAAATAAAATTTGAGCAAACAACAACAAAAAGAGCGTAAATGCTACGTTCTGATCCACCCTTGGTTCCCACAGTCCTTTCTCTGGGTGCATATGGGTCTCTTCATTACAAGACCATTGGAACTAGTCTGAATCATCTCATTGTTGAAAAGAGCCACATCCATCAGAACTGATCATCTTATGATCTTGTTGTTGTTGTGTACAATGATTTCCTGGCTCTGCTCATTTCACTCAGCATCAATTCATGTAAGTCTCTTCAGGCCTCTCTGAAATCATTCTGTTGATTTCTTATAAAACAATAATATTCCATAATATTCATATGCCACAATTTATTCAGCCATTCTCCAATTGATGGACATCCATTCACTTTCCAGTTTCTTGCCACTACAACAAGAGCTGCCATATACATTTTTGCACATATCTCTTTCTCTCCTTTATAATCTTTTTAGTATACAATCCCAGTAGATATACTGCTGGATCAAAGGGTATACAGTTTGATATTCTTTTGAGCATAGTTCCAAACTGTTCTCCAGAATGGAGATCTATTTACAATTCCACCAACGACGTCCCAGTTTTCTCACATCTCTTCCAATATTTGTCATTATCTTTTCCTGTCATCTTAGCCAATAAAGAGAGGTGTGTAAAGGTACCTCAAAGTTGTCTTAATTTACATTTCTCTGATCAATAGTGATTTAGAGCATCTTTTTATATGACTAGAAATGGTTTCAGTTTCTTCATCTGAAAATTGTCTGTTCATATCCTTTGACCATTTATCAATTGGAGAATGGTTACAAAGCTATTATGTAAAAATAAATAAAGAAAAAGAAAAAGGATAAGACAGACGTATAGTTAATATTTGCATGCAGTAAATCATTTGCACAAAAAATAATGCTTCTAAAGTGTTTAGAAATAGTTTGTTCTCTTAAGCAGTTTTAACATGCACCTGGAAATCCTTTTGTTTTTCCATTACTAATTTGCTCAGTAAATCCTTCATTCAGAAATAGGGTAAAAATAAAGGTCAGCCTAGTTTCTCTGCAAAGGATCATAAATTACATATAAGTGGGATCCAAACTAATGGGATTTTACTGTACTTTAAAACTGATAGTAGTGTGAGACTGATATAACAGGAGATCCTACTTTTATTAACTCTACTGTAATTACCATATCAGTTTTAAACAAATTATTCCTCTAAGATATGCTAGATGCTTTGCTTAAAGTATGAGTATAAACTTGGATGACAATCTATTTGTTTATAGCTTTATATTTTAAAAAATACTTTCACAGGTAAAGACTCTACCTATGATTTCATTTAATGAAACAATTTAGGGAAACTCCCAGTGAGAAAACTCCTTTTACCCAAGCCTATCTGCAAGTATTCTGTAACTTGTCCTCTTAGAGGGGAGAGCTGGAAAGCTGAGAACTTAGGTATGCTACCCAAATTCATAGAGCCAGGTGGCTTTCTGGGACCCAGGCCTTCTGGCCTCCCAGACTGATTGTCTAATCAGTACACAATGCTGCCTCTATTCATAGACACAATCTTTATTTTATTCCTACCCCACCTCTCTGAGATAGAAAGGAATTATTCTCCATTACACAGAAGAGAATACTAAGGCCAGGGGAGATCGCCTAGACCAAACAGCTATCCCAATTCCTAATCCAATGCTCCTTCATATTGTTTCGGGATTTCTACAGTCTCAGCCAAGCATAGACAGAGAGAGAGGAGAGTAGCAGCTTTTACCTAGCGACATTAAGGTTTTGTAGTTCTCCTTCACGAGGTTATTGTAAAGCTCTTTCTGCCACTCGTCCAAATTCTTCCACTCGTCCTCAGAGAAGTAAACGGCTATATCGACAAAAGTCACAGGCACCTGAAAAGACAAGTGTCCCAACTCAGTATCTCTGGGAATTACTGCCCTCCCACTTTCTGGTAGAACCAAGTCCACAACTCCGTGGTGAGAACCACATAACATAGCTCTTTCCCATCTTTCCATCTTTATTTCCCAAGGCGTATCTTCTATCCAGCCAGCATCCCTCTCTCTCACCCATCTGGCATCTGTGACTTTGTTCACCTTGCCAGGAAAAATATCCATCTTATTTGTTTTTCCATTTAAAGAAATCCTAGTCATCCTTTACAGCCCACCTCAAGTCTCTTCTACAAGAACCTCCCAAACTACTGCAATCCACACTGAACTCTAATCTGCAATAGCAATTACTTCCCATATTACTCATTTTAATTGATCAGCAAGCCTTTGATAAGGGCTATAGTGCAAAGTGCAAGGGTTATAAAGAAAACAAATAGTTCCTGCCCTCAAGGAGCACACATTCAAATGGAGAAGACATGTAAATATCTGTCTGTACAAGATAAATGAAACAGAAGAGAAAGGAAACCTGAATTAGGATGGCACTAGCTATGAGGAGAGGAGGAAGATGAAGTGGGGATAGTAGTACCAAGTCTTGAAGGAAGCCAAGGAAACTAACCAACAGAGCAACCCAAATAATGGGCCGGAGTCCAGGCACAATGATAGGTAGACTGGTATAGTTGGATCACAGTTTGTGAAGGGCAGTGAGGTGTGAGAAGGCTGGACGGGTAGGAAGGGGCCAGGTTACAAGGAACTTTAAATATCAACAGAGGCTTTTATATTTGATCGCAGAGGAACAGGGAGCCACTGAGGCTCAGCAGGCTGGGGGTGGTGCGGAGAAGGTGAAAACTAGCTTGGCAGCTGAGGCAGGGGACGGATTGAAAGAGGGTGAGCCTTGAGGCAGGGACAATATTTAGAAGGCTCCTGAAGCAGTCCAGATGAGAAAGGATGACAAACAGAATGAGGGTTGTGAATGGAGGAGTGACAAGGTGAGAACTAGAACCTTTGAGAGTTGTGTAGGAAGAAATCAGATTTGACAATTTCTGGGCCAGTGAGAATCTGAGGAATGAAGGATAACACCATGGCAGCAAGCGTGGGTGACCAGGGAGGGGAAGTGCCCTCAGCAGTAACAAGGAAGTCTGAAAGAAGGAATGTTTAGGGGGAATGAGAGATGTAGGCATGTCTAATTAGCTTTTTGTGTATTAGGTAGCTACCTAATACACCTATAGGGTTCTTACTAGAACATGGAAAACGATACACACTTATTTATATATTTTTACATATATATAAAAGAAATATCAATTTCATATACATTTCTCATTTTTTTCTATTCTTTGTTCATGTTTGTTCAATTCATAATAGTAAAAAAACTTAACAAAAATATAACACCTCCCCCCTCACATGTATGGGATCTAACTCTGGAGGCATGCCACTGAAACCTTTGTTGTATTATAAAAGTTAAGAATTCATACATAACAGTGTCCTGAAAATGAGGAATTTACTTTATTCCTCAAATAAGGCAGAATTGGTAGCCAGATCATTAGAAAGGTTTGTGGTAGAACAACAGATATGGGATTGAGAATGTCTTTTTGTCAACCAAATGGAAGAGTGGTGTCCCTCTGGTTTTGGTTTATCAATGACTAGATGGAAAGGAGGAACCAACCAGTCTATGACATTACCTGTTCCATGGTGTCTTCTTTAGTAATTGTTTAGTATTTCTAAATGCTATTTCTCAATTGTTTAGTAATTCGAAATCACGAAATGCTGTACTTAAAAAAATAACTGCCACATTGAAATCTAACTTTTATTTCACAAAGAACTATAAGAATGTGTACTGAGAACTGCTTGAGGAAAGGAAGGTCTTTTTTGAGCTAGCAGTGGGGATTTTGCAGTCACTTGTACATTTATTAAGTGACATGTCTGTTCTAGGGATGTGCTATGATTGAATCAGTTCCAAATGGCTTAAAAGAGTAGATTGTTAATTTATCCGTGTAAACATTTATACCTTTGACACTGGGAAATGCTACAAAATCAGGGTTTGATTTATTGTTTATTGCTTATCTAGACTTAAGAAAATGATGGAGAAAATGTTAACAATGCAAATTAAACTTAAAAGTATGTCCTGTGAACATCTCTTCTCATCCCTTGCCTAAGGGTTGATTATTAAACATTTACCAGCATAACACTGTGCCTCTGGCAAATTTGGCTAAAAAATAACAGTAGATTGTTTCTCTTCCACATAACTTTAACAGCCTTCACTTCTACTTAGAGATCAAGGCCATATGGTATGAATTCTTATAATTTTTCTTGTGCTCCTTGCCTCCTATTTTAGAGAACTAAATGCCTTTCCCTCCTTTTCAAGGCTAATTCCTTTTCCTGTGCCCTTAATTTTCACCTCCTTCAGGATCTTAGTCCATCAGTTTCTTTTCCCTTATCCCCTTCAGTCTTTCTCTTTCAACTTGCTCCCTCTTCTCTGCCTATAAACATGATTAGGTTGTCCTATCCTGGAAAAAAAAGAAAAAAAAAACTTTCCTTTGATCTTTTTACCACCTTTGAACTTTCATCTTTACTTTTACAGTAAGATTTTTTAAAAAATGTATAATTTTATCTCTATTTCCTAATAACCTACTTGTTCTTTAGTCAAATAAAATCTAGGTTCCTTTCATCCAATTCATTCTGCTCTCTGGCACCAAATTAAACTTCCTAAAATACAGTTCTGATAAAATGTCTCCTTTACCAGAGGTGTCAAATGTGTCCATAGCCATGTGGTCCACTCCCAAGTTCTGTCCAAGTCAGATTAAAATGTAATTGGGAAAAATGTAACAGAGTAAAAATACAAGAAAATACAGATAATATTACATTTTAGAACTAAGTAAATATGTGGGCCATAGGGAAATAGGTATAGTTAGCTGGCACCTCCCCCCATTTCTATTTGTGTTTGATACCATTGTCCCACCTCATCTCCTCAAAGTCTCAATATATACCTGTTGTTTAAAGAATAAAATAAACCTCAATCAACTTTTCTTGTCTCCCAGTACTTCTCTTCACATATGCTATGTACAACCAAAGTGGAATATCTGTCAATAGCAAAGGACACCCAGCTACTTAGAACAGAGGAGTCTGCCCTTTATTCACACATACAACATAATAGGGATCAATGGGAGGTTCTAAAACTATGGAGTATCATGATAAAATCATACATATTGTTTGCCTGTCTCCCCCTACCATTTATGGTTCACAGCATACCTTAGGGACCTCGCCTTTACTGCCTGGGGGGAGGCGGAGGACCCAGAAGTTCCTGTTTCTCAGCAAATTCTCCATGTTTTCCAGTCTCCTTTGCAGAAGACCATACTCCTGGAGTAGGGTGCCCAGCATGGCCCATTTGCTCTCCATGTGGTTCCCAAACTCCACTGCTGTCTTCTCACAATCAGCAAGCTTTTTCTCTGCCGTCCCTGTCCGCCCCTCCAAGTTCAGCAGCTGACTGGCCTGGGCATCCACCTTCCTCTCCACAGCCTGAATGGCAGCCACCACAGTCCAGAGGGAGATCTCAGCTGTGGGCAGCTGGGGCTCCCTCATCATTCGGTCAGGGTAAACAGGTGCCCTCTCTGGGAAGGTAGGAAACTGAAAGGGCATTGGACGCCTGGTGTCCATGTCCCATTCTTGAGCCTGATGACAAAGAAAGAAAAAAGTTAGATGAGGATGATGATCTTTCTGAAAGGCAAGAGACTGGTTTAAGCAAAAGTCTTTAAACAGGAGTTGGCCATTCAGCATTGGATGCTTTTCAACAGCATCACAACCTTCTCCTTGCCTACAAAAGATAGCTTCCATCACTCAAAGAATTTCTCACACTCCTTGCTTCCTATAAGTTGATTCAAAATTTCTAACACCTTTAGTTTTGACAGAGTCAATTTTATCAACACCACCCACCCCTGGGAAAGAGAGAACATTAGTTCACCAACTTGACAAGTCATTTTTAAAACAATGCAGACCTTCAGCCTAGAACATCAACTATCATTGTCTTTGAGTAGGATGTCACATTCCTTAAAGGCTGCACATAAATAACACTGATATTTATCTAATATTTTATAATACTTTTTAAAGTACATATAGATCAATGTACCTTTTCACATGTGCCAATGTGTATGTGAACAATGATGTGGAGAGTTGTGATGAGAGCACAGTGAGTAGACTACCTTAAGGGTAGCAAAAGAAGACTAAATTACTTTGAGCATATTTTCTTAAGCAAAGCAAGGGATATATATGTGATACATTTTAGAAAGTTTTTTTTCCAAAATGTTAAAGAAATTAAACCACCCCCATTCCCAACCTACCCCTCACTCCCAGGCTTTTTTGGTTCTTTAAATTTGGTGCTTAGATTATCTGAAAAACTCACTAATTCAAGTAGGCAATTTTCTTCAGGTAAGTGCATACACATGCAAGCTTATATACTTATATACCAATACTAAGTCTTTTGTAAGACTAAAAGGTCTGTTAATACCTAGAAAGATTTCATCCCATCCTGACCCTATTTTAGTTCCTTAAGGTGATTCAGTTTGTACTCTGTTGGGGAGGGAGTGAAGGAGGAAAGAAGAGAGGGAGAAAGGGAGGGAAGGAAGGGAGAGAGGGAGGAAAAGAAGTAAAGAAGGAATGGAAGGCATGAAGGAGGGATGAAAGAAGGAAGGAAGGAAGGAAGGAAGAGAAAGGAGGGAAGAAAAAAAGGGAAGGAAGGGAGGGAGGGAGGGGAGGGGAAAAGAAGAAGGAAGGAAGGAGGGGAAAGGAAGGAAAAAGGGAAGGAGAGAGGAAGGAAGAAAGGAGGGAAAAAGGAAAGGAAGAAAGGGAGGGAAGGAAGGAAGAGAAAGGAGGGGAAGAAAAAAAGGGAAGGAAGGAGGGGAAGAAAAGGAGGGAGGCAGAGAAGGAGGGGAAAGAAGAAAGGAAGGAAGAGAAGGAAGGAAAGAAGGAAGGAAGGAAGGAAGGAAGGAAGGAAGGAAGGAAGGAAGGAAGGAAGGAAGGAAGGAAGGAAGGAAGGAAGGAAGGAAAGAAAGAAAGAAGAGGTAAGGAAAGGAAGAAGAGGAAAGGAGGGAGAGAGGAAGGGAAAGCAAGGAGGGAGGAGAAGAAAGGGAGGGAGAGAAGGAGGGGAAAGGGAGGGAAGAAGGAAAAGATGAAGGGAGGGGAGGGAAGACTCCTGGGCAGGGTCTGGGGCAGGGCAGGGTGCTGGAGCAACCCGACCACATCCCGGCCAGGCCTGGGGCTTCCGGAAGTAGGACCCAGTGGCCCTTGCTCAGGTGCGGCCAGCAGAGAGGGCAGAGCCCCCAGCCCAAATTGTTGGCCGCCAGCCCTTAGTAGCTCACACCCGGGCAAGGTGGGCCCTGCCTGGCGGGAGAGGCGGGGCCTGCTCTGAAGGACCAAAGGCCTCCTACTCTGGTGCCAGCCTCTTCCTCTCGCCGGGCCTCAGTTTCCTGTTCTGTCGAAAAAGGGGTGGGGGCCCTCTTTCGGGCCCGGCGGGGAGCTGGCGGCTGCGGTTTCCCCACCCCCCGGCTGAAGAGGGGAGCGGCTGAGAAGCTTCCCTCGGCCCCCACTCTCAGACGCTGGCCTAGGGCTGGGGGGAAGGGGGGGGGCGGTCCGCACCTGCATGGGAGGAATGCCCTCGGCCATCTCCCCTGCTCGCGGCGCGCCGGGCTCCTGGGGGCAGACCTCGTCGGGGGGCAGCGCCTGGGCCCAGCTCCAGCTCGCGCTGTCCAGTCCCAGGCCCTGGATGGCCAGCTGCTGGGGCTGCGGCCGTGTTGACACAAACTGCATCCTGGGAGTCCTGTTCCCCTCTCAGGCCGGCCAGCGAAGGGAGGAGCGGTTCCCAGCCTCCTTCCCCCTCGCCGAGGCCGGACAGCTCCATCTACAGCCCGTAGGAGCAAACAGTCCCCCTCGGCTCCCCCCCTCCCCGCGGCCCGCGCGCCTGCCTGCCGGGGCTCCCGCGCTGGGCCCCGCCCCTCCTCCTGGGCCTCGGCCCCTGCTTGCAGCGTGGGGATGGGGGCGAGAGCGCACCCCGGGTAGCCCCCCACTTGGGGAATGAGGGAATACACCCCGGAAGTCCCTCATTGTGGGAATAGGGGCTCGGAGATCATTCCCTGGACTCTCCAACGTGAGGGGCGTGAGTCCCCGAGTATACACACCCGGGTCTCCCACGGTGTAGGGACAAGTAGCTCAGAGGGGATATTTGGGGTCCCAAGTCTGAGTATACACAGAAGACTTGCTAGCCCAAAGCGCACACCCTGGGAGGGGGCTGGGAATGCAGAGAGCACAATCCGGGGCTGCTCGGGAACGAGGAGGGGGAGGGCCCACATTTTACATGTTGGGCTCCCCAGCATGGGAACAAGGGGCCCAGAGCACACCTAGGGTCCCCAGTCTCAGAATGTGCCCATCAGGGACATTGGACCATAGTGCACAGTCTGAGTTACTTGGTGGTGGGGGACGGAGGAGAGGGCGCAGCACAGAGCCTGAAGTGCACATCCAACTCTGAGCCCAGCCCATAGGCGGGAGGCCCAGAGCACATCCTCCGAGCAGCGTGGACTGGTGCATTCCCTTGCATTTGTAATTGTGGTCTACTCAGGGTGGATATGGCTGAAGAGATGTGGATGGCGTACTGGGCCTGGAATCAGAAAAACTCAGTTGAGGGTTTAGACTTGCTAAGTGACCCTGGGCAAGCCACCTAACTTCTATTTGTTTCCTTAATTGTAAAATGGGGATAATGACAGCATCTACCTCTCAGGGTTGCTTCCACGATCAAATGTTATATTTGTAAAACATTTAGCTCACACAGTGTACAAGGGGGAGGCTTGCTGGTGGAACAGTTTGAGGCGTAGTGAGACTTTGTGCCTTCCCTAAATCATAGCCTGAACAGGGTTACTTTCTCAGTGTCTGGGGAAAACCAATTCATCTTTGTCATCAAAGAGCTCTCTATAACTACTTCTTTTCATAAGATGGTTAGATGAGAAAATGAGAAAGGTTTAATATAAATTAATTTCCAGTGACATGGTAGTATTAGACCCAGAATCAGGAAAACTGAAATCTATATTCTGCCTTAGGTGCTTATTAGCTGCTTAAGATACTTACTAGACCCTGAGCAAGTGACTTATGTGACTCAGTTTCTTCACCTGTAAAATAGATATTAAAAGTTTCCTGCTCCCAGAGTTGTTGTGAGAGTAAAATGAGGCAAAGCACCTTGCAAATATAAATTGCTAGATAAATGATAGTTATTATTACTCCCAGAAACAGTTCAGACAATGGGTCAGGACATGGGTATGAACATTTAAACAACCTATTGCCGTCTTTCCTGTGCTAAGATTATGTCACCAATAGGCTATTAACTTTGAGATACTTTCTAGTTGTGAGTAATCTCAAAGGGTAGCTAGATAGGGATTCAAATGAAGTCTAAGATCACTAAGGAGGGCAAAGTTAACTGACCCATTTCAAGGATTATCTCAGGGCATGCTTGAACCACTGAATTATCCCCTCTATTATGGCCCATCCCTTTTTGGCATAGGCTGCCTCTGCTCCAGACCCATCACTTATTTTTTTCCGAAAAATTCTATCCCCCATCCCTATATTGGATCCTTACCCTTTGCTTGTGAGATCAGAGATGGGAAACCAGACATTCTCCTTCCAATCAATCTATGAATTTTTCTTTGTTATTAAACTGTCCTGGAGTATTAAGAAAATAGGACCCCAATAATTTTCCACATCAGTGAGATGGAATCACTGAGCTGGGGAAGCTGAGTATGCCAAAATCTAGGAGTATTATGTCTGTAGAACCACAACTTACCCCTTCAGTCTCTAGTACATAATTAATACTTTGTTTTTTGGATCCTCCTCTCATGATCTGCTGACCATTGTATTCAAGATTTGCCAAATTCCCTTGTTATATCCTTCTTCTGTCATATATTAACCTTAAATCTCCCCTTCTTTGGGTTAAAACAAATCAAAATAGAAGCCTATTGCTATGAATTACTGGCCTGGCTGACTTTTGTGAATAATTCTTAGAAATCCCTAAACCAAGAAAATGGGGTACAGACTGGAACACTCTCCTAATAGATGGAACCCAGAACTGAATAAAATACTCCAGGTATGGTCTAATAGGGCAAAATAAGTAAAATAGTCATCTTCTTTGTTTTGGATATTCTATTAATGCAACTTTTTAATAGCCTTTTTCTTTTAATAACAATTAAGTCGTCTTGTTGATATCTATGCAACTCAATTCCTTCAGGTCTTCTTTTTTGGAAGTAAATTAGGTTTCCTTCTCTGTCTTCTGGAAATTGTTTGAACGTAAATAATCCATATTACATTGATCTCTTTGGATTCTGCCCATTGTCCCCAACTGTCATGAAACCTTTTTTTTTTTTTTAAATAAAGTTTTCAATTCATTGTTTTTACTAACCTAAGATGTCCAGGGGGAAAAAAAAAATCCTAGTCTGAAATTTCTTTGTGGCCTGAAAGTAAACTTGGTTTCCTGAAGACCATGCTAGGATACTGCAAACTCTAGCAGGTTCTATCAAGCTGTAAAGTCTTTAAATATGATCCAGACTGTGTCTTCTAAGGATCAGTAGGTTGGCTATTGGGTGATGAATTCTTTGACCATGGCAATTTGTGAAACAAAAAAGTATAACATAAAAGATAGAGGGTGCTAAGAATTATAGTTTTTAGGTCATCCATAAACATTACTTTAATTGTTGATACTCTAAATGTGAGATCATGTCCAATGACCAACAAGTTGACATATTACCAAAAAAATAAAATATAATCAGTTTTGACATTCTCACTATAAGTGAAAAATGAGATGAGTAGTAGTTAAATGGAAATTCTTTTTGAAGAGGCAAATAAAGGAACTGGTAAAAATTGGTTTTATTTTTCATCCAAAGGCCACAAAAACAACATATAATGGAATACACCTTGTCATCTCGTGTCAAGTCAACAAAAAGAGCAGTAGAGATACCTGATGATTGTTAAGTTGGAGACTGCAAATTAACCATGAAGAAATACATCAGAAATAGCATAAAGGACATAAAAGTGATGGCCAAAAAACAATAGGTCAGTTACATAGCAAGAGTGAGGGATAACAAAGAGATAGGCTGTATTACCATTGATACCCACATGTCAAGAAATCTAGAGCAAAGCTTTAAACACGTTAAATGGATCCACTATGGAGAATTTATGGAGGAACAAGAAAAAGGGTCACACAAGTATGAGTTGTAGATACATTGTGACTTGTACCACTGGAGGAAGTACTTATCTCGATGAGTATAAACATCAAAGAATAAATAATTCTGCTTTATTTCTGATTTCTTAAGTGGGAAAAAAGACCTCCTGTATCCATGCTTCATTAAGATAAATTACTCTTTGATATCTTAATCGGAAGGCCTGTGTTGTACCTATTTTTGTATCCCTGGCACTTAGTATGATGTCTTACACAGAATAGGCATTTAATAAATATTGGATTTAATAGAAGTTTATCTGGAAGAGATCTATGAACTTATGTCACTTGGTTAATTGGGTTGAACAGGCACATTGCAAATGAAGCAAGCATCTAAAGATACCAGAGATCTTGACAATAAACTGGGGGAAAAAGGAGGCACAGGATGATAATGGCAGATTTAGAATTTTGCAAAGGACCATTTATCTTTTGTTAAAAGTACTTTTCCACTCACCTGATTTCAGGATTGGTTCTCTTTCGATGAACCTCTTTATTTACACTTATTAAAAAAAACTCAATAAACAAAACCTGTTGTTTCTTATAGACCAAGTTTTCTTATTTCTACTAATAGCAGTTTTGAAAAATGATCATTTTTTTCTATTTTGCTGAGACAATTTTGATTCTCCCCTTTATATTTTATTTTCAAGGAACTATGACTTTATATTATTAGCTATCTTTTGTATGACTTGATTTTGTTTTGGGTTTTGAATGTCTATCGTTCCTTTACAGGTTCTATGAGGCACAGGTATTTGGGTGACAAGCCCATATAAGCTCCAAGAATTGTTCTGAGATGGACCCCAAGAATGTTATGGAAAAATTTTTAAATTTACCAGGAACAAAAGAGGACTTCTCAGCCGGGGTCAGTGCCTCTGAATACTATCTGGCTAATCTCATAATGGCTGTTCAGGTGAAGGAGTTAGCAGTTTTAAAACAAAACTGGGAGAGGCTTGAGCTAAAAAAGCACAATGGCCTCATGAACTTACATCTTTGCATGCAGAACTCATATATTTGTAGAGGATGCCATTTGTTAGTAATTGTCCAGAGCCTGTGGCACATTCTTTTGAATGTACTCAATGGTGGCAAATTTCCATTGTTTGAAAGTAGATTTTTATATTTGGAAACAGACGTCATCAGACTGTTCAATTCTGATGAGTCAGAAAAAGCTGGTCAAAAGTGTTCTTTGGGAGGAGGAGGGAGGAGACCGGAAGAGAAATCATGCTTATAAAGAGACTAGTTTTCTTCTGTTTTAGCCTTTAGACCCAACTCCAGTAGGATAATTGCAACAATCTTTTGTCATACTCAACTCTCCCCCTCCAGGATGTCCCCATCCCCTTCCATTCCTGCCCTGGAATTATGTTGGGGCCTACCAGCTGGGCACAGTGGGGACCTAGGGGCAGGACAACTCCTTCCCTCCAAGTGACCCACATCTTTCTGGTGCTGAGGGCTTTTGTGCCCCTCTGAACACCTAAGTGAAAAGTCCTAACTGGGAGCTTTATTATTCACTCAAGCAAGCCGCCTCTAGGGAGGCAGGTTTGGAATAGGCTCTAAGAATCCAGGATGAATCTGCTACACTATTGCTTGGGAGGTTAGTACACCTAACAGAGCTAATGGCACCATAAGCCATTCTGGGACAGGAATTCCAAGCCTGATTCGGACAATGGCTACAATTCCAGAAGACATTCAAAAGGTACCTACTTTTAATATGGTGCAACTTATTGGACTAAAATCCCAACATATTTAAACAAAATCTTATTTCAAGTCATATTTCTACATGTTAAACACCTTTTCTTGAAGAACATCAATGATATCAAACATTAAGGAAATATTAGGTCTCATTTGATAGAAAAGTCACCAAGACTAGGGAAGATTATTTGCTGACTTTTGTCTGCCTGCAACTTACGAAATGTTTCCTATAAAGCCAGTTTATAAGAATGTCATTTGGAAAAACATTTTGATCCTACAAGCTCATATAACCATTATTCACATATCAGGCTGGTTAGTACCATCTGGAGGAGCCATTTTTATGCCCATATCTGCTGCCTCCAATCCAAATTCCTGAAGGAGAGCAGGAAATACTACTTTGCTAAAGCACCATTCAATTTGCCTTACTTCCAACTCAGAGCCCTGGAGTTCCTGCTAGGATCTAATAATGCCTTATTTATGAGAGAGGTCAAAGACCCTTCACTTTTGCATATATCCCACCCACATGCTCCCTAATCCAGTCAAGCAATCCAACTTGAATCTATGCTTTTACTTTTTTTTTTGGCTTTCTTTCCCTTTTGTCTTCTGTGCCACAAAACATCCTTTAACTCCTTTCCAGATTAAATTCTGATTTCCCCTAAAATTTGAAAGATTTTTTTTTAACATTCTAAAAACATTGAGAGGAAACCAAGCTGATATGTTCTTGTTTATTTTACATCTAGCACAGAATTTAATTAGTACATTTTTATCCAGTTAGGTTTCTCTTTTATGGATAATTGTATAAGTATCTTGCTTTCTTAGTTTATATGCTGCACAAAAGCTAGCTTTTAAACTGGAAGTACATAATGCCTTTTACAACATCATTCGTGTGTTTAATATTTAATTTACTCTTATGCCCTCATCATGGTAGTCTGAAACTGGTTATATCCTTATGTCCCATGTGATAAGGTTAACTTGAGTTGGTCTACAACTCAGGTTAAAACCTATACCTATCACAAAGTCCCTATCCTACTAATATTCAAATAACTAACAGACTTACCACTAGAAAAGGTAAATAAACTAGAAGGAAAATACCAAGATTTCTGAGTCAGAAGCCAGACGAAGGTTTAGTGTGGTATAGAGCAATGCATTTGGATTTAGAGCCAATAATCATTAAGCACCTACTACATGCCAGGTACTATGATAAGGTCTGGGAATACAAACAACAGCAAAAGATACATAATAATAATAATTTTAAAAGTCTAATGAGGAACACATGTAAACAACTATGTACAAACAAAATATATACAGGAAAAACAAGTAATTTCTAAGGGAAGGAAGGCACTAACATTAAGGGAGATTGGGAAAGGCTTCTCACAGGTGGGATTTTAGCTGAGATTGAAATGAAATCAGAGGATGCAGAGATTAGGAGGGAAAAAATTCTAGATGTAAAGGACAACCAGTAAAAATGCACAGAACAGGGAGATGGGAGTGTTAGTTACAGGAACTGCTAGGAGGCCAGTCATGAGATCATAAAGTACATGGTGGATAGGAAAGAGTAAGGTGCTGAAAAGATAGGAAGGGGCCAGGTTATGTATGAAAGGCCTTAAAAGTTTATATTTGCTTACAGAGCTAGTTCATAGAGAGTCCCTATAATTCACTGAATGGGCTGTGTGACATGGTCAGATCTGAGCTTTAAGAACACCAATTTGATTGCTGAATGGAGAGAGGCTTGAAGGAGACCAACTAACAGGCTATTACGTGTTTAGGTATGAGGTGATGAGGTGATGAGGGCCTGCAATGGAGTAGCAGCAGTATTAAATAAAGGAGGAATGCTGCAAAGGTAGAATCCACAAGACTTGGCAATTGATTGAAGATGGGGATGAGAGTGTTATGTCAAGGATGACCCCAAGATGTAAGCCTGGGTGACTGGGGAAATGGTAATGGCCTCAACAGTAATAAAGAATTTAGGAAGGGAGGAGGTTTGGAGAAAAGACAATGGGTTCAATTTTAGATAAATTTAAGATATCTATGAGATATCCAGTTCAAGATAATCATTAGACAACTAGAGATGTAAAGATGGAGATAAGCAGAGAGAAATATCTACACTGCTAAATCTACAGGAGCAGATGAGATCATCAAATAATGTAGAGGAAGAAAAAGGCCTGGGACAGAGCTTTGGGAGGTTATTCTGGTATGGGGATGTGAACTGGAGGTAGATCCACTGGAGTGAAGTCAGGTAAGATAGGTAAGTCAGCAGAAACCTAGAGAAAAGATTAGCAAAGAGAAGAAGGTGGTCAACAACTTTAAAGGTTGCAAAAATCAAGGAAGATGAGGGTTTTAAGAAGGCTATTAAATGTATCAATTAAAGAGATTATTTGGGGAATGGCTGAACAAATTATGGTACATGAACATGAAGGAATATTGTGCTATAACAAATAAGTAACTGGATTCAAAATTATATGAACTGATACAAAGTGAGCAGAACCTAGAAAATAAATTATATAGTAAGGCAACATTTTAAAGATAATTCCAAAAGACTTAGTAACTCTCATCAACACAATGACCAACCAGTTTCAAAAGTTCACAATAAACCATGCTATTCACTCCAGAAATAGAACTGACAAGAGTGCAGAATGAAGAATATTTTCTTCTAAGGCTAATATGGATGCTTGTTTAGCATCTCTATACACATTTGTAATAGGTATCATTTTTCTTGCCTTCTTAATGAGTGGGGAAGGGAGAAAATTTGGAACTAAAAATAAGGCAAAACTGAATTTAAAAATTAAGTGCTAAAATCATTTAAAATGTTATAGATAGCAATTTCAGTTGAATGATGAAGCTGAAATGTAGTCAGCAAAAAGCAGGGATCCTCAAAGTATGGCCCGCGGCAGCTGAGGACATTTATCCCCCTCACCCAGGGCTATGAAGTTTATTTAAAGGCCCACAAAACAAAGTTTTTGTTTTTACTATAGTCCAGCCCTCCAATAGTCTGAGGGACAGTGAACTGGCCCCCTATTTATTTTATTTTATTTTTTTATTTAATAATAACTTTATATTGACAGAATCCATGCCAGGGTAATTTTTTACAACATTATCCCTTGCACTACTGGCCCCCTATTTAAAAAGTTTGAGGACCCCTGGAACTTTAGAGGAAAGGAAATGGAGGAACTTGAGTTTAGCCACAAGAGGGAGAAAAGATCTAAGAAGATAGCTAGTGGGGATAAATAAAACAAGTGAGGGTTTTTGTTTGTTTTTTTTTTTTTGAGGATGAGAAAGACTATTATATGTTTGTGGGTAGAAGGGAAGTGGCCAGAAGACTGAAAAAGTGACAATAAGTGAAAGAGTGGATAATCTGTTGAAGAAGATGAGATGGAATAGAATTACTCCTAAAAGGGTTTGCCTTAGCAAGAAGGGACACCTTTTCATGGTAGACAAGAGTGGAAAAATGGCAGAATACATCTGTTTGTGAGATGAGAGTGCTGGCACAGAGCCTCAATGTTTTCAGTTCAAATGATAGAACCTGGATCCAAATTTTAGTTTTGCTACTTAAAACCTGTGTGATTTTAAATGTCATTTCACACCTTTCTGAGCCTCAATGTTTTGGTTTGGATTTTTTTGGTTTTTGTCCATCTATAAAGGGGTCAGATTAGATGATTTCTAAAATCTCTTCTAGTTTTAGATCCCCAAAGAGAATCACAAACAGTAAATTGATTGTAATTGACTTGAACATCTATACTTTAATCTTACCTTACACTTACCTGATGCTATATTTTCCAAAGCATTTTTTGCTTATTTCATTTAACAATGTCTATATCTCTAAGTTATTGTGAAGATAAAATAAGAATTCAGATAAAACTACTTTGAAGACTGGAAAGCTTATGCAGAATCATATAATTCTGGCCTTCAAAGTCTTGTACAATTCCATCATTTTACAGGTCATGATGCAAAGGGCCAGAAAAGTGGTGATTTATAAAAAAAGCCACACAGCTGTACAAGTAGCAGCATGGATAATCTGACCCCTTCTCCAACTCTCCCAGTCTTCTCTGATCCTCTTTATGGTTTTTCCCATTCTAATCACTAAATCAGTATTTAAAGAATGCTATATAGCAAGTTTTGTGCCAGGCATTATGGCAGATACAAGAGATTTGGAAAACAAATTCCTTTTCTTGGGAAACATATGGCTGGTATTCACTTTACAGACTTTATCAACAGCATGTTCCCCCTTTTTCCCCTTCACACACCCACTTGGGGTGAGTTCATGAAAGGGGAACTTAGCATGTAGAATCTCCTTCTCCTAATGCACATTAACATTTCATCCATGTCATAGTCTTAAGAGTTGGGTTGGGATACACAGAAGTCAGATCTTGCCTAGTCACAACCAATACCTAACCAATACCAAAGGCAAGTCTAGAACCTAAGGTCTTCCTGATTCCTGTTAAATGCTTCTATATTTACTACTCTACATTTTGTCCCTACTGATTTTTATCACAAAATAAAAACTCAAAGCATGAAATTTTACCAAAACTCCTATGATTTTATTTGAACTGCTTACTCAACAGTCATTCAGAACACCCTGATCTCGTTTCTGGTCTGCCCCTCTGCTTCTGGCAGGCACTTGATGTTTGCATTCTCTGATGGGAATTTGGTTTTTCTTTTTGTATTCATGAATATATCTAGTTGTTTGGAAGGTTCTTTCTAAAACCAAGGTTGACATATATTGTGATATGAAGTCTATTTTTATTTATGTCCACTGAAAGAAAAACTAGAGTAAAGAGGAGCATTTGTGAAAGGACAATCTAAAGCACATTGCTCCAATGATACTTCAGGAAACAGAACTCTTCATGTTCAGGTCACAAAAACTGCTAAGACAAAAAAATTGCTCTTTTCACCAACACCTATGAGCAAATAGGCTGTTCTAATCTAGAAACATGCTGAGGAAGAGTGCAGATAAAACTTGACAAGTAACCCACCAGAACCCTAAGATCACCAGGGAATTTTTCCTGGTCACTTATTCATTGCCTTAAGGTCATCTTTAAATACTGCAGACAGACTTCTGGATTGACTTTTACTGATTCAGCCAGTCTCCTCATTCTGCAGAGGTTGAAGAACAAACTCATGACTTATCTTTATAATGTATGAAGACTGTGGGAGCAAAAACTTTGATCCCCTAATCACAGAGATTTTAAGGATTCCTTTTATTAAGACCAAAATCTTAGATGATAATATGTTATGGAGGTTTCTGCTGTTACTCCAGGGCCTACAATAAGGTATCCCCAATATTGGGGCAACAATTTTTCTTGCTATATAACAAATTAATTACAGGCTGATCGTTCACCAATGTTCACCAATTTTCAAATAGATTAACTATCATTCCACAAAAAACAATGAAAATACACAACAAAGAGTAAGTCTTGTTTATTCTGATGTTCTTAATAAACCAATTGAATTAATTAGTGAAAAAAGCTACCACTTGGCAACTGACAATTACAATGGTTGAAAATGGCCAAGGGGATAGATGACATCCTGTGTGGACTGAAAGGGAAGATGGGATGGTGAATAGTGGAGACAAGTTAGTCTATTTGTTAAATTTCTCTCCTACAAATGAAGACTACTCAAAGAATCCAAGGTGAGATAGGGTTGCCTGGATCTAGAACCAGTGGTTAGGGTTCATTACCTTTGTATCTTAAAGCACCTTTTCAAACTGCAGTCTAACAGCCTGGTCCTTATGAGGGACTTGAAAGGTCTATGTGGAAATTGCCCCCCCAGATACTTTTCTACTTATTATGAGATTAGCCCTTTTCCTAACATTTTGATTATCCACATTCTTATCTTCAAAAACAAACTTTTAAAAAAATTGCCAACCTGTGGTTCTTTTCCTAATTAAGGAGTGGGAAAGTAGACAAAATAATCATGAGTCCATGTTAAGTTCTCAGCTTGTGTCAGTGCTCAGAGTCTGATACCTGCTGAACTACTGTGGCTTCTTCCTGGAAAATCTGTATGACTGACTATGCCTCATAAAATCAAAATATCTCAGATCTGGAAGGTCATTTAATAATTGTACAGAGAAGGAAAATGAGACAGAGAGGGGATTTGCCTAAAATCACAAAGCTACTTCATGGCAGAACTCAGATGTCCCAAGCTCATATCCAATACTCTTTCCATTACATATTCCATAGTCTTTCTGCTCAGAATGATTATTATTCCTGCTAGTCAAGGAAAATACCTTTCCTCAAACCAGCTACAGGCAATTATGCCATCTGGGTGAGAGCTGAGTTTAGAATGTGAGGGGAAGACATGTCCTTCTCACTCAAACCACCAAGTAAAGATCCTGTCATTGAATACCATGCACCAATGTATTCTCTATGAGAAGAGAGTACTTGGTGAGAGAAGCTGTGAGCCTCCTTCCTTTTGGCTGATGCTAACAACCCCTCCTGCCAATGTGCAGGGCTGCAGCTTAGGTAAAAGAGCACCACTCATGTCTCCCACAGATTTTCAGTTTTTAAGAAAGTACATGTAACTCTAGTAGATGTGGGGCAAGCTTCAGCCAGAAGTCTCTCCTTGACTGCTGCCCTATTCAAGTCTGCCCACAAAGAGGCTGAAAAATAATTAAATGGGGTTTTGGTAGGAAGGAGAACATGCCACCCGACAATCACATTCTTCTGCATTTCTGTAGAACTCTTACTTCAGGTCTTGTTCCTCATATCAGCTGTCTGACGTGAAATGGACAGGGACTGTTCTTAATTTACAGAAAGCTAAATTAGGGTCCACAGCAGGAAGTAAATGGCCCAAACTCAGTGAAGAATAAAACCAGGTGGCTCAGTTGCTCCAGGTGATTGGGAAACCCATACACAATAACTAATAAGCTTGTGCACACAATATCCGGTAGCCCTGAGAGCATGATATGGATGGGATAGATAGATTGTTTATGTACAAGGAAGGGCCAGCTACCAGCTAGGGAGAAATCTTCTTGATCTTACCACGTTCCCAGGGTAGGGCCAAATGAGGATGAATATACACTTCCTCTAATGGTTTGAGCCAGCCACATTACCAAAATGGCTTTGTTTCATTGCTTGTGAAACAAATGTTATGTCTTCAGCTAGTTTGAAAGCTGTGAGTTGTAATCTTTTCTGCTACAACAAATGTCCAAAATATCAGAAAGAGAAAAGCCAACTTATTTCTGCAGACATAGAAAAATGTATACATTAGATGTACTCACATCCAAAGTTGAGGGACTAGTCACAAATCTTGGGCTGTGCCCTTAGAGACATGGCCTGTCATTTACTCCAAAGAATCCTGTTTTTCAGATTTTGGGGTCAGGGACTGAGAATGCTAATATCCAGGAATTTGAAATTTCAGTAAAATCCTGAATACCAGAGAGAGAAGACTGTAAACCAAGCCAGTAAAAAGTTCAAAATCAACTAATTTTCAGTAGGGAACTTCCCAACCTACAAAATCAGATCTCTTACCCTGGGCTGATCCAATATTTAAAGAAAATCACATTGATTAAATCCAAGAAATATTATACCAGGCCAAGTCTTGAGTTGACACGGATGAAGAAAAGGAATCTCCATCATGCTGGGTCTATTTCAGGAAAAATAAGCAGGAGTACAAGTAAGGTGAGTCTAAGCTAGAACCAGGAGGAGAGAGTGCCAACTCCCATTTGGCAGCTCTAGGACAGCACTCCCCTCTAACAATCAACTCACCCATCCAAAAGTTAGGGAGAAGTCTCAGTGTCCCACCAACCTCACGGTACAAGTAAAGTATCAAGTTTTAGAAATTTCCCCATGCTACCTGTCCCTCCCTTGGATTTCAATCTACAAAAAATTTGGATTATCTGCCAGTGATTTACCAATTTCTTGCTTTCAGCCTCTTTGCAACATTATCACCTCTTCAACTCAATAATTTCTTCATAAGGACAGGGTGGGTGGATTTTTTCCAAGCTTCTCCAAATTTTGCAATGTATCTTCATTATTTGCAGTATTGTGAAGTTCCAGACAACCAGGTATGTCCCTAGTTAGATGTACAATGGCCAAAATGCACTGAAGAGCCAATTTAAAATGATCTTGGGCTCCCTGTCTTTGGGATTCTCCAATTGCTGGATAAACAAGAGATGAAGGATTTACAAAACACCCCCTCCACCCCCCTCCCCATACCAGTGGTTGGTTTCTAGGCCATCAGTTCCAATCCCTAAACCCGTGGGCTCAAGCCCAGGTAGGAGGAGGCCAGGGGGATCTGGCGGCTGCCCTGGTACATCTCCATCACCACTGCAACTTCCATCCTGACCTGCTCGCAAATGGTCCTTGAGTGTCTGTTTGTAGCGGAAGCTCTTGCCGCAGCAGGGACAGGGATAGGGCCGCTCACCTGTGTGGATGCGCTGGTGCTTCATTAGGTGGTGCTTACGAATGAAACTCTTGCCACAGTGGGCACAGTGAAAGGGCCGCTCGCCTGTGTGCAGCCGTTGGTGATTCAGCAGGTGCTCCTTACGCATGAAGCTCTTGCCACAGTCGCCACACTGGTAGGGCCGCTCACCCGTATGGATCATTTGGTGGCGGATCAATGCTGAGTGGCCATTGAAATCGATGCCACACTGAGGGCAGGAGAAGGGGCGCTCTTGGGCATGGCCCCGCTGGTGGAGCAGAAGACTAATTTTCAGGCTGAAGCTGCGACCACACTGAGCACAGCGAAATGGCCGCTCACCAGAGTGACCACGTCGGTGGCTGGTGAGCCGAGATTGGTCAGTAAAACGCTTAGGGCATTCCGGACATGGAAAGGGTCGTTCACCGCTATGGACCCGCAGGTGGTAGGTAAGCCGAGAGGGGTGCACAAAACTCTTGGAGCAATGTGGGCAGGTATGGGCCCGCTCAGTTGTGTGCACACGGGCATGATTGCTGAGGTTAGCCTGTTGGGCAAAGCGCTTGGGACACTGGGCACACGCAAAGGGACGCTCACCAGCATGACTACTCTGGTGGTCCATCAGCATTTCCTTCTGGTTAAAATTCTTGCCACAACGACGACAAGGGAAGAGTTGTTGTTGCTCCCCAGATTGGGGAGGAAGGGGAAGATTGCCCAGCTGGGTGAAACTAGGCTGTCCTCCAAGGGGGTCAATGGGATTATTAAGTGGAGGTCCAGAGGACAGTACAGGTTGAGGATGCTGACTCTTAAAAGCTGCATCCTGGAAAGCATCTTTTGTCATTACTGGTGGATTGGCAGAAGTAACCTGGGCATCTGAACACAAAGGGGCTCCAGCAAGCCCTTCAGCTTTGATGGCAAGCTCATCATCTGAAAGAAAGGACTAGGGTTATACAACACAGAAATTGCTTTTTTTTTTTTTTTAAGCAATTCTCACCACAAAATAGTAGCTACATTCCCCCTGGTTTTCACAAATTGCTCTGGCTTTTATTCACTGAGATTGTATAGGGAAGAGATTAGTTCAAAGGAACAGAAACAGTTCGGTGAAGTTCTGAGGTGAGAATCCAGGAATCTAAGATGTTATCTCTACATTATGATATTCCCTGGTTTGAGACAAGGGATAGGAAAAAGCAAAGTTTTAAATTAAATTTTCCTAAGACATTGCTTTAATCATGTCACTTCCCTGCTCCAAAAAACTTTCCCTCACTCCCTTTTGCCTGATGATTTAGCCTCATCCCACTATCTTCATCTGCTCTTCCCCAATATAAATCTTCCAATCTAATAGGGCTTCTCTGCTGTCTTTTCTCCCTCCTTCCCTCCAAGCCCTAATAAAGAATCTCATTCATTTCCATGGTTCTCATAGTGTTCGTTTTGTCTTTGTTTTTTTTTGCTTTGGGGGGGTGTTCCTGTAAAGGCTTAGTTTCTCTGTTGCACAGCACTAGAGGCAGGGCTTAATATCCACTCGATTACTCACCAGTATATGTGCCTTTGTAAATGTCACTTTCTCCAGGGTCCTGTGGACCTTCTACTTGGGGCTCTTCTTCTTGTTTTATCCAGGAGAGAATGTCTGATGTGGAAATGCCTGGCTCTGTTTGTGGAAAAAGAGAAGCAGAAATTTTTGTTTTGTTTTGTTTTTAGTTTCTAGTAAGGATCTGAACAGAATCTTAAACTAAAAACTGGAATTAAACATGCTAATTTAATTTCAAGCAACCCAAATATTCATTTGTAACTAAGCAATAAATAAAACTTTTACTAAATCATCACAGTTTCTGCTTTAGAGATGTCCTAAAGTGATCTAACAATGTGTCTTCTATTTCCACTGAACTTTCATCTTTAAACTGCTTTACTCTTAATTCTTCTTTCACAATAGTCCTTTAATATAGATAAGGCAAAGTCTCTTAACACAACAAAGATAATTTATTAAGTGCATAGCATTATGCTATACATTATGGATATAAAGATAAAAAATGATACAATCCTAGGTCCTCAAGGATTTTATATTATGACAGGAAAAGACACATAAAGAAGTAAATAGAATACAGAATAGAATGTGACAAAGAAAAAGGAAAAATAAATACAAAGTGTTATAAGGAAATTTAAGGATGGAGAGATCACTTCCCAGGGAGTGAAGATAAAGAGTGAAGATAGTGGGGCGCATCATCAAAGTCTTCATGGAAGAGGTATCACTAAAGGAAAAAAAAGTGATTTTTATAAACAGAGGTGAATATCAAGAAAATCCTAAGCATAAGGGATGATCCACATTGATGGAGAGAGGTAGGAGGGAATAAGAGCTTAACTAGTAAGTATAGTGTGCAATGGGAGTGAATCCCATTGGAAAAGCATGCAGTTGTCAGATTTTTGAGGGCTTTAGTTGCCAGGCTAAGTAAGAAGTTTGAATATTACACTATATACAACATGGAGCCCCTGACAGGTTTTTGGCAGGAGAATAATATAATCATATGTATGCATTAGGATGGCTCATTTGGCCATTTTGTGAAGGGAGCACTGGAATGATGGAACCTGTGGGTAGCTAGTATAATTATCAATACCAATGGTGATGAGAATCTATATTAGGATGGTGCCAGTAGGAATGAAGAGAGGTCAGGTCCAAAATGAGACATTAGTAAAGATCACTTAGGTTGAATATAAAAGTTGGTGAAGAGTGAAAAATCAAAGATGACAGTATTTTCAAGCCTGATTGATTGGCAGAATAACAGTGACATTCATGGAATTAGGAAAGTTGAGGGAAAGAGGAAGTTTTGGATAAATGATGATAATTCAGTTTTGGACATGCAGAACTAGAGACGCACAAAAACATTCAAATGGAGAGAATCAAGAGGAAATGTTCAACCAGACATGAGGAGAGATTACAAGCCTATTTGCAAATAAAAATTATTTTACAGAAGTCATAATTAAAGTGACAAGATTACATAAAATCAGTAAAGGAGGTAAGATTAAAAACACCAGAGAAGATAGCTGAAGATAACATTCAGGTGACTGTCAATAAATAAAAAATGAAGAATGAAGAAGAATGGACAGAAAGCAAAATGTTTGGTAAGTCCAAAGGGAAAAAAGTGTTATCAAGGGAACAGTCAACAGTATCAAATTCTGCAGAACACTTAAGAAATATGAGACTAAGAAAAGGTTGCTGGATTTGGCAACGAAGAGCAAGAACAGAAGCCAAACTCCAGAAAACCATGGAGAAGGTTGATCTTGAAAAAGAGAAAAGAATTTTACTCTTTTTTCTAAAAATTTAATAGGGAAGGGGAGGAAACATAAAAGACAACAGTTTGAGGAAGTAGCAGAATCAAGACAAAGTTTTTGGGTTTAAGAGAAGGCTCACTTGAGGGAACATGGTGTAGAGCAGTGATATCAAAATCAGATGCAAAGGGATGCCTGTCAGTTGCATACTGATTTAGAAGACCACAAACTAACCTTATCTGTTCTGTAACATTTTTATTTATTTTGTGAAACATTTCACAATTACATTTTAACCTGGTTCCACAGCTCAAATCTGACTACTGGTGCAGAGGACAGAAAGTAGTTCTCATAGTCAAAAAGATTTGGGTTCAAATGCCACCCTTGATACAAGGTGGCTGAGTGATGCTGGATAAGTCTTTTTAAATAAACAGCTTGTTTTCTTCCCCCTAAATAATAAATTTGATATTGTCTGAATTTTCCCTAGTATCCCTCTCCTTCTTCCTTCCCCTCTTCCAGGTAATCATAACAAAGCTCCAAACCAATATCTCTTCTTTATAAACATGTTTTACAACTTTCACTTTGATTGTTTTGTGGTTATTTCATTTTGGGGGATGTGTGTGTGTGTGTGGTTTTAGTGGGCTCAGCTTACTTCTCTTTGTTTATGTAAATTTTTCCATGTTATTCTGTTTTCAAAATTTGTTTAGCCATTCATTCTCCAATTGATGGGTTGTCTTCTTTACTTTTTTTTTGGCTACCACAAAAAAATGTTATTTTAAATATTCTAGTGTATATGGAACCTTTATTTTTGTCAGTGACCTCTTTGGAGTATAACAAGTCCAGAAGTAGAATTTGGGGTTCAAGGGGATGTACATTTTAGCTACATTTTGTTATTGTTGCATAATCCTAAAATGCTTTGTAGAATGGTTGACTAATTCACACACAGAATTATGAATCTGACCAAGTCCTTTAAAATAAATTCTCTATGTTCTAAGAAATTCTCTAAATGGAACAGAGATTATCTGCACTGGTAAAGGAAATTCTTCAATGAGAGTTTCTCACCTGACAAAAAAAGCAATGAATATGTTTAAAGCAGAGGGAAGAAAGGAGCCATTAGATGGGGAGATATTGAAGATGAGAGGCAATAATAAATGGACCAAGATTTGATAGTAGATAAAAGAGATAGGCTCAAGGACATGAATGGAAAGAGTAAGTTTTGTTGAGGAAGAATAAGTCATGATCCTCTGGGATTACAAGGGAGAAAGAGATGGGTCAGAGAAGCCAAAATGCCTACAATCAAAAATGCCTGTTTAACCCTGCTCAAGGTAAAATCCTAAGGAAGGTCTAGTTTTCTTAAAGCCTTCTGTTAACTTCTAGTCCAATGGGAATATGGAATAGCAGAAAGAGATCTGAACGTGAAACCAATGGACCTGGATTTGAATCTTGCTACTTTCTACCTAAATGACCTTGGGTCACCATTTCTTCTTTGGCTCTCAGCTTCCTAATTTGATGTTCAAGAAGTTGTACTGGATGACCTCAACAACATCACCTAGCTCTAAGAGTCCAGGATTCTTATAGGGGCAAGCGCCGAATTTCTCAGTTTAGTTCTCATCCGACTAAAACCTCACAAATAGCTTTTGTCTTTACTCTTATCATCAATAGGATTCTGTTTTGTCAAGTACCTTTTGAGAAGTACAAACCCATCAAAATGTAATACAGCCTGTCCAAAGGAAAAAGAAAGTAAGACTGAGGCCCAACAGACAATGCTGGGGATAGGGTTAAGAACAAAGGTGTGCTATTATAAAAAGGGGAGAGGAAACAGGAATAGAAAGAAAGGAAAATAGAAGATAGGAAGGAGAGAGAAAGAAGACAGATCAAATAAGATAGATAAAACACTACGAAAATATAAGGGATTAATTTATAGTTAATTTTGCTTAAAGTAAGAACCTGAAAGTTAGGAGATCATAAGATTCTGTTAAATAAGTTTTTTTTTTGCCTTGTACCAACTTTGACCCCTCACTTTCATTCCCCCATATATCATTTCCACTTCTAAAAACATCTCTTGGGGCAACTAGATGGTGCAGTGAATAGAGCACCAGCTCTGAAGTAAGGAGGATCTGAGTTCAAATCTGACCTCGGACATTTAACATTTCCTAGCTGTGTGACCCTGGGCAAGTCACTTAAATCCAATTGCCTCAGCAAAAAATATATATATTTTTTAAACCAAACATCTCTTGAATTAATTTCCTTATCTCTATTTACAAAGTCATCACCCTAATTTAGGTTCTCATCACTTGCCTAGGCTATCAAATAGCCTCTATAATTGATCTTGGCTTCAAATTTTTCTCTACTCAGATCCATTTTTCATGCAAGTACCAGTGTCATTGTCCAAAAAGGGAGATCTATTCATGCCACAAGTTACTAAACAAATTTCAGATATTCCCTATTACTTCCATGATCAAATATGAAATCATAAAGCACTTAAAAGCCCTTCAAAATCTGTACCTCACTTATCTTTCCAGTCAGCCTCACAATACATTACCAAAAGCTCCTTGCCATATCTTTCTCCCACCAAGACACAATATTCTAATCACAATGGCCTTTTTATTCTCATGAATGATACATAATCACCTGCCTCCACACCTGGAATGTGCATCTTCCTCACTTCTGCTTCGAAGAATCCAAACTTTTCTTCAAGGACCAGCTTAAGTATCATTGTCTACACCCCCAAATTATCTTTTCTCTCTTTTGCATATACTAATTTTGTACATGTTGACTCTTTTAACTTATATTATAAGCTTCACAAGGGCAGAGATAGTTTTGCTTTTCTATCTGTATTTCCAGGGCCTACTCAAGTACCTGGCATATAATGCCCATTGATTGAATGATTAAAAATAAAGCAACTTGGTAACTTAAATTAGTGACAAAGTTGAAATTATAAGTCATTCATCTTTAACTGTTAGACTAGCATCAAATCCTGAGAGTGCAAGACAGACTGGAGGAGTGAAAAGATAAGATCTTTTCTATTCACCATCACTGGGTTCTGCAGCCATCTCATTCTCATCTGGTCTTGCTTGGTTCTCTGTATTCTGCTCTGACTCTGGATGAGTTTGAGACAAAACTTCAGGTTGTGTCATGGCATAATCTAGAGAACAAAGGAAAGAGGAAAAAAAAGTAAAAGTTAACAGGGATGAAGATGATATTAATTCTAAACAGATTAAGCTACAGGCATATGGGGCTTATGGAACTAGGGACTTCTTACACAGTCCCTATCCCTATTTCATCTACAAATTAACCAGTTCTTTCCCAAATGGATGGGGGCAGACGGCAGCAGTAGCTCCAGAGCAACCACTGCTACTGTCATATTTTTTTCATGCAATTTCACTTTTATCTTTGTTCCTAGATCATGCTCCTCCCATCTGACATGAGGAAGGAAAGGCTAAGGTAACCATAGCTTTTATACTGATTCCATGTTCATAGGAGGAAAAGGCTGAGAAGGTACCTCTTCTGTGTTTTGGGCCTAGAATCCAAAAAGAGTGAGGATGGGAAGTTGGGAATGGGGCAATGAACAAAACTGCTGAGCTCACTTGAGATGTAAACCACTAATCTGACAGAAGTCAGCTCAGTCTCACCCATTGAGATGAGAGACTCATAGTTGCCCTTCATTATGTTCTTGTAAAGTTCCTTCTGCCATTCTTCTAACTTCTCCCACTCTGGCGTAGAAAAGTAGATGGAGACATCATCAAACGTCACTGGCACCTGAAATCGTAAGCATGTGGGTCTAAGTTCTTCCCTCTACCATTTCATTTGCTTTAAGTTTTTATTAAGAGACTACTATTGGTGATAACACTGTGCTAGTTGCTGAGGAATGACATAAAAGAGAGATGAGATAGCGCTTCTGTATTTCAGAAGTTTACATTTTAATTGGTAAGGTAAGACGTAACTACACAAAATATAACCATATATGTGATTAGGTATTAAAATAAGCAATACAGGTAATGCTAAGATAATTCCAAAAAAATGCAGAGATCAAACTGGACACAAGTGGTCAGGAAAGGACTTTATGATTAGACTAATCTTGAGATTTAGATAGAAGAAGGAACTTTGGGCAGAGATAGATGGGGTAATGTTTCATCATAGGTTCTATCATACAAGTTATCAGCTTTGAATATAGTTAAGACTTTCAAAGTTGTTTTTCTTCATAATATTATTACTCTTGTGGAAATTTTTTCCTAGTTTTACTCACATCACTTTATATCAGTTCATACTACCCAGGATCCTGTGAAATTACACTGTGTGTGTGTGTGTGTATGTGTGTGTAGTTCACTCCTAATTTATCCATTTCAGGTAAAATTAAAGTTTATCAAATAAGACAATAATTTAAAATACGTGGCACAGTGCCTAACATAAAGCAAATGCTACTTAATGAGTTCTATTCATTCCTTCTGTTTCCTTCAACCGATGCCCATTTTTACCATTCTTTCCTCCATGTTTATATATCCTTTTTCCTCATGCACCTCAATTATAAGAAATCATGCTATTTTTCTTCTTGTGTTTTTGTTAATGGCGAGTAATAACCATGTGTGTTTCAAGCTAAAGGGGAGGGCAAAAGGATTGGATGGAGATCTCTTTACTTTCTGGCTTATTAGGGAAAAACCTTAAAGAATGCAGGAAGTACTTTGAAAAAAAAACAAAGAAAACAAAGGAAGAAGCAGAAAAATCTACAAGGAGTATGGAAGAATAGGAATGGAGTGACAATTCAATCCAATAAACATTTACCAGTGTAAGACACTGTGCTAGGTGTTGGAGATCTAAAGACAGTAACTGAACAGATAGCACATATACACAAGTAAATGTCAAGTATATTTGCAGCAATTTCAAGAGGGAGAGAACAACCACCACTGGGGGATCAGAAATATCCTCAAGGAGCTGGCCCCTCAATTGGGCTTTAAAATCTCAGAAATCTGAGAAGTAGAGTGGAGAAGAGCCAATGTTGAATACAGGGAGATTGACCACCATTTGTGAGGAACAATGCTAGTAGGCTAGTTTGATTAGAACAGAACAGGTAAACAAAAATAATAAGAATTATAGCTACGAAAGTAAGTGGGAACCAAATTATATAAGCCTGAGGAGGGCAAAAGTAGACCCTTAGAAGAAGTACCTGTCCCTTGAAAGAAATCTCAGGAATGAGGATGAGGACACAGATTTTATCAGAAGTTTGGGAACTCATACTAGTCAGAGGAGGAAGAAATATATTTGGATGGCTGTCGGCTGATGTGAAATGAGGAAATCATGTGTTGTCTTGTGTTCCCATATCTTTGACATGATATGTCTGTTTATTAAGATCTGCCAAATCTAGTCACCAAAAATACCTACCTCTGGCTAATCACCTGAGGATAAATGAGATGCCACAAAACAGACTTAGGAAGCATTTCTAAGGATTATAAAATTTTGAGCAAAGAAATGAAAAAATTTAGGAGCACAATGATTAAAGATAGATATTTTAAAAATGAAAGAAGATCCGGTAAATGAACAATTGGCAAAGATATTGCTTACCAGGCATAGTATTCAGACCTCTGGACCATAGCTTAAGATGTAGAGATGACTAGCTCTTGGCCAAAGAGGGACTATGGCTAATGCAAGGCAGAAAAAAATTTGTTCAAGAAGGCTTTAAGTAGAAAATGGAGAGAAAAAATTTCCACTGTATATCAATTGTACCAAAAAGCAGGATAACATATATGATACAGAGAAAATATCACTGAAAATTACCTATAATTTATAGGATATAATGTCTCCAAGAAGGATAAGTAATAAAATATATAACTTTGGATATTTATATAAAAATTACAAAGTATGGAGTAATACAGTATGCTAAAAATCTTAATGCAAAAACATACATTAATTTTTATTATAAACTCAGTAATCATCAACATCAACAAAATAAACATAAAAAGATGATATATGTTATCCAAACCCATTCTCAGAAGGCAGAAACAAATGAACAAATAAGCCAAAAAAAAAAAAGCTTTTATTTTTATTCCCTTTGCAGGTATGCCTGAAGTTCTACCATATTTAGTCATTTTTCATCCATCTTTCTTTGTCTTTTTTGATATTATGGGAAACTGGCCAATTGGTGGCCAAATTCTTAGTGTACTTACAATAGTCCTTGCTTGCTATTAATCCAACACAGGAAGGCTTGATGGGATGGTACTATTCAGGATGAATTTTCTAACTGGTGTCAAAATTAAAAGAACTGATGACAGCTAGAACCAAGTTCACATACAAATGGTGAGTACAGCCTCTCTGACCTTACTGTGTTTCTTTCTTCTCTTTTAAAGGAGGAAAAACTATGAATGGCTGGATAGGAGTGAATGCTAGTGTAGATATGAGAGACAAACATAAAGACAGACAATTTATTCTTTACTCATCATAAGTAGATGAATATCAGGAGATGAACTGGACAAAGTCTATGATCTTTGAACTCCAAAAGATCAGAATTATCAGACAACTGAGGGCAATGTATACTTGAAGACAACAGCTGCAGTAGTTGGGTTTAGTGATGAGCTAACCCCCAGAGACTGACTTACTTGACCCAACCCAGAAGTGGACTGATGTAGCAAAAAAGATATTAAATCTTAATAGGGGCTAGCTCTGCTTACTAAGAAAATGACTCATATATTTTAGCAACTTATACCCCATGATGAGAAAATTTCCAGAACCAGGAGGTACCCCTCAGTCACATGTGTTCCCTACATCAGGTAGGAATTTAAATTTTGTGCTCTTAAGGCTAAGCCCATCCCCTCAAGACACCAAGGGTATGCAGGAAAAAAGTGTGCTTTTGACTTATGTGAAGGTAAGTTTTTCTAAATTTTGTCCTTCCTATACCTTCTTAGTAAAAGCTAATTTGGAAAAGTTAATTGATATAAACTAGATAACCAAAATGGGGGGGGGGGTTATATTAGATGGGGGCTTTGTATAACGATAGAAACTGCAAATATTCAGGATTACTCCTAGCACTCTAAAAGGAGAGAACAAACAGCGAGTATTTGTATGTGGATCAACGAAAGAAGGGGAAAAAAAAGTTATTAAAACATGCTACAGGGTTGGCCAGTCAGAAGAAAGAAATGGCTAATTATTTGGCAAACATTTAATCTGGCATGTGGAGATGATATAGCAATGATAGGATGCTTCAACTATCTGGATACCTGTTGGATCTCTTTTTGCCAAAATTAGAGCAGCTGATTAAGTTCCTGACTTGCTTTAACAGCAATTTCATATAAGAGATAAGGGAAATAACAAGGGAAAAGTCCATTCTGGAAGAACTAATTGGCAGTAGAGTAAATGTAACAAGAACTTTGGGAGGAAGCTTTAAGCCTGTGATGGGGAAGGAAAAGCTGGATATGGTCCAATGTACACCCTGGATTTAAGAAGCATGGATTTCAAAAAGTTCAGGAAAATAAAAGAGAAGTATGTTTCCAAAGCTTAAAATTTTCAAAGGAAACAGGTCCAAAAGAAATGTTAAGAAAAAAAAGTCAATTTTGTAATAAATATGTGAATGATTCCAAAGAAGCAGTGTTTGGTGGTGAGGATGGGAGGAAAGAAGGAGGGAAAAGAGCTATTAAAGGGATTAATATTGATACACAAGGACTTCACTGACCAATACAGATTTTTCCAATGTCATGAAAAGAAAATGGAATTTTCTCAGCCTCAGCTGTACCAGTGGGATTCAATGCCACAGACTCTAATAGGGTCTTCTACCCCATTGATTTCACAGCTTTACAGATTTAGAACCAGAAAGGACTTCAGAGATCAATCCCCTCATTTTACAGATGAGAAAATTGGAGACCAAAGAGGAAAGGAAAGAAGAAAATAAATATTTTAAAATTAAGTGCCTGTTATTCATTAAGCACTGTCCTGAGTGCTTTACATATGATATCATATTTGATCCTTACAACAACTCTGTGAGATCAGTGCTATTATTATTATCACTTTACAATTGCTCAAACTGAGGCAAACAAAAGTTACACAGCCAGTAACTAAGGCTGAATTTAAATTTGGGTCTTCACAAGTTCAGCATTTTATTCATTATACTTTGCTACCTACTAACTACCTAGTTAACAACTTACATAAAAAAAATAAAATAAACAAGTTTTAAAGTAATATCTAAAACATTTAGCTGCCCAGTGAAAAGAACTCTGGGAGATGACATCCCTCTATTTTTGTCCACCTGCACTTTTGATTTCCTTCACAGGCTAATTGTACACTATTTCAAAGTCTGATTCTTTTTGTCCAGTAAAATAACTGTTTGGACATGTATACATATATTGTATTTAATTTATATTTCAATATACTTAACGTATTGGTCAACCTGCTATATGGGGGAAGGGGTGGGGGGAAGGAGGGGAAAAGTTGGAATAAAAGGTCTTACAATTGTCAATGTTGAAAAATTACCCATGCATATATCTTGTAAATAAAAAGCTATTAAAAAAAAATTTAGCTGAAAGTCAACCCAAAGACACATGTCCAAATTAGACAAAAATCCATTAATAAATATTGTTAATTTTTTTGAGAGAAAATAGCAATTAGAATTATTCCCAAGAAATTCAGGTAGTCTCCAAATCAGAGCCAGAAAAAACATCACATGAAAAGTCATCTGAGGATAGTCATTATAAGGACTTTTGCTCTTAAAATTGAGGAAATCAGAGAACCATATATAGAACCCTTATTCTACTTAGACTGAACAAAGGTTGGTTCCCCTTCTTCCCAAACATTAGTATTTCTAGGCTAACTTCATATTATTCCCTTTTATATATTTTGTATTTATATATATTCTGTATTTCCAGCCAATTTACCTACTAGCTATTTCCCAACAACAGCACTGTATCTCTCTCTTTGCACAGGATGTTCCACCATTCCTGGAATGCCCTCCTTTCCTACTCCTAACTCTTGGAATTCTTATCTTCCAAGCTTAGCTCAGGTCACCTCTAAGTCAGGAGTCAAACTCTTGATCCCCCTAGTTGTCAGGATTCTCGCTCTTCTCAAATTGCTTTACTTTTACTTATCTTTATAACATGTCATATTATTCCAGAAAAAAGTAATCATTTTTTATGTGGTTTCATTTTTATCTTTATATCCATAGTGCTGTGCACTTAGTCTCACAAATGTTTAGTGAATTAAGTGCTTTTCTTTTTGCATCATCCCAATGTATTCTGGGAGAAAGGTAGCGGTACTGGCAGATGATTACAGCAATAAGAACTTATGAAATCTCCCAGTCCTGGTTCCCTATTCATTTCTGATAGTACAATCAAGGCAGAATTATAGTTGACCAATCTTTTGTGGATGACATCGAGAAAGTTCTTTGTAAAAGTACCCCAGCTGTATTTTTATTGAATATACATTATCTCATCTTCTTATCCTACTTTGCATTTCATTTACTATGTATTTAATTCTCTCAGATTCTTACAAAATTAGCTCCAGATGATCCTTTCCAATACCACCCTTTAAAATTTAAATCTCTAAACTAAGGGCTTCTTTGCTAGAAGAAAGAACTGGTATGTTCTGCCACTGAACCCGGCAATGGGCATGATTTGGAAATGGATTATAGGTCTCATGCTTTTAACGTCAGAGATCTCTTTTTCCTTGCTGATTAAGTGATTTATTCAAAGACTGATTTGTCAGGAGTAGCCTTCTGTGTACTTGCAACATGGTTTCTTTTTTTTTTTAATTATAGCTTTTTATTTACAGAACATATGCATGGGTAATTTTTCAACATTGACCCTTGCAAAACCTTGTGTTTCAATTTTTCCCCTCTTCCTCCCACTCCCTCTCCTAGATGGCAGATAGTCCCATACATATTAAATATGTTAAAGTATATGTTAAATCCAATATATGTATACATATTTACAGTTATCTTGCTGCACAAGAAAAATCAGATCTAGAAAGAAAGGAAAAAACCTGAGAAGGAAAACAAAAATGCAAGCAAACAATAACAGAAAGAGTGGAAATGCTAGCAACATGACTTCTAATATAATATTCATTACCACAAAATTCTCAGTCACAGGATCAAATTTAGAGTTAGAAGGGACTTCACAAATCAGATATAATCCAACTCCCTCATTTTAGAGATCATGAAACTCAAGCCCAGAGAAGTTAAATGGCTTTCCCCAGATTATATAAGAAGCAAGTAGAAGAGCTGAGATTGAAAAATCTAGACCTCTTCTCATTCTTCCCAATGAACCATTTTACCATCTCTTATTGTGTAGGAAGCTGCTAAATGAGGATCCACAATTAATGCAAACACTTAATTTTGTCATTTGAAGCTAAATGCCTCGAAATCATTTTTCTCTTTTCATTCTTTCAAAAAAAATTTTATTTTAATACTATATTATTACATGTAAAGATGTTTTTCAACTTTCATTTTTCTAAGATTTTAGTTCCAAATTTTTTTCCTCCCTCCTTCCCAAACTAGCAGGCAATCGGATATAGGTTATACATGTACATTCATTCCACATGAGTCATGTTTCGGGGAAAAAAATAAGAACAAAAAGGGAAAGCCACAAGAAAGACAACAAAATAAAAGGGGAAAAAAAAAAGATGAAAATAGTATGTTTCATTCCACATTCAGTCTCCATAGTTTTCTCTCTGGATATAGATGGCTTTTTTTTCTATCCAAAGTTTATTGGAATCCCATTTTTTAATTAAAAATGTTTTTTTCCAGGGAAAGAAACCTTATAACAATGTACTTCCAGAGGCTGAAAACAACAGGTCCTTAGTTTGGTTTTCTTCACATTTCTTCTGCTAAACATATATTTTTAAAAATTATTTTCAATTAGTGAAAATTTAAAAAGAAAACATAACCCTTTATGTCAGAAATGCTAAAAAAGTAAGTCTCAGTCTGCACTCTGAATCCATTATGTCTCTGTCGGGGGGGAGGGGGGAGGGGGCTACCCAATCACTCAACCAAAACTATCAAGTTCAAAGAAGTTGACTTCTCATTTCTGTTCATTGCTTTCCCCCAGCCAACTGTCAAAGAGGAAATGACACAAGGTTGTGAAGGAAAGGGATGAGACAAAGGAAAACTGCAGAATCAGGCTAAGTATTATGAAAGGTTACCCTAATTTGAGATTAAAACTCCAATGGACAGTAGGATAGGTCATAGGAGAACATCTGTGAGATAAACACATTTAATAACTTCACAATTCCTTCAGCTTATTTTTTTTCCTATTACAAAAAAACTGAAATAGAAAAATTCAATTAACTGACAGATCAAAATCCTTAGTACAAGATTTCATTTTATTTGTAGTTACAGATGTGATATTATTACCTTTGGGATATCTCCTTTAATACCCGGGGGGAGCCGGAGGATCCAGAAATTCCTATTTCTCAACAGGTTCTCCATGTTTTCTAGCCTCCGCTGCAGCAGTCCATATTCTTGGAGCAGGGTCCCCAATACAGCCCACTTCCCCTCCAGTTGGTTCCCAAGATCCGCCACTGTTTTTTCACAGTTGTTCAGCTTACTCTCAGCTGCTCCTGTCCGGCCTTCCAGGTGCAGAAGCCTCCGGCTGTGCACCTCCACTTTTCTCTCTACTGCCTGCACTGCTGCTACAACTGTCCATAGGGAGATAGCTGCTGTCTGCAGATGAGCCTCACTGGGCAGTGGGAGGGACTGCAGTGAAGTGGTACACTCTGACTCCCATTCTGGAATCTGTTTAACAGGAGAAAAAGAATATAATAGTGAGCATTAGGAGCAATATCGGCTCAAAAATCAAAACTTTATGAGATCTTCCATTACAAGTTCAGATAAAAAATGATGCTTCTCAAGTCTTTATCTGAATATAGGATTTGCATTTAAATGTACTTAGGGCTAGTAGCACCATCTTTGGGATGATTTAAGATAACTAGGTAAGATGGGGAATAGAACCATTGGGTATTTTCTAGAAATATTCAGGAAGCTCAAGTCAGAATTATCTCATTTGTACCTATCAAACAGAAATGACATGGCAGGAAACCCCTTTGACCACGTTCCCCTTAGGTTCACTGACTTCTAATAGGTACAAGGACCAGAGATAAATATATAAAGTTTTCAAAGCCCAAGTCTCCATTGACAGGATCTATAGATTACTTCATTCAAATAAAGGAATAAGGAATATTTAGTTTGGGTGAAGCTGACAATGCTAATAACACACCTTTAAAATTTACAAAATGCTTCATAAAAATTCTATGAAGTTGATAGTACAATAAATTATCACTTAACTAAGCATCAGATAAAAAAATTTTCAAATATTTAAAGGCCTTTTGTTCAGAAAAAGGAGCATATTTATGCTGTAAACTTTAACATCTATAAAGCATTTTACATCCATCATCTCATTTGATCTTAATAATGATTAATAAGTTAACTTTCAGGTATTATGATCCTAGATTGTTTTGTAAGTGAGGAATTTGAGAATCAAGGTCAAATAAGTCAAAAATGAAAACTGGGTCTTCTGAGTCCAAACACAACATTCTTTCAAGTCCTTGTCATTGTCTTCAATTAATCTCCACTGTTCTCCATTACTTTGGAATGTGGTTCATAGTTTTTGCCTCTATCTCTTCTCTTGCTATCAGCTTGGGAAACTTCATTTTTAATGACTTTTTACAAGGTATCCAATGATCTTTTAACACCATATCCTCATAATTCACCGAATACCTTAAATCCCATGATCTCCATTCATTTTATTGCAGCTGTATATACAGCCATGAGTCAATTTGAGAATTGACCAAACTGCTATTTCCCCAAGTTCTTTAATTCTGAAATTTCCCTGACCATAACCTGCTGTCCTTTAATCTCTTCTCTTCCTTATTTCTCCCATACTTGTTCTTGGTTTTAGAGGTTTTTTTCCATATTTGTTCTTGTAGGCAGCTAAGTAGTGAATTGGATAGAGCAGTGGATGTGGAGTTAAGAAGATTTGAGCTCAATTATAGCCTCAGATACTTACTAGGTATGTAACTATTTGTGTAAACTTTGCCTCAGTTTTCCTCAACTATAAAATGAAGATATTAATAATAGTACCTACTTCTCAGAGATGTTATAAGAATTTTAAAAGATATTTGTAAAGTGATTAATTAACATATCTGACATAAAGTACCCACTTAATAAAGCTTCCCTCCCTCCTCTTTTATCATGAGCTATCAGTATCTCAATTTCTCCCTATTTTGTAATTTCATAAACCTTACTCTGGCTTCACTTCTCTTCAATTAACAATATTAAGTATCTACTATATTCCAGGCATTGGAGACACAAGAATAAGAACAAACAATTCTTATAATCTAATGAGGGAATAAAACAGGTACATTTATGAAAATATATAGCTTAAATAGAAAATGAACACAAACATACACAAAGCATTTAAATTACAAGCCAGTTTGGAAATATGAATGGTTCAGGAAAGTCTTGATACAGGAGGTGGTGTTTGAGTCATATTTTTTTTGATTTTCAGATTCTCATACTTTCCAACTCTCCCTCTTCCCTTGAGGAATCGAGACAAAACCTGTCATAAATATGTATAAATTTTTTTTTTAATTCTGCAATGTGTGTCTACATCTCATGCTATATTCTGAACCTATACCTTTCTATCAGAGAATCATGAGCCCTCTGAAATCGTTACTGATCATTGTGTTGATTAGTTCCTAAATCTTTCAAAGCTATTTGTCTTTACCATACTGTTGTTATTGTATGCGTTGTTGTCCAAGTTTTGATCACCTAACTAGTATCAATTCACTAAAGTCTTCAAGGTTTTTCTGAAAATATCCTCTTTATATTTCTTACAGCACAATAATATTCCACTATATTTATATATCATAACTGTTTTAGCCATTCCCAATTGATGGATATCCTCTCAGTTTCCAATTCTTTTCCACCACTTAAAAAAATGCTGCTATTACTATTTTTGTATATGAGTTATTTTCCTTTCTTAGCTCTTTATGGGGTATAGACCTTGTGATAGTAATAGTGGGTTAAAGAGTATACAAAGTTTAAAGATTTTGAGGCACAGATTGCTTTTAGAATGATTGAACCTTTCCATAATTCCATCACTAATGCATTAATTTACCTGTTTTTCCATAAGCCTCTGTAGTATTTATTATTTTCATTTTCTGTCAATTCTACCAATCTGATGGGCATGAGGTAATACTTCAGAACTGTTTTAAATTCCATTTCTCTAATAGTGATTTGCATTACTTTTTAAAATATGGGTATTGATAGCTTATATTTCTTCTTCTGAAAACTGGCTACTCATATATTTTGTCCATTTATCAATTGGGGAATAATGAACTATGCCTTTAAAAAAGGTATAATATGAGATAGCAGTAAGAGAAGAATACACTCCAGTTTTATAGGTAGACAAGTACAAAGGCAGGGAGATGGGAAATGTAGTGTTGTGTGTAAAACACAAAGAGCTCAATACAGCTATATTAGAGAGTGCAAATGGGGTTAAAAGTTCCAATGAGGCTGGAATCAAATTGTTTAGGGCTTTAGAAACTGACCAGAAGCATTTTTATTTTATCCTTGAGCAAAGGTTCTTAATCTTTTTTTGTATTCTGGATTGCTCCTATTTATCTTTTCTCAGGAAGATACTTTTAAATGCATAAAATTAAAAAGTATACCAATTATACTGAAATAGTTAAAAAGAAATATTTTTAAAAGATCATAAATCCTTTATACAAACTGATGCAAAGTAAAGTAAGCAGAGTCAAGAAAAAATTTATATACAATTACTATACAATGTAAAAGGAAAGAATTAGTTTTTTTCAAAGTAAATGTTGTAAAATTATAAAGAAGATATGAGGAGATACTCCCTTCCCACCCTTTGGAGAAGTGGAAGGTACACAAGTATTGTATATTGCACATATTTCCATATATTTTCAATGTACTATTTTTTGCCTTATTTTTTCCTTTAGGCAGTTAGCTGGTACAATGGAAAGTCAAAGACCTGGAGTCAGAAAGCCGAGTTAAAATTCAGCCTCAGACAATGAGCAGTTGTGTGACCCTGGATAAGTCATTTCATCTCAGTTTTCTCTGTAAAGTGAGGATCACAGCCCCTATATTCCAAAGGTGCTGTGAGGATCAAGTGAAATACTATCTGTAGAACACCTAGCAGAGTATTAATTTGTTTGTTCCCTTCCCTGATGTGATCTTTAGAAACACACTCTTTATTATATGATATGATTCTTTGATAGAAGAACAAAGAATACCAGAAAAAACTAAGCTAATATAAAAAAATTAATGAGTACAGACATATTTAAAATATTTTTGAAAAGTTTATGTATCTCAATTTAGGAACCTTTGTCCTATAGGCAAGAAGAAGCCTCTGGGAGTGGAGCTGCATAATCAATTAAGTATTGAAGGAAAATAAATTAGCAATAGTATTCATATGGTAACTAACTGGATACATGGGCTAAGAGAGAGACCAGGAACCTGAGACAAGAATGGGCAAATTTGGAAGGATGGATGGTTGGAGAGGTAGGAGTGAAAATAAGAGTTCAGTTTTGGATATGTTAAATTTGAGGTATCTCTGAGACATCTAGAGTCCAACAGTGATACAGGGCTGAAGTTCTGCTTAGAAGTGCTAATTAAATCCATGTAAGTTGACATGGCTACTGAAAGAGTAGAGAGGGCCTTAAGATCAGACTCTAGATGATGAACCAGCAAAGAAGACTGAGAAGCAGAAAGACAGGTAAAAGGAGAAGCAGGAGTGTAACGTTAAGAAAACCTGAAAAGGAGAAACTATTTAATATCAAATGTGGCAGAAAGGTTAAGAAGGATGAGGACAAAAACCATAAAATAAAAAGATCACAAGTAATTTTCTATTTAGTCCTGATTCTAAAATCAGCCATTTCAATAATAACCTTTTACCTATCTTTCAATCTCTTGTTCCCTTGCTCTTCTATTATTCCTAACTTGATAACTCAATTTCTAGCCAATTCAACTACCTGCCTTCTCCATCCCAATTCCCTAGCAGCTGAACAATGAAGGAGAGAAATCACAAAACCAGGCTGACTAAGTCCTACAAACTCATTCAAGTAACCCAATGTGGCATTCCTCTTATTCAGCTATTAACTTTTTCCTCTCTATCCCCAGGAGATAATTTCTTTCAGTTCCCTCCTAGTATTCCTTTAGATTTCTCAATGTCCTACTCGTCCAATCTCAGAGGAAAAGCAAGTCATACTTCTTTCCAAAGTGAACCCCTCCACTACACCCCTAATTCTATCCCCTCCTATTTCCTCTATTAACCTGCTTCATTCCTTGTCACAAGCATCATTTCTTTCTCTACTGGCTCTTTCTCCTCAGCCTACAAATAAGTCCCTGGCTTTCCTATCTTAAAAACAAAACCCCAAACATTAGCCCTACAACTCCCCCATACTTCATTGTCACAAAAAAGCAAAAGTTCAGTCTGATTCAATTTCCTTACTGCCCATTCACTGCTTAACGCCTTGCAATTCTGTCCCCAATACTCTACAGAAAGTGCTCTTTTCAAGGTCACTGATAACTCCTGTACCACCAGATCCAATGGGTTATTTTTCTTCTCTTCATTGACCTTTTTGGACATATTTGACACCATTGAGCAGCCCTTTCTACTTCACACTTTCTCTTCTCTTGGTTTCTATGACTTTACTGATTCTTTTCCTTCTTTTACCACTACTCAAGCTCTTCTGCTACCTCATCTACTTCCAATCCCTTTAATATGGATTTTCTTTTCAAGGATCTGTAGTGGTCCCTCTTCTCTTCTTTATAGTCTCTTTCTTGATACTATCTCTTCAATTATGACATATATGAAGGAATTTTAAGTACAACTGCTGAGGATTCTATTATGGAATGGAAGCTATTTGATAGACACATTAATTATATACTTAGCTAGGGATTTTCCTGGACTGTTCATGTATTTCATGATTCCCATTCAATATTTCTCTGGCAAAATTGTATATTTACTTAATGAGGTTAAGTTTTCCAAGCACTCTATATTAGCCAGTGACAAGGAGAAACCTGGCCTTCAAGGACACTGCACATTTATGTAGATGACAAACATGAACTACTTGGATGAAAAGGCTATTCCTTCACTTGTAAACTCCATGAAGGCCAATGACTAATTTTTGTCTTTAGATTCCTATCTTTTATTAGAGTAACTGTAAACATATTTAATAATTGGTTGAAATATTTGTTCATATGAGGATAACATACCCTACTTCTCCCCAAGAGATACTACTTCACATTTTAAGTTAAGCAACACATAAAAAAAAAAAAAAAAACTGTTAGCCTTCCCCTTTATTTCTACTAAAGGCATCACTACTGTCCTCATCAATAAACTTGAAATCTCAGAATCATTTTTGAGCCTTCACTCTCTTTTATTGCCTGTATCCACTCCCAAGTGCTATTGCTCTTATCTTGGAGTATTTCTTTTCCATTTCAGCCAGGCACACCCTAGTGTATGCACCACCTAAATTCATACCTCCAGATTATATCCTCGCCATCTATCTTTCACAATACTGTGTGCTTAATCTATCTGATACATTGCTTTGATCAAGTCATTTCATTAAACAAAAATCTTCAGTACTGTCCTTTAACCTGCAAAACAAATTCTGGATTCTGGGATTAAAACCTTCCATGATGTAGCTCCAACATATCTTTCCAGTCTTATTTCATGTTATTTTCTCCCTTCATATATTTTACTTTCCCAGTAAAAACCAACTTTTCTCATTTTGTTATAATTCACTTTTGTACATTAACAGCCCCCCACAATTCCTCCTCCCCCACCTTCATCTATTAAGTGTCTCTTTAAAGGCCCAACTTAGATGTAACTTCTTTGATGAAAACACTTCTGATACATGCAGCCAAAGGCAATCTTTCTCTTCTTCAGATTTCTCATATTCCTTTACTGAGACCTCCTTCTTTGCAGTTTTGTCATCCTCCTTTTAAAATATAGTCATTTAATTTCTTTACTACTACTTAACATTTGTTATTCTAAGTTCCTAGAGAATGAGGTCAATTTTTCTCTCTATGTCTAACACCTAACAATCCTTAGCCATCATTCCTTATAACTCTAAATCTATGATCCTATAAATAAATGAATCAAAAACTCCTGGTGGACAATGAACAGCTTATTTGAATGTCAAATTATGGAACTCAAAACAGGTATTAAAAACAGTAGACTATAACATTTCTATTGTATTCACTATCCCAGATGGTTTTTCATCTTTTATTTATTTGGCAATATAGTTTCTGAAACACAGGACTAATGCTAGACAAGGACTAAAGCATTTGCTCAAAAACACATGGAAAACTTACCCTTTCTAAGGACATGGAAGAAGAGTAATATACAAATTCCAGACATGGACCTGATATCTAAGGAACTTGCCTACCCTTCTGGATGGAGGTGAACAGATGAACCTCTAAGAATGTGGATTCTCATTCTTGTCTTGCTACTGTAAAGCAGAACAAGGTCTGGAACTCAAACCTCATCTGTGGACATTTGCTAGCTGTGTAACTGAGAGCCAATATGGAAATGGAAGAATAGTGGCTTTGGAGTCAAAGGATATGGGTTAAAATATATATATTTGTCTCCACCTGTGTGACCCTTGGTAAGACATAACTACTCTGGTCTTCCATTCTATATTTGTGAGGAAGGGGAGAAGTTGTACTTTATACCCTTTATAGCCCTTTTCAGTTCCAAATTTAGGATCCTATCACTATGGGCAAGTCACCTCAAATAGGAATATTGTCATAGATGTAAAATGGGGCGTAACTGTCTGTACTAAAGACTTCTCAAGGTCAAACTATATTTCTTCTATTCCATTGATTTCATCCCAGAATGTCTGGTGCCAGAAGCAGATTTCCCTGGTTATAAACTATTATTTACAAAATATTAAAGAAAGTATTACAGACTATTTTCTGTCTAACCTCCTAATTTTTACAGAAGACCTTTATATAATGCTACTTCAGTACTATGGTAGTATCAAGAAATTCTTATTTAAAAGGGGTCAAGTAATAACAACACCACAACATTTGTATAGCAATTAATATGTGCCAAGTGCTTTGCAAATATCTTTTTTGATTCTCACACAATTCTAAGAGAGAGGTGCTATTATTATTATCCCCATTTTACAGATAAGAAAACTGAGAAAAACAGAAGTTGAGTGGCCTGCCCAGGATCTCATAGCTACAAAGTGTCTGAGACCAAATCACTGTACCACGTACAGGCATTTATTAAACATTCATTAAGTACCTACTATGTGCCAGGCACTATGCTGAGTACTGGGGATATAAAAAAAAAAAAAAAAAAAAAAAAAAAAAAAAAAAAGGCAAAAGACAATCAGAAGCTCATGTAATCTATTTGGTCCACAGAATCTGGGGGATTCATGTTTATTAAGACCTATTATTAGTGGCTAAACAAACTTTTCTCTTTCCTATCCCTCAGTGTTCCTGCAGTTTGTAGGTTCTGATGTTATTAGGTATTTGTAAGTAGCCTTTCCCTCTCTCCTTCCCTTCCTCCTCTTCATTCCTTCTTTCTTTTCTCCTTCCCTTTTCTTATCTTTCTTCCCCCCTTCATTTCTCTACCACTCTCCTTCTCTCTTCTTCTCTCTCCTCCTCCTCTTCCTTTCTCTCTCCCCCTTTTCATTTCTCTCTACTACCCTCCTCCTCTCTTCTTCCCTCTCCCCCTTCTCCTGTGCCTTATCCTTCTTCCTTCTATCCCTCTTTTTTTTTCCTCTTTTCTCCTCCTGTCTTCCTCCCCCTCCTTCCTTCTATCTTCCTCCCTCTCCCCCTCCCTCCTCCTCTCTTTCTCCTCCTTTTCCCTCCTCCTGTCTTCCTCCCTCTCCCCCTCCTCGATTCTTCCCGTTCCTCCTCCTCCCTCCTCTTTTCCCCTCTCCCCCTCTCTTCTTGCTCCCTCTCTCCTTCTCCCTCTTCGTCCCTCCCCCTCCCTTCTTCCTTCCCTCACCCTTTTCCTCTCCTCCTTCCTCCCTCCTCCTTTTTCCTCTTCCTCCCTATTCCCTCTCTCCTTCCCTCTTTCTCTCTCTACATCTCTGTACAATGAAAAAGATTCCCAAGTCGCACCTTGAGGCTCCGTAAGGACAGTGGGGGAGGGGGAGAGAATGACGACAGAAAGACACATCATTCTAAGCTCGACCAAACGAAGCTGGCCTCGCTACCACGGGCCCTTTAATGTTAGGGGGAGCGTGCTCCTTCTCCCACATCTGACAAACCCCCCCAGGATTTGGCTCCTCCGATCTCAGGGCCTCCCTCAGTTAGCCGGGGGAGGGCACGTTTGGAAGGAGTGGGGCGGGGTGGCGGAGCTGCTGTCAATCGTTGGGGCCTAACTTGACACAGAAGAAGGTTCCCCCGGCCTCTGCCCGCGGCCCCGCTCCCCCGCTGGGCCCGCGCGGGGTTATTTCTCACCGGAGGGGGCGCCGCCTCGGCCATGGTCCTTGGTCTCACTCCCCGGCTCCAGGGAGCCTGCGGCGCGTCCGGCTCTTCCCCTTCTCTTCCTCCTTCCTCCTCTCTCTCTGCTCTGCTCCCGGCACCCGCAGGGGCTCCCTGCGGTCGGCTTGGCCCGGGGTCTTGGGCCTGCGTTAGGGCAGTCAGTCGGGGGAGGGTGCGGAGCAGGAGGTCCAAGGGCCGTGGTGGGCTCCGAAGGGCCGGTCCGAGCTGCGCTGCCTCTGCCTCCGCAGCCGCTGCGGCCCGGCCCCAGATCTAGCCAAGCTCCAGGTCCCGAGGGCCCCGCTCCTCTGCAGCTGCCCAGCTGTTGCTTTGTGGACCCCCGGTGCACTCTGGGAACTAGCTCCTTCCAAGACACTCCTTGGGCCTCCCGGCAGGCCCGGTACCTACAGCGCCCTCTGTCTGCCGTAAGATCGAACAGCAGCCGCGCAGCCTCTAAAAGGGGAAAGGGCGCAGGAGATCGAGTGCCTCGAGAACTTTAACCCCGAGGTCTGTCTAGACCCCAAACAAAAGGATTCTGGGCAGCCACCCAAGAAGAGGGTGTATGTCATCCTCTGCTGAAGGATGGATCTGGGTGACCCACTGAGGGAGAAGGGAAGGGGGGAGAGGGTTGGGAAGCAACGAGAGGGAGCTCAGAGAGGCCCAGGGTGAGTCACTGTTGGATGGGCTAAGAAATCTTCCCAGCGGAAGATGCAAAGGGATCCTGAAAGACTAGCCCAGGAAGTAAGGGATTGGGCCTGCAGTCTGCAGATCTGCTGTTCTAATGTGGGTCAGCCCTGTGTGCATGTGCGTGTGTGAATACACATACATGTACAATGACAGCTAGCGTGCACATGTGTATGTGTATACACATGCCTATGCGATAACTATGTATGCACACGTATGTATTCATATACACATGCTAATCACCACCCTATACATGCACATATATCTACACATATCGCTATATACATATGCAATAATTGCTAAAAATGCATGCATGTGTATACGTGTATATAATACACATGTTAACTGCTGGCATATGCATGCATATATGTATATACGCATGCAATAACTTAGTGCACATGCATGTGTGTATGTGTGTACACATGCATACACTAACTGCTGGATATACGTGCGTATACAATAACTGAAGTGCACTGTGTATATATGCATACATTTCACATACACAGTTGGCATATACATACATATACAATAACTATTCAATGTGCATGCATTTGTATGTATATGTGTACATACACACTGTTGGCATATACATATGTGTGTGCATATGCATACATACAAAACTGTTAAGTTTGCATGCGTGTGTATATTTTACTTACACTTAACTGCTGGCATATATATGTGTAGAGGGCTGAAACCGAAAAGTGTACTTGAATCAGATAGCAGAGCACTTAAGGCTAATTATTCGATGTGAGATAATGGCTCTATTAGCATGTACTTAGATGAGATGGTAATGTGATGATTCTTCTCATGATTGGCTTGCTGAATATTTGATGGTGAGGTAATGGTAGGCAAAGATTGGAGGGTTGAAGGAGAGAGGTCAGGGTCACTTAGCTGCAGGATGAAGAGAGAGGCTGGAGACTCCAGACTCCAGAATCCAGGATACATCTTTGGCAAGCCGTGTGGCAGCTTACCTACCTCCTTCACTTCTCCCCTTAAAGACCAAGGACTTTGATTGATTCTGCCTCTGACAGATCCTGAGGCCCTCCAGGGAGCTAGCCGGGACATTATATATGTGTGTGTATGCATATATACATATGCAATAACTTAATGTGCATTTATGTGTGTACACATACTGCTGGCGTATACATGTGTATGCCTATACAAATACATACACAATAACTGTTAGTGTGCATGTGTGTATATGTGTAAGGTCCAGGCTAGTTTTCTGGAGGTCCTCTGGAAGGACCTTGGTCTCATCAGGATAGACACCACTAGAATGGACAAGAATAGAGTCCAAAGTCTTTATTGTCTCCTTCGCAGTCTGTGTCTGCCATTGTGTGAACCAGTCTCCTCCAACAGTCTGACAGTCTCAACCAGTCTCAGTCTGAGTCTGACTTTGTCCCCAGTTTAAATACCCTATTATAATTACATCATTACAATATACTGAGTATGTGTGAACTAGAGAACCATTACATCACCAAGTACTAAGTATATATGTGAACTAGGGAACCATAATCTCATCAATTCCACTGAGTTAACACCTTGTTTTAAGTATACTTCTCCAGAGTTCTGGCTCTCTACATATATGTATATGCAATAACTACTAGCATATACATGCATGTATGTATATACATATACATAACTGCTAGTGTATGCATGTGTATAATGGTATACATGCATATGTACATTGCAACAACTGTTAGTATGTATGCATGTATGTACACATACGTACAATAACTAATAGCATATACATACATTGTGTACATACAAATGCTAGTGTGTATACATGTGTACATATACATATTTATGCAATAACTGCTAGTGTATATATGCCCCCATATACATTTAATGCTAGTATATATATATGTGTGTGTGTATATACATAAACTTTACTATATTCACACACAAATGCTGGGGTGTATACATGTATGTTATGTGTCTATGTATATATGTAAAAGATGAATATGTATATGTAAATACACCTATAAATAGATGTGTATTTATAGATGCACATAAATGCAATGAATGCTGCCATGTGTGTACATATACGTACACAACTATATGCTAGAAACATGTATAATGTATACACAGATTTTATGTACATGTGTGTTTACTTATATATTCATTCACTTATTTATTGTATCACAGCATACAAAGAAAAGCAAAAAAATCTGCTCTCAAGAAGCTCATAGATCAAGGAGGTAGACAACATGCAAAAAATTATGTACAATTGAGAATTGGGAGTAATTTTAGAAAGACCCTATGATTAAGGAGGGATAGGCTATATTTTATTTTTATTTAATTTTCACTTTTCACATTTATTTTTTATTTTAATATTTGTAGTGAAGTACACTACTTCCTAAAATCTCATATTTGTTCCAGCAGGTTTGGCTCACTTTTATTAAGGGATCCTAGAACTGGGGTAAAAAGTAATGTCTGAGGTCTTAGAGGCAGGACAAAAGGGAGCTAAATGTGTTTGTGGCCTCAGAAGACAAACTGAACAAATTGGTATGGGAAAGTAGTACAATCAGAGCAAAAAAGTGTTTTGTGTAAGAGATCAAACTGTAGACTACAGTGCTATCATTTGGGATGTTAAGTGTCTAATACATTCAAGGAACTTTGCTTCAAGTTATTAGGTAATTCTAGGAATTTCTAATATAGCTGAAAGAAAACAAATCTTGTAATAAGTTAATAAATAGTTCTAGAGAAGTACTCATTGCCAAATGAATGGTACTGCTATAAAGGCTACAGAAATTCCAAAAATAGATTTAAGTGGTCTGGGAAGGAATCAGGCTAAATCACAAAGGGTAAGGATTTAAATAAGAAGGAGGTCTGCAAATTAAAACAACTTTGAGGTACCACCTCCCACCTCTCAGATTGGCTAAAATGACAGGAAAAGATAATGACAAATGTTGAAGGGCATGTGGGAAAACTGGGACACTAATGTGTTGTTGGTGTTGTGAAATGACCCAACCATTGTGCATAGCCATTTGCAATTATGTCCAAAGAAAACTATGCATACCCTTTGACCCAGCAATGCCATTACTGGGTCTATATCGTAAGGAAATCATAAAAGAGGGAAAAGGACCCACATATGCAAAATTTTCTGTAGCAGCTTTTTGTGGTAGCAAAGAATAATCCATCAATTGGGGAATGGCTGAACAAGCTATGGCCTATGAATATTACTGTTCTTTAAAATGACCAGTAATACATTGTATACAATAACAGCAACAATGTGTGATGATCAACTATGAAAGGCTTGGTTCTCAGTAGTTCAGTGATTCAAAGCAATCCCAATTGATTTTGGACAGAAAAGGCCACCTGCATCCAGAAAAAGAATTGAGATTGAATGTAAATGATCACACACTATGTTCACTTTTTTTTTTGTCTTTCCTATAGTTATTCCCTTCTGCTCTTATTTTCTCTCCCAATATGATTCATAAAGCAATGTATATTAAAAATAAACTTACTAGAAAAAAAAAAAAAAAGAGGGTCATTCCAGGGATTAGGTATAAGCAAAAAAGCATTGAGGAAAAAAATTAGAGAACAAGGAACAAAAGTTTCTGTAAGTTTAGTCACTGAGGAGGCTGGAAATGAGGGCTATGAATGTATTATTTGGTCTGATTATGTAAGCAGTGGGAATCATTGGTAGTTGACCTTAATATGTTCAAAATAGTATTTTAGGAATATGTCTGAGAACAATATATAGGCTAGATCACAGAATTCCATGGACGAGATTAAATGAAGACTTAAATTAGGGTGATAGCAGAGGAAATAAGGAACACTTTGACAGATCTCTAGTTAAAATCTGAATGCCTCTTTAACAAATATTACTTGGCTAATCAAGGCCCAATTTTTCAAATACATGGAGTCAAATTTGGGTTTTTTTGGTCTCTCCTAAGGTTTTTCCCTTCTGTACTTATTTTTTAAATATACATTGCTTTATGAATCATATTGGGAGAGAAAAGTTGTTCCCCAATTGATAGTTAAATACGAATAGGCAATTTTTGGACAAAATCAATCATATAAAAATGTTCTAAATCACTATTGATTAGATAAATGCAAATTAAAACTCTAAGGTAACATTTTACACCTATCAGGCTAATATGACAAAAAAAGGAAAATTATAAAAATTGAAGGGGATGTGGGGAAACTGGGATAGTAATGCACTGTTAGTGGCGTTGTGAACTGATCCAACTATCCAGGAGAACAATGTGCCAGATTTATATCCCAGAAGGATTTTTAAAAAAGGTGGGGGTGAGGACCTATTTGTACAAAATATTTATAGCAGCTCTTTTTGGAGTAGCTAAGTATTGGAAATTAAGAGGTCATCAGCTGGGGAATGACCAAACAAGCTAGATATGTGATTATGATTACATGTTATTTTTGTGCTATAAGAAATGACAATCAGGATGATTCAAAAAAACTGGAAAACTTTGTTCAGTATGAACTGAAACAAAATGAAGTGACCAGAACCAAAACAACGTTGCACACAATAACAGCAAAGCAGTAGTACTATGAATAATGTTGAATGATTTAGCAATTCTCAACAATACAATGATCCAAAACAATCTCAATGGACTCATTTTGTAACACGGTGTCTTAACTCCAGAGAAAGAACTAATATTGTCTGAATATAGACAGAGGTCTGTTTAAGTATTTTTGTACAAAATAGTTGAACCATCTCAAGGAAGAAGAAGGGAAGAAAAGAAAGAGACAGAATTTGGAAGTCAAAACTTAAAAAAGAATAAATTGTTTTAACATGTAATTGGGTGAAAAAAATAAAACATCATTAAAAAAATAGAACTAGATCCTTGTCCTGGTGGAATTTTAAATCATATTGCAAAAGCAATGACTACATATATGAAATAAATGACAGTATAAGACTGTGTGTGATTTTGTGCTAAATGATTGATCCACATTAGAGGATTTAAAAGAAAGAAAATAGTTTAGGGGCAGCTAGGTGGCTCAGTGGATAGAGCACCAGCTCTGAACTCAGAAGGACCCAAGTTCAAATTTGGTCTTACTAACTACTTCCTAGCTATGTGACCCTGGACAAGTCATTTAACCCATTATATCAGCAAAAAAGAAAAGAAAATAGTTTAAATTAGATTAGTCAGGAAAAGTTTCCTGGAGTAAAGACTTGAATTAAAGCATAAAGTATGGATAACACTGGGATAAATGGGAAGTAGGAATTCAAGTCTGAGTTCAGATTTGGCCTCAGAAACTTGGCTAACTGTGTGATCCTGGGCAAGTCACTTAACCATTTGCCTCAGTTTCCTCATATGTAAAATGAACAAGAAAACCCCAAATGGGATCACAGAGTTGGATACAACTGAAAACAAAGGAATTCTAGGTAGAAGGAAAAGGAAAAATTTGAAATAAGCTTACCTTTTTCGAGGGAATATAAGGCCAAACCAAGAAGATTGTTTCCCCTTTCCCTACCAATAGATCTCACCCTCCCTGGAAGAGGTTTTCATATTTATTATGTAGAAAGAGGACAGATAAGAAACATTAAAATAATCATAATTATAATAAAAACATTTATATAGTGTCTACATTTGCCAGGCACTGTGCTAAGCACTTTGCAAATATTATGGCATTGGATTCTCACAAGTCTGGAAAGTAGATGTTACTATTATCTTAATTTTAAAGATGAGGAAACTGAGGTAAACAGGGTTAACAGCTAATAAGTATCTAAGTCTGGACCGGAATTAGGTTTTCCTCACTCCAGGTTTGGGGCTCAAGTTACTGTGCCATCTAGTGCAGAGGTATTAGAATAATTCCCAAATAAGGAAAAAGCAATAAAGACAAATGCCTTTCATTTTGTGATATGTTTTATACTTCAAACCATTTCCACAGGAACCTGCCTCAAGAGGTAGATTAGAGCAGGCATTTCAACATGCTAAATGTATATACTTCAAACTTGTCTCTGCTCAGCAAGAATTTTCAGCGGCAATTCTAATTCAGGAATAAGCTCTTTCATACAATTTAACCCAGTAATCAGGGCTTTTTCTGGTCCTTTTAGGATGAAGCTGAAGACTTTTGATAGTCTCGTAGCTCCAGCATCACACTCAAATTTCCTATAAGTATTCAGAGCTAAGTCTTCAGAAGTATCAACATCTGTTATACAAACATCAGACAACGATGAAGGGTTATCAACTGAGAGCTACACAACTCCACTATAAAACCCCAAGGAGAAAGCTGAATCTTCCCCAACTATGAATAAGCAGACTTTCTGAATTCAAAGATACTTTATTTATTACTGCAATTAACACAATAAAACTGAATAAACTTGCCAATCACATCACCACTGAAACACGACTTGGGCACAGAAATTGGGAACATATTAAATAGGAGCAAGAGGGTAATCATAGGACTGCTTCCCATTTACTGAGTTTGAGGACCTGTGTGATTTTTTTTTTTTAAAACCTGGCACCATAGCACTTTGTATCTTGTGTTTGATAGCCTGAAAATGAAAAATGGTTAGTCTATACAATTGGGACAGGTTAACAAGGGAACCCATCAATCACTGTTTTTCTAAGAGCACACAGTTCTCTAAAGTTTTATCCAGAGGCTTTTTAAATCTAAAGGTAAAACAATTATTTCCAATCAATCAATGAGCAAGTATTTGCATATTTACCATAGCTCCTATTTATACAGACTTTTAAGATGTTAAAAAAGGCTTTCTTCACAACAATCTCATGAGAAAATGGGTAGTATAAGCATTACTTATTATCCTCAACCAATTTCTCTTACATGAATAAATGAACTTAGACAAAGTCCTTTGAACAGAACTTTCAGAGAAAAAAAAAGAACAACATCTCGGTATATTCTCCAGGTGATGACTGTAGCTCTGGTTCATCCCCTGTGCTCCTCCACTGTTGACAGAACTCTTCAGCCATGGCAATGCAATTGTTGCTGGATTATCATGAAACGAGGAGAAACTTGTCACATCTGGAACCACTAGAAATGCAAAGAGCCTCTCCATGTTACTGATAAAATGAGAAGACAACACTAACCACTGCTACTGTGAGAATCCATCGCTTTTGAAGTTTTCTTATGAGAAATGTAACTTTCATCTCTAAAGAAACCAAAAATAAATATAGAATCAAAATATGTTTAATCTGGACAGTCACAGAAGATCAAGTATTCTTTCTTTCTTTCTTTTTCCCCCTGAGGCAACTGTAGTTAAGTGACTTGTCCAGTATCACACAGCTAATAAATATTACATGTCTGAGGCCAAATTTGAACTCAGATCCTCCTGATTTCAGGATCAGTGTTCTATCCACTGGGCCATCTAGTTGCCCCAGATCAAGCATTCTTAATCTTTTGATGTCATGTGTACCTTTGACAGTCTCATAAAGCCTACAGACCCCTTCTCAGAAAAATATAACAAAATAAAATACATAGGATCACAAAGGAAACCATTCATATTGAAATAAAGATGTAATTTTCTTTCCCCGACTTAAGTTCACAACTGACCCCCTCTATTAGATACAAGAATAGGCCCAATAACAACAGGGCTTCAGTAGGACATTGCCTCTTAAATATTTTATAAGCCCACAGATATAGGGCAAGGAACTAAGGTGAAGGGAGGGAAGGAATTAGCAATGATAGTAATTGAAATGAATTACTCCAGGGACAATGATTATATCCCTTTTACATTTTCTCCAATCAAAGTGAAAATACAAATCCCAAGTAGAGGCTTGAGAAATGTAATTCCATAAACTCAGAAAAATGCCCTGTGAAAGTGAGAATGGAGGAGTTGTGAACTCGAGCGAGTTTTTTTTCATGAACAGAGGGGATATCTAAGAAACTTTTCTTTCTTGCTTTTTTTTTTTTTTTTTAAATCTCATCTAGGCTGGAAATGCAACAGCCACTCAAGGCCATATTCCACCACTGCTCTGCCTTGAAACCCCCACCTGCTATATTTTCAACAGTGTTCCCATTCACCATCCTGGTGCCAGACTTAGTGTGGACACAATCTATTTTACCACTCTGGAGCTCCAAACACTCAAACCTAAGTGATCCATCTGCTTCAGTCTCCCCAGTAGCCAGGACAACAGATTATATCATACCCAACCTTTGTTTTATTTCCAAGGATTTTTGTGTCCTTAGTTGTTCATTCCCCACCAGGCTACACCCTTCTGGACTTCATCAGTGCTCTCCAGACTTTCATCATCCTGCAAGATTATTCCAATCCTGGAACTCTCACACCTCTTTATATTTCCTGCCACAGGGACTGTTCCCTTCCTCTGATTAGAAAGATTAGAGGATATAAGCTCCTCCATTTAAGGAGAGTATCTAGGACTACTATCTCATCATTTCCTACTAGGCGCACTCTCCTGAACTTCATTATACCAGTAATGCAAGATATGCTCCCCACTCCCCCCTTTTCAGTTTGTTCTTATGTCTTACCTTTCTTCAGTAGATTATGAGCACCTTGAGAGCAGGGACTAAAAATAATAAGCTCTTATTAAGCACTTCTGTGCCAGGCACTGTGCTAAGCTCTAGGGATACAAATATGAAAAAAAGAAAAGCAGTCCGTGTCCTCAAGGAGTTTACAATCTAACGGGGAAGCTGAAAAATAGGAGATGGGGGAGAGAGAAAGTACTCAATGCAGGGATATAGTGAAGTCAGTAAGATAGGTCCCAAAACAGCCAAGCGAAGAATGAGATGTCTGAAATGAGCTCTCTCCTTAAATGGAGGTTTGGAGCTCATGGACCCACTCCCACTCTCAACTGGAGAGGCAGAGGAAATTCCCAAGACTGATGAAATCATACTGGATGATGAAATTATCCTAATAATGAGTTTCCTGGAGTGTGATTTTTTTGCCTTTCTTTGTACCGCCAGTGCTTAGCAGAACCTGGCATATAGCAAGTGCTTAATGTTTAACTAAGTGGACACCAATGTTACTTTCATAAAACAACAACAATAGTAACAATCATGACACAAGGGAAAGTGGGGAATAGGCAAAAGATTATCAATAGCCAAGCAGGGGACTAGATGGCCACCTTCTTGTCTTCATTGATTTAATATTATTCTTTCCCATTAAGTCTTACCTGAGCACAAAGACCTGCATGACAAGTCACATTAGGACTACAACTTGTCAAATTCAGTTTTAAATAGAGTTTAGGATGTATTATTCCTCTAGCCCACACTAATGAGATTTTGATTGAGCAATGAGCTCACTTGAAAATCACAAGGGGGAGGGGGCAGCTAGGTGGTGCAGTGGATGGAGCACCACCAGCCCTGAAGTCAGGAGGACCTGAGTTCAAATCTGACCTCAAACACTTAACACTTCCTAGTTGTGTGACCCTAGGCAAGTCACTTAATCCCAATTGCCTCAGCAAAAATAAATAAATAAATAAATCACCCTAGGAGGCAAATCATTGACTCATGGTGACCCATACAAGTCTTGGCTTAATAAACCACTAGATATAATGTTCATTGTTCAACATAATCAGTTCAAAAATCCTATCACAACAGAGTATGTCATAGGTAGAGCTGGCCTAGGAACCTTAAAGGCCATCCTTTTTACCGATGCTGAAAATAAGATTCATAGTAGTTAAGTTATTTGTCCAGGTTCACACAGATAATAAAGGGCAAAATCAACAAATGAACTTAATTCTTCTAATACTGGCTAAATTCAGCCCTCTTTTCACAATCAAGAAATTCAAGTTTTTCAATAGTAAGCTATATGAAGAGAAATCTATAAGCTGAGTTAACTATTATTCAATTACAAGCATTTTAATACCTGCTAACATAACACCTGTTTTTGTGATCAGAATTGGAAATACAAGAACTTGAGATCTAGTCTATGACCAACTGTTATTACACAGAGGAACATGGCCCAAAGATTAAATGCTCTGTTCAAGATCACAACAGTCAGACTGTATACTGACCCAGATCCTCTAATTCCAAATCCAGTATCTTTCCATTGTGCAGTGCAGTAGCTGTGACAGGTGGTTTTTAGCTTTACTGGCTTACCTTTACTTAGATGTTATTTTTGGCTGAAATCTTGAGCAGGCTGAACTCCTTATTTATCCCACTTAATGATCCTTACTGGATCATTAGGGCTAAATATGATTCCTCTCTGCTAGTGGCTTTTTAATTTGCTAATCCAAAATATTAAGTTCCTCAAATCTGACAAGAAAAATGAAGAACTCCTCCTGGTGCATTCAAACAGAAAAGTTACTAAATATAACATGAAAGAATTTTCTTTGAGGACATGGGCCTATGTCCCTTTAACAGTTCTATCAATCATTCTTGCTTTACTAAAGTAGGTCAGTAGCACATTAATACTATAGCAGTATTACTATTTACAGAGGAATAATGAGGAACCAAGAAGAAAAAGACCAATTATACCCATCGAGTTGATTAATTAAAATATTTTAGACTTTCTCTGCCCTTTTTGCCAGCCAGTAGTGTTCTTCAAATGTAAGGCTCAGCTTATAATAATAGCAGCTAATATTTATACACCATCTTAAAGCTTATAGAAATAAATACTTTATAGTGTTATATTTGATACTCTTAATAAACATGTGAGATAAGTGCTATTATTATTCTCATTTTACTGATATAGAAACTAAGACTAATAAAGGATCATATAGCTAAAATTCTACTTCATTATGGTCATAATCCTATCTTACTTACCCTCAAAGGCCTCCAAATTACAATGTTCATCAGTACCAAAGCTATTTGTTTTTAATTGAGTCTCCTTTATCACTGAAGTACAGCCCTTCCCTTCATTCAATCTTGGAAATCAATCTGGTTTGGAATCTGCACAAAGAAGTCACAGAGGTAGTTTTATATCCCTTACATCAAAAAAGCTTGCTCACAGTAAATCATTGATGATTCCCTAAATGGAAAAAAAATGTGAGTTGAAGTTACCTTGGGAATTTAAAATCTGATTGAGATTCACTCATTTTACAGATAAATGAATTGAGGTTTAGAGAAATTTACAACCTTGCCCAAGAACACCCACCTAATTAATAATAAAACGAGAATTAGCACCCAGGTTTCAAGCATTTTAGGGTCCTCCCCCTATGCCACAGGTTCTCTTGCACATGAAAAGACAATGAAAATGGAGTTTGGGTAAGTTATAAATGAAATATGCTTTTACTTTCTAGTATGTTGATACCCAAATTACTTTAGATTTTTAAGTCTATCGTTTAATTTCATCAAACTTCCTTCCATTCTACAAATACAATGTGACATGTAATATGCATTTACAAAGGAAATTAATTTTTATTCTGAAGAATTTTTCAAGAATTAGGTGACAGCCCTTGGATTATACATCCTAGAGTCACCTAACCAAGGCTAAGAACAGATGCCAAAATCCAATTCCACATTTCACAAATTAGTCTCTTTCCACTTGGATAATCCACTAACACCCCAAACTCATCATCTCCAGCAAACCATTGCCCTTCCCAACAACCCCATTTCTGTCAGCATTATTCCAACTCTTCTTACCACCCTTTCTCCCCACTTGACATCATTGTTATAATTATACCTTTGAAGTCTTTTCTTTGACTCCGGCTCCCATCGTCTTCTTTGGCTAATTCTTTTTAATGATATAAATTCCTAGGCCATTTAAAACTGCTAGTAAGGAATATTTTTGTGGCCTTTAGAGTTTTTAAAAATCTGCTATCTCTTGGTCTCATTCCCAGCAAGATGGTATGATTTTGGTGGGGGGTTTTTTCCCCCAGAAGCTCTAGTTTGAGCAATGCAGTCAACATGAGGAAATATAGACCTGACTTTTCCAGATCTCTCCTCCTGCAATATGGAAGAGATTTATTTAAATAAGAAATAATTTCAAAACTAATTCCTAATCTCTAGTACTTCAAATTCTTCAATATTTTACTATTTGTTTCAAAACAAATGTTTTAATTTTCTTGGACTTTTTAGATACATATTCCATAAAGATATCTATCTAACTTCTTGATGTACTTGAAGACTAATTCTGCTCTTTAATCCTTTGCATCTCAGTTTGTCAGTATAGTTAAAACATTTGTACTTGTTCATTTCTAATAAACTGCATTGGTTGTTTTTCAGTGGAATATATTCTATCCAATGAGAAGCTGAAAAGGTAGATAGTGCCACATTTTGGAAGTTACATGAGAACCCTAATAGTAATATGAATATATTTGAGGGGAATAAGCTAACAAATTCCAAGTCCTGATTCTGAGTTCTGAGATCCAAACTGCTAGTGATTCCCAATGATATTTGTTCCCATTCACCAGGCTGTTCTGACCACTGTTGCATTTTCCCAGCCAGTTACAGTTCTGATGCATTTTTTATAATTCTCATTCTGTCTTAACAGCAACAAAGCTCTAATGAATTGAATTACTGGCACTGTTAGAATCAATGTCCGGCTTACTTTGGTAACTACAGGGTTTCAACTTGTCGTGCAATTTAAGGTGAGTATTAAGTGCAGATTTCTGAGTGAAGTCCTTGCCACACTCACAAGAGAATGGTCTCTCCCCATTGTGAATGCGTTGGTGGACCTTCATATCAGCCTTCAGACGAAAACTCTTATCACACTCAGTGCACTGGAAGGGTCTCTCTCCTGTGTGTACAAGCTGATGGTTGAGCAGGTGGCCTTTCTGATGGAAGCTCTTGTCACACTCAGTACATTGGAAAGGCTTCTCACCAGTGTGTACTCGGAAATGTTCAGTGAGTTTATACTTTTGAACAAACCCCTTACCACACTCAGCACAGGAGAAAGGCCTCTCCCCACTGTGGAGGCGCTGGTGGACTTTCATGTAAGCTTTTCGACAGAAGCTCTTGTCACACTCAGGGCACTGGAAGGGTCTCTCACCAGTGTGTACAACCTGGTGTTTGAGGAGGTATTTTTTTAAACGAAAACTCTTGTCACATTTTGGACACTGAAAGGGCTTTTCTCCAGTATGCATTCTCATGTGAGTTGTAAGTTTATACCTTTGAATGAAGCCCTTTCCACACTCATTGCAAGTGAATGGTCTTTCCTCACTATGTTTGCGCTGGTGGGCCTTCATGACAGACTTAAGGCGAAAAGCTTTGTCACATTCAGAACACTTGAATGGTTTCTCCCCACTGTGCACTCTGATATGAACTGTGAGTGCAGACTGCTTGGTAAAGCCTTTGCCACAATCAGCACAGGTAAATGGCCTCTCCTTACTATGTAAGCGTTGATGGGCCTTCATGACAGCCTTTAGGTGGAAGCTTTTTCCACACTCAGGGCACTGAAAGGGCTTCTCTCCTGTGTGTGTAAGCTGATGGGTGAGAAGATCTCTCTTCTGGCTGAAACCCTTGTCACATTCTTGGCACTTGAAGAGCTTCTCCCCCATAAGATTTCTGATATGGGTATTGAGTAAAGATGGTTTGGTAAAGCCCTTGCCAAGACCAGAGTCAGAAAATGGCCTTGTCCCACTGTGTCTTCGATGGTGGGCTTTCATGACTGCCTTCAGGCGGAATTTCTTGTCACACTCAGGACACTGGTAAGGCTTCTCCCCACTATGTACTCTAATGTGTTCAGTGAGTTTATATTGCTGGGTGAAGCCCTTTCCACAGTCACTGCAGGAGAATGGCCTCTCTCTGCTATGTAATCCTAGGTGGGCCTTCATGACAGCCTTCAGACGGAAGCTCTTCTTGCACTCTGGACACTGAAAGGGCCTTTCACCTGTGTGCAGACGCTGGTGATTGAGCAATTGTCCCTTTTGTCGAAAGCTCTTGTCACACTCAGGGCACTGGAATGGTCTCTCCCCAGTATGCAAACTTTGGTGATTGAGTAATTGTCCCTTCTGTCGGAAGCTCTTGTCACAATCAGGGCACTGGAAAGGCCTCTCACCAGTATGTACAAGCTGATGGTTCCGTAAGTCTACTTGGCGCCTATAACTCTTTTCACACTCACTGCACTGAAACCGTTTGTCTCTTAAGTGAATTTTTTGGGGTAGCTGGGGATCAGATGACTTGTTGAATTTCTTCTTGAATTTTGGATATTTGCATGGCTGATCTTGACAGCAGCTCTTCTGGTGGCTCACCAGGTGGTCATTCACCTGGAAAATTTTTCCACAAACAGGACAGGGATAGATTCTCTGTTCTGGGGGAATTTCTTGGACCTTAGGTGAATCCTGGCTTTTGCGGCATACTTCTCCCTCACTCTGAATGGATGGTTTAGTGCTACAAATTTTTTCCTTTTGGGGAAGTGTGTCCTGCATGTATTGGCTTCTCCATATGACTTCAGGTTTAGAGCAAAATTCTTCCTTTTTATTTAATGAAGGTCTAGATGGGTCCTGGCTTTGAAGACCATATAAATGGCATTCTTCCTTGTCAATATTCACATCTCTCTGATTCCCTGAAATGAAAAAAAAAAAAAGAAGAATCTGTCCTTACTCATTTCTAATTCATTTCTTTCCTTCAATTCTAGTAAAATCTAGAACCTGATATCTCTTTTAAAAATAGTTTTATATTGTTTAAATGTTTCAAATATGTGGTACCTTTAAAAGGGTCAAATCTTTAAAAGAGAGCCATCTATACTGAATAGGGAAATCCTTATGGCTGAAGGCACAAATTGTATATTTTTAGAAGTTAAAAATATTATTTGAGGAGATGGCACACTCCTTTTAACCAGCAAAATTATTTTTTTAACAATAGCTTTCTGTTTTTCAAAATACATGCAAAGATAATTTTTAACATTCACCCTTGCAAAACCTTGAATTTCAAATTTTTCTCCCTTCCTCCTCTCCAATGCCCCTCCCAGACAACAAGTAATTCAATATATGTTAAACATGTGCAATTCTTCTATACTTATTTCCACAATCATCACGCTGCACAAGAAAAATCAGATTAAAAGGAAAAAAGTTGAGAAAGAAAAAACCAAGCAAACAACAATAAAAAAGGTGAAAATACTATGTTGTGATCCACATTCAGTCCCCATAATTCTCTCTCTGAATGAGGATGGCTCTCTCCATCTCACATCTACTGGAATTGCCCTGAATCAACTCATTGTAAAAAAGAGCCACATCCATCACAGTTGATCATCACATAATCTTGTTGTTTTGTATAATAATCTCTTGGTTCTACTCACTTCATTTGGCATCAGTTCATGTAAGTCTCTCCAGGCCTTTCCGAACTCAGCCTGCTGATTGTTTAGCAAAATTATTTTCAATTGAATTAAGAAAAAGACAAACATGAGCATTCAGTTTTTTGAGAATTATTGTACTAATTTATACTTTTCTTCAAAACACTGTCTTTAACAATCAGCAGGAAGATTTCAGAAAGGCCTGGAGAGACTTACATGAACTGATGCTAAGTGAAATGAGCAGATCCAGATCACTGTACACAGCAATAAGATTATATGATGATCAATTCTGATGAATGTGGTTCTTGCCAATAATGAGATGATTGAGGCCAGTTTCAATGATCTTGTGATGAAGAAAGCCAACTGCACCCAGAGAAAGGACTGTGGGAACTGAATGTGGATCATACCATAGCAGTTTCACTCTTTTTGTTGTTGTTTGTTTGCATTTTGTTTTCTTATTTATTTTCTTTCCTTTTGGATATGATCTTTCTTATGCAGCAAGATAATTGTACAAATATGTTTACATGTATTGGATTTAACATATATTTTAACATGTATAAAATATATTGGATTGCTTGACATCTAGGAGGTGGGGAGGAAGGAGAGAAAAATTTGGAACACAAGGATTAATGCAAAGATTAATGTTGAAAAATTATACGTGCATATGTTTTGAAAATAAAAGGTTTTAATTAAAAACAAACAACCACTATCTTTCCCTCTCATGGTTGGGTGAGATTGTAGATAGCTGACACTTCAAGGGAAACTAAAAGTATTACAAGAATCAAATGAACTACATAAATATAGGGATTTCAGGATAGAGTCAAGTTATTTCCATTCCCCAACATCTACCCCATCAAAAAAAAAAAAAAAAAAAAAAGCTTAGTCTAAACACTACAGGAAAGATCTAAGGAAAAAAGTTCACACTATTTCATATCCATAATTTTTCACTCACCTTGTAAATGTGAAGAAGTACTCTTCGAGTCATGTTGTTTATCAGCACCACATCTTAATGCAATTTCTCTGTTCATTAGGGTCCCATAATCTCTAATGAACGGCTCTTCACCCCGCTCTATGTGGGTTATCAAGTCTGGTTTGGGAATAGCAGAGTCTGTACATAGGTCACAAAGAGTTAATTAAACTTCCTCAAACAAATAATCTGAGTACACTGACAATGATCACTAAGGTTCCCTTGATTCATTAAAGATAGTAAACAACAACAACAACAAAAAAAAACTGGTACTTGGAGAATAAAACTTAATAAAAAAAAAAAAAAACAACTAGATCACATTCAAGAAGTGATCACTAAATATTCTGGTTTTGAGACATTCACTGTTTGATTTCACCAAATCAAATGCAAAAAATAGTTGTTATGTATTTAAGCCAGTTAAATTTTGTTTCAATAATGCTGAGTTATGTGATATTCCATGAATTGACAAATCTGATTTTAAAGCAACTAACTCTGATTTAAAAGTTTTCCTTAGCATTCCATGTATCATATTTTTTTAAATCACCATCCAACCCAGGTGGCTGAAGTGAGATTAAGGCCTAAGTAACTGCTCAAGTGTCTGTATAAATGAGTACAATATAACTTCTCTATTTAATTTTCAAAGACCTACACAATCTAAACTCAATCAATCTTCGTAGCTGCACTGAACAACACTGAATTCTTCAATTTGGTTAGACTTGGTCTGCTCTCTGTTCTGGCAAACCTTGTTCATATCTCCTTTGCTTTGCGCTGGCCATTCAACAAACTTCCATTTCTACAAAATCCTTCTAGAGCTAAGTGAAGTAGCAAGATACCCAAAAGAAAGGATGCAGCATGTTCCAGGCAAATCAAACCAACATCATTATCTGTACTACCTCCCACTGAGACCCTGATGGAGACAATGCAGAACGTTTGGTGAACCCAAGAGTTTCTAGAATAGCAATGTTTCAAGCCCAGTACTCATAGCCAACATCTTGACTCCTATATAGCTGCAACTTGGCAACTGATCTTACAAGGGTTACAGCCACATCTACTAAAGACTTAGAAAAAAAAGTTGTCATCAAAATCTTTGGTACTGCTAAATGGTTCAGTAACAAGACACTGATATGACTTTGTCAGTGGAAATGACATTAAAGAAGAGGAATTATCATGTTTTGCTGCCTGTATTTTAAAGACCATGGGAACTTTTTTTCCATCTGACTTGCAAATGAAACCTTCCATAGGTATTATCTTCCCCATTAGAATGAGTTTGGATTGTCTTTTCTGTTCGGATCCCTTAATTCCTTAAAAGTTAAGCAGTGCTTAACGAATGTTTCTTTCGTTCTCAAATTATCTTATATTTAACTACTTATTTTGTATGTATTTGTTGCCTCCTTCATTAGAATTTTGTGTGTAGGGATTATTTTATTCTCTGTATTTTTATTCCTAGCACCTAACACAGTACCTGGCATATATTTATTGACTCAAGTCAAAAGTTAGAGGAAAAAGGACAAGTTATGGCTTGAGTATCACAAATCAGAGGTGCTAGACAGGATGTTGAGCAGAAAATTCTAATGGTCCTTGTAATCTTGTATATTCACCACAATCTGCCTATTTTTCTCATTATTCTATTGAAAATGCTCTCATATAAGGTCATTAGTCAATATATTAAATCATTTTTATAAACATTATAAAAATAAAACATTTATTCACTGGCTCAAACTCCTCATCTAAGTCATTCATGTCCCTTTGCAAAACCATGTATTCCCAATCTATTCATGTCATCTTGCCAATATTACTCAAAGCAAACCCTCTGCTTCAAGGTGTCTCTTTGATGTCCTTTGCAGTCTCTACATTGCTTATGCTGTGAAGTTTTTCAATCAGTTTTTATTTGGATGAGGACAATGATTATTAAACATACAGATGAAATATTCAACACTTTCCTCAATGCCTTTCCAAATGGCATCATTTTCGCTCCACTCCAGTTCTACTTCTTTTATGAAGTAATCATTATTCCAGCCTGCCTGTGTTAACATCTCTTTGAACTCTAGAATGTTAAGTCTTTATTTCAAAACCTGTTAGTTCTGACATATCCAAAAATATAATCCTATTGCTCTCTCTAAAGTCACAGGCTCTTAGAGATAGAGTAATCCAGTACCTTCATCCCATGCCTTCTTTGTGCAATTGGAGAGTTAGAGAGAGACAGAGAGAGAGAGAGAGAGAGAGAGAGAGAGAGAGAGAGAGAGAGAGAGAGAGAGAGAGAGGAGAGAGAGAGAGAGAGAAAGAGAGAGAGAGAGAGAGAGAGAGAGACAGAGACAGAGACAGAGACAGAGACGGTTTAGTCCAGGGAAGTGATTTGACCAAATCACCGAGTGAACTAATGGCAGAATCAGATCTTCTAAGCCTCAGTCCAGAATCATTAGTCACTCTATCTCCCTCACCATAATGGTTTCATATAAATATCTTATTCACCCAACAAGATGGTAAACTGACAGAAAAGATTCTATTTTTTAAATATGGCATATCTTCTCTATTGCCTGGCATGATGATTTTATCCTTTATCCTTCACATATCAAATGATTTGCTTCATTTATCATGACTCAGGCAGGATTAAGAGGCTAATTTAGGAAATATAGTGAAAGGATTCATGGAATAACTGGGCAAAAAATAGTGCTATTTTTCAGCATCCTATACTCAATCACGAAAAGCCTCACTTTGGCTACAGATGTCAACAGGAAAAAAATAACTTCATATCTCCCAAGTGAATCATTGCATCCTTCTCCATCAGACCATAACTATCACCAACTCTTAAAACGACTTTCTTCAATGTTCATAGTTCCCTCGGGCTAATTAATTCTATGCCACTGTTTGTAGAATCATCATATTGTATTTGTATTCATATTTATACTAGTAATATACTGAGTTAAAATTCATTGTAACTCACTCAAAATTATTTCTATCTTTTGAAGCAAAACAAAAATAAGTCTATTACCTCTTAAACACACTAGACCTTTAAATACTTGAAAAATCAATACATCTATTTTTTTTTCCTCAATGTAAAAAAGCTCTAGTTCATCATCAACTTCTAAATTTTAACTAGTTTGGTGACGGTCCATTGTAAAAAGAGCACTAGCACCAAATCAAATTCCTCAGGTGTGATGTGACCAATGAAGAGCACAATAAAACTGTCTTCCTTAATTAGATACTATATAGTTAACTACTAATGCAACTTCAAGACTGAATTTATAATCAACTGTTCCAGTGATGAAAATTTTTTTTATTAATTTCAATTTTTTAAAAAATTATTTTATCTCCAACATCTCTGCTTCCTATCACTGAAAAAAAAGAAAAAGAAAACCTTTGTAACAAATATGCAAAACAAAGTAATATAAATTCCCTTATTAGCCACACCCAAAAAAATGTCTTATTTGAAGCATGCTTCATTATTGTAATCATAGCTAGTCACTGCCTTGATCAGAGTTCTGAAGCCTTTGAGGTTGTTTTTCTTTTCATTGTTGTTATTCTTTTGGTTCTGCTCACTCGACTTTTTATTAATTCACACACTTTTTATTAATTCCCAGGTATCTCTGAAGCTTCCATTTCATCATTTCTTATGACACAACAGTATATCATTATACTCAAATGCTATAATTTGTTCAGTCATCCTTCAAACATGGTAAGATCTTTTTTATGTGAATGGCTGTCTCTCATCCTATAATTGAGCAATTATATAATTGCCAAAGCAAGCACAAGCAATTATTTTTAACCTAAATGCTAGGCTTTTATATTTATCCCTGTTAAATTTTATCTTGTTTCAGATAATCATGAGAGCTGATAATAAATTTAAAATCCTGCTTTTGTCATCCACATTAGCTCTCCCAACTATCTTTGTTTTAGAGTATATTTGCAGTTCCACTATCTTTAACTAAGCTGTAATTAAGAACCTGTTGAATAAGAGAGGAATAAGGGAGAGGCAGCATGGTTCAAAGTTGATAAAGAGCTGGTTCAAATCCTTCCTCTGATACTTACTGGCTTTTTGACTCTGGGCAAATCACTTACCTTCTCAGTACCCCAAGGCAATTCTCTAAATTTATAGGTTGCAGATTAGCTGCTGATCTGCACTGGTAGAGAGAGTTTCTTCATTGGAAACTCCCTACATCCATGAAATCATAAGTCTGGACAAATAAAGAAAGAGGGCTAAGAACAAAATCCTATGGCATCCTGAAAGGAATAAAATGTCCCTACAGGTGGACAATAACTCATTAAAGAAGTCTTTAGATGCAGTTAATTAGCTCAAAATCCATATAACCACAGTTTAAGCTAGCTATATTTTATATATTTATATATATATTTACTTATATATGTATATAGCTAGCTATATTTTATATATTATATATAACCTATTATATACATATATACATATATATATACATATATATATATATATATGTAGCTAACTATATTTTTATATCTCCTACACAAAAACATCAGAAATTTTGATAAATGCCTTGCTGAAATATGACATGTGAATGAGCATTCTGGAGCAGAATGGCCCTGAGGCTGGATTCAAGAGAGATCTGGGGATGAATCCCAATTCTAACCCTAAGCCTGTGATCTGCAGCAAGCCACTTAACTTCTCTAAGTCTCCGTATTCTCATTTGTAAAAGGAGGGCAGAATTACTTGCCATACTTATCTAATAGCAGCATGTGCTAAATTAGCTCAAGTGAGATGATATAAAGAGTTTTGTAAAAATCACAAAGAGCTAAATCATGGTCAGGAATTATTATTATTACTACATATGAGATACATCACATTATATTAACACATCTATGGAAACTCCCTATTCAGCGGTCTCAAAAGGCCCAATGTAACTTTTTGATTCCATTCCTTTCACACATTCTTTCTTGAGTTTACTGCTTAATCAGAGGAGGGGCAAGTATTGTTATTATAACTTGACATCACAATGCCAGTTCTTCCATTGATTAAACAGCAAATTCAAGAAACATTAAGTGCAAAGCTCTATTAGGCATTCCAACAGCATTAACAAGTAGGTTAATATTCAATATTTTTTATCTAAGTTGTTTATAACAACCCGTCAACAGGAAACTACTGATGTGGCCTATATTTCTGGGAAGTTAGCACATCAAGTTCTCAATGAATATTATCTTACCCAAGGAGAACAAGGTCTCATAATTGACGGTCATCACATGCTTGTAAAGCTCCTTCTGCCACCTGTTCAGGTTTTTCCATTCTGGTTCTGAGAAATATATGGCCACATCCTCAAACTTTATAGGCACCTGAAACAAAGGATCATCCCAAACAGGTCATCTGCTGGCTAATTTCAAAAAGACAATTTACTTCTAACTTGTTCTCACAAAAAAAGTCTGGCTAATATTTTGAAAGTGATTTTATGCTTTTCAGCCCTATAAGAAGAGATCTGTGAATGCATTTTTCAAGATAGCTGGCCCTATTTCCCAAATGCAACAAAAATTTTGCTGATTAGTAAGCACAGTAAGTACAACAGATCTGTCCTTTTATAAGATCAGGAGGGCCTTAAAGGTATAGGCTAGTTGTATTCCACCTATTCAGTATTCCCTGACATAAGAGAAGATAATGGACAGAGAAAAGGCTTTTACCAGAAGTACTACAAACCTTCCTAAGTTCTGAAACATGAAGTGCAACAAATAAGGTTCATTTTTGTGGGATGAAATGTCTTCCTTTCATCTTCCTACAATTCACCTGCCCAATTCTGTCACACTATGCTTGAAAAGGTGTCCACAAATGGCCCTAATTTGTTGCAGTAAGATGGAAAGCCAGTGAGAAATGGATAATTTGTACCCAATAACATGATGCAAAAATCAGATAAAATGAAAGATCTTCACTATGGAGCCTATTCCAACTGCAAAATGAGAAAACTCTCTTGTTATAGAGTGAGAAGTCAAGTCATCAAACACTCATTAAGTGCCTATTATGTGCCAAGGGAAGAAAAACACAAATAGGGGAAAGGAAATCTAAACAGCTTCTAGCTGCATTAAGGGTGGGGCAAGAAATGTTATTCCAGAAAAGAAAATATCTAGTTTCTTAGTCTTCTGTCACATTGTAGGAGAAAGGAAATAAAGCAACAAGTACATACGATTTTTAAATTAAAGCAGAAAATAAAAAGTTTGCAAGTTTAAATGTAAACTTCAGAGGTATGGCTGGAGTTATTTTCCTACCTTAAATCTCAAGGTACCGGTGGCCAGTCATATTCATTATATAAAGGCACTATTTCCATTAAAATGCCTACTTCAGTCTCTAAACTTCACTTTTATAGAAGGATCATGGTATGAAGGATTAGCAGCTCACCTCAACCTTGTGAACTCAGGTTCAAGAACCTATTCTTGGCATTCCTGGGCAATTTCTTTAAACTCTCAATGCTCCAGTAAGACTATAAATTGTATTCCTAGTGTTACTCTTCACTGGTAGAATTTCCTCATCTAGGAGTTCCCTAAACTAAATAAACCCTAGATCCAGTCCCTAGTACTTATCCCTATACTTCAACAGTCTGTTATTTTCTCCATGTGAACATTGACTCCCCTGCAGACCAAAACCGTCCCATAACAGGCCTATGTTGGAGAACATTTCCCATAGATAGGAATTTCATCGGTCATACTGTCGTGATACTGTCTTTTGCTTATATTCTGCATAAGGAGGGGAAACGATCTCCACTGTATATGCTTTAAGCTTCAAGCAAATGCCAGATCCCTGCCGTAGGATTGTGGAAATGGGGGAGGGGGGGAGAAGAAGGGGGGAGGAAGGTACCCAAAGGCTCCAGAGCACACACATAAAAGAATGGCCTCTTTTTTTCTGTCCCAAATATCAAAATTTTGCCACAGCCATGCCGGGATTAGGCATCTTCCTATTTTTGAACCTCCATAAAGCCCCACAGCCGGCTCCCGAGACCCCCCGGGGTTACCGCAGGCCCGGAGTCCGTCTGTGGCCGCGGGGAAATGGCTCACCCGAACGGGAGCCGTCTTGGCCATTTCCCTGCGTCTCTTGCCCGGTGGCTGGGGGAGCTCCACAAGCGAAGCTGCCAGGCCGGGCCCGAACTCCGGGGAGCCGGGGCCAGGAGCGCCGGGGACAGGTGGCAGGGCAGAGGCCAGCCCTTTGCAAATTCCCGCTTCACCCATTCTTGTCCTCCTCACGCGGCAGCGGTTGCCACGGACACGCGGAGCATCCTGGGACTCCAGTTTCTTCTCTCCCTCCTTCCCTCCCTCCTATCGCTGGCTCCGAGAAGCAGCTACTTCCGGCGAACTCCAGTCTACCGCGCCTCCTGGGGGCGGGAGGAGCAAAGGACTTTCCAGCCTGGCCCATAAAATGCCCATTCCCGAATCCAGCTCGTCCATCCCCTCAGGGCTGGAGCACCTTCCTAGGTCAGACTACTCCAATCCCTGGAAGAGCCAGAGCGTTTACAAATCGAATCGAACTGAATGGCCCACTTCTAGTCGGCAGTTTTTTCTTACTCGGGGCTAAAATCTGGCTGTCCACTCAAATTCCACACTACAAAATCTGACCTATAAAATCCCTTACAACCGTTTAATCTAGCATCCTTGGTTCTGAAACTTGTAGCCTCGGTCCTGGAGCCGAGCAACACAAATCTAATCTGACGTCCATGTGACCACTCTGCCAATGCTCTAAGGCAGGTCATCGCTAAGCCAACATCACTATTTCTATCCTTTAATATCATGCTGGTTGCTCTCCATTGGACATTCTGTAGGTTGTCAATATTGGTTATTAGTGCTTGGCAAATAGTGGGCACTATTGCCTCTTAAACATATGGCTATAGTTCTCCCTCGATACAGTATCATAAGCCAAAATATGCACATATTTTGAAAATAAAAAGCTATTATTTTTTTTTAAATACATATGCAACTCTTAAGTCTTTTACTCTACAGAGAGCACTGGACCCTCTCATATGTGACCTCTTCATTCTTCATGCCAGAAGGCTGCTCCTGTAAAAAGCAATGCCTATTCACTCTGTCCACTATTTTTACAAAGGTGAAATAAGGTTAAAATCAGCTATTCTCAATTGCGTTGACTTTCTCTTTGAATCACTGGCCAAACCACCTCTCAAAGCTTAGATTGTGGGGCCCTTGCTTTAATTTGGGAACTCATCCCTCATTCTCTTCCCAGACATTACAGAATTAATATAAATCTAAATGTATTCATAGGGAACTCAAATCAGCAACTTGTTTTAAAAGAACATAAGCAGAAAATGGAAGCAAAGGCAAATAGTTATAGATGAATTTACAGAGGAATATTCGGTAGAGTCCTCTAATAATACATAATGTCAATAATGCCAAAATGCAGATCTGAAGGCAGTAATGAATAAAAAGGACAAAAAAGAGAGAAAAAGATAGAACAAAGGAGGCATAAGATTATTAGGGTATATAATATAATCTCACATTGTACTTTAATCTTCTACACCAAGAAAAACTGCCCTGACAAGGAAAGATAGCCAAATTCTGAATTGATTTTAAAAAGTTAAAAGCAAATTCTTCATATTCTAGCCTACTAAGTTTACTTGAACTTTAAAAATTCTAGAAAGCAAAAGAATGTTTAGGAAGGAAAGTGGTGATTTCTAATTGCTTCTACAGGTTCATTAAGAACAAGTTATATTTTATTTTTGAGAATGATATTTATGTTCATTTTGAGACTGATAAATGAAGGGAACACTATATATATGCATTTCAATGGGGCACTTGAAAAAATTTCTTATGATATCTTGGCTGAAAAGATGGAAAGTTGTAAATTGGATGATATTATACTTTGGTGATTTCAGAACTAGAATAGAAGAAGGTCTCCGGTGTAATGTTCCACAGATCTGTCTTTGGCTCTGTTCCATAATTTTTATCAGTCACTTTGATGAAGGCATAGAAGATATATTTAATAATTTACAAATGTCACAGAGCTAGAAGGGACAGCTTATGTGACATATAACAAAATTAGGATTCAAATATATCTCAAAGGCTAGAAGAATAATGAATCTAAGATGAATCTAGGCAGATATAACATATATATATTATATATTGAATATATAATTGAACGGAGATAATGAAAATAAATTTAAATGTATTAAATTTGGGTTAAAATCAATTGCACAAATAACAGTTCTGGAAGGTTACTGACAAACTGAAGTGTTCAAAGGAATAGACCTGGGGGAAAAGTCCTAGAAACCAGGCCAATACCATATAAGGCTGAATTGAAAGAACAAAATTTGTTTAGTCTAGAAAAGATTTAGGAATAGTTATAACTTTTAAAATATGAGGACAGGTGTAGACAACTCAGTGAATGGAACCACTGAGCCTGGTGCCAGAAAAAACCTGAATTCAAATCTAGCTTCAGTCACTTACTAGTATATGACCCCTGAATCACATAACCTCTGTTTGCCTTAATCCACTGGAAAAGGAAGTGACAAACCACTCCTAATACCTTTGCAAAAAAAAAAAAAAAATCTATACACAGTAATAACATGCTAAGGATCAGAGGCTCACAAAGAATTATATGTGACTTAACATCCCAGGAAGAAAGATATTCATTCTGCTTGACTCCAAAGAGAACTAGGTGCAAAAGGTTATAGATGGCTGTAAGCTATAGAAGCAAATTTTGGCTTTACTTAAGGAAAAATTTCCCAAAATCAAGACCTGCTAAAAACTGGAAGGACCTGATTCACTAAGTAGTAAATTCCTCAAGACAGAAATTCTTCTTTGTGACCTTAGGGAATATACTTAAAACTCTCTGCTCCTGTTTCTTCATTTATACCATGAAATAATTGGACTAAATAATCTTTAAAATCCATCCAATCCTGGATATACTGCAACATATTTAACATATATAGGACTGCTTGCCATCTTGGGGTGAGGGGGTGGAGGGAGGGAGGGGAAAAAACGAAACATAAGCGAGTGCAAGGGATAATGTTGTAAAAAATTACCCTGGCATGGATTCTGTCAATACAAAGTTATTATTAAATAAAATAAAATTTTAAAAAAATCCATCCAATCCTAATATAGATAACTACTTTTCAGGGATGCTGCAAGAGAATTCTGTTCAATTATGCATTGAATGAAATGACCTATGAGCCCCTTTAGCTCTAACACCCTGCAAACCAGATCATGATTCATATAGAAGTAAGACAAATTATTCATTTTGATGCTTTCCACCAATTATTTGATTTCTTCACATTTATTTCTTTTTGCAGTATAGGGATATTCTATTAATGATTAATAATAATAGCAAATATTTATATAGTGCTTAAGGTTTGTGAAGTATTTTATTTTATTTTTTTAAATAATTTTTTATTGATAGAACGCATGCCAGGGTAATTTTTTACAGCATTATCCCTTGCATTCATTTCTGTTCCGATTTTTCCCCTCCCTCCCTCCACCCCTTCCCCCAAATGGCAAGAGTCCTTTACATGTTGAATGGGTTGCAGTATATCCTAGATACAATATATGTGTGCAGAACCAAACAGTTTTCTTGTTGCACAGGGAGAATTGAATTCAGAAGGTATAAATAACCCGGGAGGAAAAACATAAATGCAAGCAGTTTATATTCATTTTCAGTGTTCTTTCTCTGGGTGTAGCTGCTTCTGTCCATCTTTGATCAATTAAGGCTCTCTTTATCAAAGAGGTCCACTTCCATCAGAATACATCCTCAAACAGTATCGTTGTTGAGGTATATAATGATCTCCTGGTTCTGCTCATTTCACTCAGCATCAGTTCATGTAAGTCTCGCCAGTCCTCTCTGTATTCATCCTGCTGGTCGTTCCTTACAGAACAATAATATTCCATAACGTTCATATACCACAATTTACACAACCATTCTCCAATTGATGGACATCCTTTCATTTTCCAGCTTCTAGCCACTACAAACAGGGCTGCCACAAACATTTTGGCACATACAGGTCCCTTTCCTTTCTTTAGTATCTCTTTAGGGTATAAGCCCAGTAGAAACACTGCTGGATCAAAGGGTATGCACAGCTTGATAACTTTTTGAGCATAGTTCCAAACTGCTCTCCAGAATGGCTGGATGTGTTCACAATTCCACCAACAATGTATCAGTATCCCTGTTTTCCCACATCCCCTCCAACATTCCCCATTATCTTTCCCTGTCATTCTAGCCAATCTGACAGGTGTGTAGTGGTATCTCAGAGTTGTCTTAATTTGCATTTCTCTGATTAATAATGATTTGGAGCATATTTTCATATGTCTATAAATAGTTTCAATTTCTTCATCTGAGAATTGTCTGTTCATATCCTTTGACCATTTATCAATTGGAGAATGGTTTGATTTCTTATGGATTAGGGTCAGTTCTCTATATATTTTGGAAATGAGGCCTTTATCAGAACCTTTGATTGTAAAAATGTTTTCCCAGTTTATTGTTTCCCTTCTAATCTTGTTTGCATTTGTTTTGTTTGTACAAAAACTTTTCAATTTGATATAATCAAAATTTTCTATGTTGTGGTCAATAGTGATCTCTAGTTCTTCTTTGGTCATAAATTCCTCCCTCTTCCACAGGTCTGACAGGTAAACGATCCTATGCTCTTCCAATTTATTTATAATCTCATTCTTTATGCCTAGGTCATGAACCCATTTTGACCTTATCTTGGGGTACGGTGTTAAGTGTGGGTCAATGCCTAGTTTCTGCCATACTGATTTCCAATTTTCCCAACAATTTTTGTCAAATAATGCATTCTTATCCCAGAAACTGGTGTCTTTGGGTTTGTCAAACACTATATTATTAAAGTTATTGGCTGTTTTGTCCTTTGAACCTAACTTATTCCATTGATCTACTAGTCTATTTCTTAGCCAATACCAGATGGTTTTAGTAACTGCTGCTTTATAATTTTAGATCTGGTACAGCTAGGCCACCTTCATTTGATTTTTTTTTTCATTAATTCCCTTGAAATTCTTGACCTTTTGTTTTTCCATATGAACTTTGTTGTTATTTTTTCTAATTCATCAAAGTAGTTTTTTGGGAGTCTGATTGGTATAGCGCTAAATAAGTAGATTAATTTAGGTAGTATTGTCATCTTTATTATATTTGCTCGCCCAATCCAAGAGCATTGAATATTTTTCCAGTTGGTTAGATCAGACTTAATTTGTGTGGAAAGTGTTTTGTAGTTTTGCTCATAAAGTTTCTGATTTTCCCTTGGCAGATAGATTCCTAAATATTTTATACAATCAGTAGTTACTTTAAATGGAATTTCTTTTTGTATCTCTAACTGTTGGGTTTTGTTAGTGATATATAAGAATGCTGATGACTTATGTGGATTTATTTTGTATCCTGCAACTTTGCTGAAGGTGTAGATTGTTTCTAATAACTTTTTGGTAGAATCTCTGGGGTTTTCTAAGTATACCATCATATCATCAGCAAAGAGTGATAATTTGGTTTCCTCATTGCCTATTCTTATTCCTTTAATCTCTTTCTCAACTCTTATTGCCAAAGCTAGCATGTGAAGTATTTTACATATTCTCTCATTTTATCTTCACAACAACCATAGGAGGTAAGTGCTATTATTACCTCCATTTTACAGATGAAAAAAATGGGGTATATATGGACAAATAACTTGCCCAGGGTCACACATCTAGTAAGTATGTGAAGCTGAATTTGAACTCAGCTCTTGCCGATTGCATTTAGCTACCAATAGGGGAAGGTGGCATCATTTGTGATACTGGAGTAGTTTGCCAATTCTTTCTCTGCCTCATTTTACAAATAAGGAAACTGAGATAAACTGAGTTAAGTAACTTACCCTGGAGCACACAGCTAATAAGTGTCTGAGGCCAGATTTATATTCCGAAAGATGTCTTCCTGACACTTCCAAGCACTCTATCCAGTTATTTTTCAATCGTTGAACATTTATTGTCTCCAACTGATGGTCATCTACTTACTTTGCAGTTTTTTGCTACCACAAAAAAAGTGTGGCTAAAAATATTTTGGGTGTATATAGGACCCTTGCCCTGTCTTTGACCTTCTTGGAATATATACTTAGTAGGGAGATTCAAGGATATTCAAGGTCAAGGGACATAAACATTTTATTCAGGTTTTTAAAAGTATTATTTCAAATTAATTTTTAAAATATTTGGATTAACTCATAACTCCATGAAGAGTTCATTAGTATGTTTTTCTTTCTGTTGCCTTTCATGTCAACAATGACTCCCTGCTATCATCTGATGATTTTTTGAGTGTGAATTGATATGTCATAGTTATTTTTATTTGTATTTCTTTTATTATTAGTGATTTGGATTAATCTTTTGTATGATCATTTCACCTTAAAGTGCTCATAATAAATGAAAACCCGCAAACCACCACGAAAATAGTAGTAGCTTATGCAAGAACATCTGTGGAAGAGAAAAAAGAAGTAGCAAAATTCTATGAAGAGCTTAACACAAGGATGGGGAACATTTTTTTTTCTATCAGGGGCCATTTGAATATTTATAACATCAATTATGGGCCATACAAAATTATCAATTTATAAATCTCAAGCAATGGGAAGTTATTATACTTAGCTTTCAGATCATTATTTCCTGTGATTGCCCTGTCTTAACAAATAGGCCAATAACCAAATCAAGCCAATAACCTTGTTGGCTTATTCAGTTGTGGAAAATGGTGGGAAAATGTGTTGGAAATATAGCTTTAGTTAAGAAATTACATTAGTCAAAGACTTATAATACAATAATAATATAATACAGAAACCTCACACTTCTATGTCATTAATTTTTCTTGATGGGAAGTAACCACCACAGAGAAAAAAGAAAATTGACTACATCTTACTAGACAGAAAATTACCACTTATCAATGTGGGACTCATTTTAGAATCACTTATCTACATTTGTTAGTCAAAGGAAATTCTAAGTTAACATCAAATTATAAGTATATTGCTATATAGGTGTATGTAATTATAGGTCAGTCACATGGGAGTTTATAGAAAATAAAAGAAGAGGCTTGATCAGCTTTGTCTATTCAAATTAATTCTTATGTGCTCTTTGCTTTGTAAATTATTGACTTGTGATAAATTGCCACACCCAAAGAAGAAAGGCTATGCAAAAATTAGGAAACGAGATTTACTGAAGAATATTTTTGTAGTCTGTAGGAATAGAATGTTTAGAGATAAGATGAGCTAATTTATGCTTTAATATATTTAACATCTACTGGTCATTCTGCCATCTAGGGGAAGGAATGGGGGGAAGGAGGGGAAAAATTGGAACAAAAGGTTTGGCAATTGTCAATGCTGTAAAATTACCCATACATATAACTTGTAAATAAAAAGCTATTTTAAAAAAAAAGAGAGAGAGATAAGATGAGAAGCTGTCCAGGTTGATATCTTGATTTGGGTCTACACCAGCAATTTAAGATCGCAAAGTTTTTTGGTCTCATGTTTGGTCAGGGGAAGAAAAAATAGTAGCTTCCTAAAGGGATTCTGGGAAGGGGATAGATGGTATCTCCTAGGTATCTCAAAGAAGTATACATGATCAGAGATGGCATTCAGTCAGCTAAATGGATATTACTGAGGCATGCTGCTATCTACAACCAGCTAGTGCAGATGGAACTGAGAAGTGCCGGAATTCATGTTAGTCCAAGGTAATAGCACTAAAGAGGTATCAGCTCAAAGCTTTCACCCCTCTCTCAAATCACTACCCAACAAATATTTATTAAAATGATTATGAGCCAGACATTGCATTGTTGAGAAAACTACCAATAAATAGATCTTGGACACGAGAAGCTCACTTTCTAATGGAGAAGGACAATATACAAATAACTAAGAACATGTAAGACAAAAACAGAATAGGTGGGAAATCATCTATGAAGGAGGCACCGGCAGGGGAAGAACTGAGGCTTCCCGGGTTAAAAGTGACATCTGAGTCTTTAAGAAGCCAGGAAAGCCAATAGGTGGAGACAATGGAAAGCATTCCAAACATAGTGCAGATGCATGTATTTGGAAGCTGCATGTAGTGCAGGGTAATTGAATGTAGTTGCCATGTGTGAGCTCCAGCAAGTATGCCAGTGTAGATCATAATGTGTGTGGAAGGGAATAAAATATTAAAAGAGTGAAGAGATAGGAAAGGGCCTTGTTGTTTGGGCCCTTTTAAGTGCAAAACAAGACATTATATTTAGTCCTGAAGGTATTAGGGAGACACTGGAGTTTATTGAGTAGGGCTATGATGTAGTCAGATCTGCAATTTAGAAAAGTCACCTTGGCAGCTCAGTGAAGGAGGAATGGAGTGAAGAGAGACTTGAGGCAGGGAGACCAATTAAAAATTTAATGCAATGAAATGTGAAAATATGCTTAGAAGAATTGTATATGTTTAACCGATATTGGGTTACTTGCTATCTAGGAGAGAGAGGTGAGGAGAAGGGAGGGAGAAAAATTTGGAACACAAGGTTTTGCAAGGGTGAATGTTAAAAACTATTTTTGCATAAATTATATCTATAAAAGCTATTTATTATTTTTAAAAAGTCAATGCAAGAATGTAGGAAAGTTGATGAGGGCTTGAACTAGGGTGGCCGTTGTGAGTGGTAAGTAGATGTGCAGTACCAGTCCTGAAGTCAGGAGGACCTGAGTTCAAATTTGACTTGACACACTTCCTAGCAGTGTGGCCCTGGGCAAATCATTTAACCCCAATTGCCTCAGCAAAAAAAAAAAAAAAAAAAAGTAGATGTGTGCAAGAGATGTGAAAGTAGTAGTACTTCACTCCATTCCTTCACTGAGAGGGATCTGTAAGCAAGGCACCATCCGGACCCCAAGTCACAACACCAAGACTCCGTAGGCCCTCCGCTCCGTAGGCACCGGGGAGGTGGGGTCTTTCACCCTAGCAAGAGAGGTAGCCGCCTCGGCCACTGCTCTCCATCTCTTTCCCAGGTTCCGGGGAAGCTGCTGCTTCTCCTTCTCCTCCTCTTCCCCCGACTACTCTCCTCAGTCCAGGTCGGTTGGGGTTTCCCGGGCTCCGGCGACATCTCCCCCTGGACTCCTACCCGGCTCCTCAGAAACACTGAAGCCAGCCGATGACCCGCCCCTTCTGCCCCCACCTCCTCCAAGGCTCGGCTCGGCGTAATCTCCCACTCTCCTTCCATACCGCCCCCCGGCCGCAGCTCTCTGTTGCCAGGGATACACGCGGGGAATCCTGGGAATCTGCTTCTTTTCCTTTTCCCTCATCTCTCCATCCTCTCCTTCCCGGGAAAGGCTCCTGTCCCGTAGCGCCTCCTGCGGGCTGGAGGAGCAAAGGGGCGCATGAAAGACCGGGGCGGTGAGGATTAAACCAAACAGAAATTCAGGTAAAATGAAAAGACGCGTGGGAAGAGTAATTGGGGACTTTACCCTTCAGGGGCCGAGGATTCATAGGTTTTAGACCAGAGGATGATGCATGCCATGCAATGTTTTGGCATTATTCTGGTAGCAGGGATGGGGGTAGGGGACAGTTTCGGTGAGGGAGAACTGGAGAAAGAAACTTTCATTCTTGGCAAAGATACTGAAGTGGTTTGCCATCTCCTTCTCCAACATATTTTACAGATGAGGAAACTGAGGTAGAGTTAGATGACTTATCTAAGTTCTACTAAGAATGTAGTCTCATTCTTCTATTCTGAAGAAGAAAAGTTTGGAAGGGAAAAGGATGGGTTCAATTTGAATTCTTTGGCTCTTTCTACAATCTTCCTCTCATGAATCTGTTCTTTTCTGATCCTTTAGTTCTGTTTAATTTTTCTCTTGAGTTTCCTATAACAAGATTTCTAAAACTTTTCCCACTCGTGACTCCTTTTTGCCTGAGAAATTTTTACACAACCCTGGGTATGATAATGAATCATCATTTCACATCCCCCACATTCAGTTAGGTGACCTCACATGGAGCCAGTTTAAGCAGCTTTGTCCTGTACCATACTTGAGAACAGGTTGTATTGTTGTATTCTTTGCTCTCCACTCTAATTGCCTAGTACAGTTCCTTGCACAAGGTTAAAAGGATTCACAGAATCATGAAATGTTGGAACTGGAGTCCCTTTAGTCTAACTATTCTTTTAAGTCTTCCAATCCAACCACCTACTCAGCAACCACTTCAGCAATATCAAAGATCATCTAGCTTATCTCAACACTTCCAGTGAGGGAGAAATCATTCACAAGGCAGTATAATCCATTTCTGAACAACACTGAAAGTTCTTCCTTACATTAAGCTGAAATCCCTTGTAATTTCTACCATTAATTCTTTTTTTTCTAACCTCTAAACAAAATGTCGTTCTTATGAGAACTTAAAATATATGAAAAGTTATCTTGTCCCTCAGTTCTCCACCTCCATCTAACCCTGTCCATTGAAATCCTCCTTATCCTTTATAATTCTGCTACAATTCTACGTCCTTGAAGTTGTTGATATTATAGTTAAGAAGGTAGGAAGATCAGGATCACCAGGTGAGACGAAGTTGAGACTCTAAGTTGTCAGCAATGTGGCAAGGGAAAGCTTCTAGTGATATACTGGTGACTTATATAGTATCACTATTATGGAAGTATAGGGACAGATATAAAAGAAATACGTCAGCAGCTGGAAAGGTTGATGTTTGTGTCTTTGGGGGCTTTGAATTGTTCATTCAGTGAAAGTAATACCCAAGTGAAACTCTAGCATGTAAGAAAGTTGAAATTATATTGATTTTCAGAATGAAAATGTCTCTTTTATGGATATGTCTCTATATTTTTTCCTTAAGTACTTACAGGAAAGCAGCTAGATAACTGTGTCTACATGCTTCTCCTTGGGAAGTCATATGGCAGTGCTTATATTAAGTGCTTTGTAATATAAGGGATCTCTGTTTCAGGTAATGCTTTATTCTTGATGTTTTCTGTAGCAGATTATAACAATGCTTTTTCTCAAATCTTCCACCTCTACCAATTGCTTCTTTCTTTATTGCCTTCAAACTCAAGTTTTTCCCATTCTTAAAAAGACCTTCATTAGATCCTATCATCTCATAAGGTTCTTGTCCTACATCTCTTTCCTTTTTTAGCCAAACTACTTTTAAAAAATGTCTATGCTCATTGCCCTCCCTTCCTCTCTTACCCTTGAACCTTTACAGTCTGTTTTTTTTTTAAACCCTATCAAAACCTTCCTCTCCAAAGTTATCAATGATCTTGTGAAATCTTGTAAAATTATGGATTTTTTCTTGGTCCTATTCTCCCCAAACTACTGCAGACATAGTCTAAATGACTTGCCCAGAAATACAAAGCCAATATCTGAGGCTGAATTTGAACTCAATTCTTCCTAACTACATTCCTAATACTCTATCCACTGTGTCACCTGTAGACCAGAAGGGGTACAACATGTATATGACATCTCTCCTTTACAATACAAGATTCTTGGCAACAGGAAGTATGTAATTTTTCATCTTTGTATCCCCAGCACCAATTGCAAGTGATATTTATTGAATTGAGCTACTTCTCTCCTATCTTATATTGAAGTTATGCCACTGACTCAAAATGGGCGTTGACACAAGATCCATGATTAATCAAAAGAAAGCAATCTTAATAATCAATGCTAGAAATACTAAATTGATGAAAAATACCCATTCTTCAGACTATGATGAAGTTGGTTGAACTAATTCATTGCATTATGATATCAATATGTTGCTGGGATAGATACCCCATAAAGATGATGAAATGAGCCCCCAAAGGAACAGGAAGAAACAAGAATTTTATTTGGAAAATTAAGCAGTATTTTCAATTATTTTAACATGCCCTGTCATATGAAATGTCTCCCATTAATACTCTGTGAGTACAAATCTTGGTCACCATAATTGCCAAAGAATTAGTTTAGGTGACTCAAAAGGCGATGAAGACATACACGATGGATACAAATTTACTGCAGCACACTTTTAAGGATGACAAGTGCAAAAAATAATATAAAGAATTTCATGGAGGAAACCTATTATCATTAAAGGAGATAGATTAGTCATGTGTTGAAATGGAGTTTAGATAGAAAGCATGGATTACTACATTGGCAATTACAAAATGTAAAAGGATCTAACAATGCTTCCAGCTCACTGGGTGAATCTTATGTGAAGGAGAAATGAACAAATAATACAAAACAAGGATGTATGGCTAGGGTTAGATCTGTACCAATCGAGAGAATACACATGTTGGTAGAATAATAAATAAATATATTAAGAGAAATAGATTTTATTTTTAAAATTTTTCATTTTTAAAAATTCTAAACACCACATAAGCATTTCCATATACACTGAGGATTATTCATGAAATTATCTTTATTATCTAAAACTTGCTTTTCAAGTGCATTAAAAACTTAACATAACTTTCAAAGTTGTCCTGCTTGTCTATGATTCCTTTTGGCTTTCTTTCCCTTCCCTTCTGTTCTGTTCTTTTTTGGGGAAGGGAGAGACTATCCCAGCTCTCTCTCCTTCAATAATCCCCACCCTACCACTGAAAAAAGGCCCAAAAAATCATCCTTTGTAATAAATATGCATAGTTGAGCAAAACAAAGTCATAATGTCCAAAAACATGTGCTTTGTTCTGTACCTTGAGTTCATCACCTTTCTGCCGGGAAGTTGTAGTGTGCTTCTTATCCTCTGGTGTCATGGGGATCATTTCATCTAGGAGAGAGCTTAAGTCTTTCAAAGTTATTTTTACATTTAGGGTTATAAGATAGTCCAAACCAGATAAAAATGTCTCTCCTCGGTTCATATCCTTTATTGACTGGTCTGTCTCACATTACTTATTGTTTTATTCATATCCTGATCATCACTATATTTAACATCCAAGTTTTTCTTGATCTTTTTTGTAACCTTCCTTCCAGTGCCATGCTCTCAAATCTGCTTTATATACATTTTATCATATCCCAGTTTCTCTTGGCTTTCCATCCTACCTTTAAGTGCAAAAGAATCTAATCTTTGCTTTTTATTACAAATGACAAAAACACTTTCACAAGGACTGATATATCAACTTTGATCCCGGAGATTTTTAAATAATAAAATAGCTTGGACTATTTCCTCCTTCAGATAAATCTAGGAAAACCTAAATCTGACTTATTTAAAGGCTGTTTGAATCAGCTCACCTGCAGGCAACCAATATTTTGAATATGAACATGTTCATTATAAAATAAGGATGTGAATAGGACCTAAGTCCATCAATAAAGAGGTTACTGAAATCAGTGAGAGCTAATGCAATTGTAAGTGAAGACTGTGTACCTTTCTCGCCCTGTTCACTTGGCTTGGTCCAGTATGCTGGAGCTTAATATGCTCTAGGTATACCCTATCCTTTTTGGTCCCAAGTTCATAATTTTTCATAAAACTGACTTAGGGAACATGACTGCTTACAGTAGAAATATCTATCAATAATTATCACTGTTCTTTTAAACATCTTTTCTATTATGGTCTTTTCTCTACCATTTATCTAGTCCTTTGAGTGTATACCTTTCATAACCTTTTGCACTGGCCCCAGGTCTACTGTAGCATGATTCATATGAGAAATAAAAACTCAATCAGATGGCTCTCACACATATCTTCTCACAACTTTGGGGGATTCAGCTATCTGTTCACTGACAGACTACTTGATTACCTTCTATAGTATTCATACATTTAACCTAACTCATAAGAGTGGATTTTCCAAGAGACAGCAACCCCTCAAAGCATCCTGAGTTCACACACCGAAAGATATAGTTCATCACTCAGTCAATAAATATTTTAATACCTACTATGTGCTGTGAATATTTTAAAAAAAGTCACTGTAATCAAGGAGTTCATATTCTAACAGGGACAACAACTATGTGAAAACTAGATGTATAGTGGATAAATTGGAAGTAGTCTTAGAAGGAAACCATTAGCATTAAAATGCATTGGAAAAAGCTTATTGCAGAAGGTGGATTTTATCTGAGACTTGAAGGAAGCTTGGGAACCAGGACAGTCAGTGAACATGCATGATGATAGGAAGTCTCATGGGAGGAAAATCAAGGAGGCCAAAGGTCACTAGATGGTAAAGTAAGTAAGAGTCAAGTTAAGAAGGTTGGAAAGGCCATTAGTGATAATCCTGAACTTTTTGGCCTTATCTAGGAGCCTTGTTCCATTAATTATCTATTCTCTTTCATCTGTAGTTTCTGCCTTTTTACTGGCTCCTTAATGTCTCCTTATAAATTATTCTCAGGTCTTTCCTATCTTGAAGAAGTATTTTTTCAGTGTTGAAGGGGTTTTGGAAAAATAGGTATATTAATACTATGAAATGGTACAAAAATTTTGAAAATCAATTTGGAGTTAGGCAAATAAAGTAACTAAAATATCCATATCCTTTGAACTAGAGGTTCCATTACTGGGTTTATACCCCAAAGAAGTCACTGATAAGGGGGAAAAAACCTCCCCATCCTCATACTCCTAAATATTTATATCATTATTTTTTATAATAGCTAATAGTCGAAAACAAAGTAGAGACCCATCAACTGGGGAATGGCTAAACAAATTGTGATATGTGCTGTAATGGAATATTGCTGTGCCATAAGAAATAATATGTATGATGATATTCTGTTGATGGAGCTGTGAATTAATAAGACATTTTGAAAAGAAATTTGGAATTATGCAAATGAAGGGACTAAAATGTCCACATCTTTTAGCACAGAAATTCCATTACAGGGTTTATATCCCAAGAAAGCCATTGATAAAAAGTTCTCATAAACACCAAAATATTTACCACACTTTTTGTGATAGCACAGAATTGAAAACAAAGTAGATGTCTGTTGACTAGAGAATGGCTAAAGAAACTGTAGTATAGGAATATAATGAAAATATCACTGTGCTAAAAGAAACATTGAATGTGATGGATACAGAGAAGTACAAAAAGGCCTATATGAATTACTGCAGAGTGAAGTATTCATAGTCAAGGAAAAATATAATGATTACAGCAATGTTGAAAAGAATAACCACACACACAAATCAGAAGCACACATAGTAAAATTAAAGATCAAATATGACTCAAAAATAGAGATATGAGAAGATACTCCCAACCCACCTCTTTGTAGAACTGGGAAATTCAAAGTTGCTGCACACTGTATATGTTTTTGGACCTTTTCAGCTACTGATCAGTTGTATTGATTTTCCCCCCTCTTCTTTTTCTTTTCTTGTCTTTAAAAAAAGTACTATTTGTTAGATGGGGTGACTGTCTAGGAGAGGGAGAAGAGAAATGCTCGGGAAAACTATGAGGATTAAAAAAAACTAAAAAAAAGAAAACATATAGAGATATTATACATGGCAATATTAATAATTAAGAACTTTCTTCCCTCATGAGGATCTTTGTGTATAACAAGTTTACCTTATCCCTGCCTGTAGAGGCTGAGTTAGTTTTCATATGTAGAATTCAAAGAGAGAAAACCATAAGTACTTCCTATAAGGTCATTGATACTCTCTTGAGTGATTAACCCAAAGTCTTCTTCCTGGACCTGTTTGGAAAGATTTAAATTGACTCTCTTGTAGTATTTAATTGCTTCTTGCTTTCTTTTATTTTCATACCTAAAACTAGCCAAAGAGGCTTCCCCAATTATTTCACAGATTAGTGTCCACCTGGGCCCAAATATCCCCATAGCATATCAGACTATCGATAAAATCCTCCATTTTTCCCTTTTTAATTATGAATAAACTGAGAACTTTTCCAAAACCACATTCTCATTCCCCTCACCCAATTACTGTGCTCAAAGACCTCAAAGCACAGACGTGGAAGTGAAGTAATACATCTTGAGCCTCTGAAGGCTCTCAAGAAGAGGGAGTATCTCTATATACCACAAAGATGGGACTTTCCTATACTAAAAGGAAAAGCTAGGAATTCATTTCTGAGGAAGCTGTCACTTTGTCACCCCAAACTATAGAAGAGTAAAGTTCTCTTATATCCACTCTCATATCCAGCTAGCTCATCTGTTAAGATCCTCTACTAAAGATGCTCTTTTGGACACAAGTTTTGTGCATGAGTTTTCTCCTTTTAAACTCTCTGATGGAGATAATGGGTTACCACATAACCATTCATTTATAGCGGTATCTATTACCAAAGAAGTGAATGGGTAGGAAAAATTGATCACAATTCTGTTTAATTTTAAAACTTCTTCAACACATAAAGCTCTTATTCTAGTTGTGGCAGTGATCCTAATTTGGGATTTGAATCCCAGTTTTACATTTACTTCTTGTAAAGTAGATAGAAGTCCATTTCTTCCTGAGGCACTAGAATCAAGGAAGAAAAAGGGAATGAATAATAGAGATTTTGAGGGCTAGAAGAGGGCAGAAGAAGCTCACAACAGATACTGCACAGAAAACAGGTCAGTCTGCAAGAAACAGAACAGGCAAATGGGAACCACTTCTATTACTTCAGCCTTGAGAATAATAAAATTATTTTCTTCATTTTTCTCTTTTCTATTTCTCACTTAGGAATTGGTTTCAATGTTGCTTCAATATTTGAGGCTGAATTCAAATTACAGAATGACAGGAAAAGAGACAAGATGGGTAATGGGGGAATACATATTCTTTTGAAAATGAGGCTAATTTTTTTCATCTCACCTATGTCTTTTGGTTAAGAATTGGCTCCTCTTCCTGATTTCTGCCCATTATCCATTCTTAGATGGCCATAATTATGCCACATCTTTCTCAACTCCAATCAGCTTCTATTAAAGCAAATATGTGTAAACGCTTGCGTGTACTATCAGCTTCACTTGGGACATCACAGGACTTACCCTTAGTATGTACTCTGAAGTGAGTGGCAAGTTTAGATTTATAAATGAAGCCCTTGCCACATTCTCCACAAGAGAATGGCCTCTCAGGTCTGTGAATGCGCTGATGCCTAAGGAGATGTCCCTTTTGTCGAAAATTCTTGTCACATTCAGGGCAATGGAAAGGTCTCTCCCCCGTGTGAAGGCCCTGATGACTAAGCAGCTGTCCTTTCAGGCGGAAACTCTTATCACATTTAGGGCACTGGAAGGGTTTCTCTCCTGTGTGTGTTCGAATGTGTTCAATAAGTTTAGATTGTTTTGTGAAGCCCTTACCACAATCACAGGAGAATGGCCTCTCCTTACTGTGTAAGCGCAGGTGGGCCTTCATATCAGCCTTCACACGGTAACGCTTATCACACTCAGGGCACTGGAAGGGTCTCTCCCCTGTGTGGAGGCGCTGATGGCTGAGGAGCTGCCCTTTTAGACGGAAGCTCTTACCACACTCCTGACACCAGAAAGGCTTCTCCCCACTGTGCACTCTCCTGTGTTCAGTGAGCTTCGACTGCTTGGTAAAGCTCTTGCCACATTCAATACAAGAAAATGGCTTTTCTCCCCTGTGTATGCATTGGTGGGCCTTCAAAATGCCCTTGAGACGAAAACTCTTGTCACATTCAGGGCACTGAAATGGCTTTTCCCCACTATGTAGCCTGAGATGTTCAATGAGTTTACTCTGATGAGTGAAATCCTTGTCACATTCACTGCAGGAGAATGACTTCTCCCTACTGTGTGAACATTGATGAGCCTTCATGTCAGCCTTCAGATGGAAGGTCTTCTCACAGTGAGAACATGAAAAGGGCATCTGCCCTGTGTGCAGGCGTTGGTGCCTCAGGAGCTGCCCCTTTTGGCGGAAGCTCTTGTCACAGTCCAGACACACAAATGGCTTTTCCCCACTGTGTACTCTCATGTGTTCTGTGAGCTTACATTGCTTGGTGAAACCCTTGCCACACTTCCTGCAAGAGAATGGCCTCTCCCCAGTGTGCACTCGCTGGTGCACCTTCAGCATGCCCTTCAACCGAAAGCTCTTCTCACACTCAAGACATTGAAATGGCTTCTCCCCTGTATGTACTCGGAAGTGATTGATGAGTTTAGACTTTACTAGGAAGCCCTTGCCACACTCACTGCAAGAGAATGGTCTGTCCCTACTGTGCACACGCTGGTGAGCCTTCATGTCCCCTTTTACGTGGAAGCTTTTGTTACACTCAGGACACTGGAAGGGCTTCTCCCCACTGTGCACTCTCATGTGGCTGGTGAGTTTAGATTTCTCAGCAAAGCCCTTCCCACATTCTACACAAGAGAAAGGCTTCTCCCCATGATGTTGACGACGCTGATGAGCCCTCATGTTGCTCTTTTGGCGAAAGCTCTTATCACACTCAGGACAATGGAATGGTCTTTCTCCACTGTGCATAAGTTGATGGTTGATCAGACTCCTCTTATGGCGATATGTCTTTTCACACTTGGGGCACCGGAAGGGCCTCTTCTCTGTGTGCACAATCAAGTGTCTGAGCAAATATTGCTTCAAACGAAAACTCTTGTTACACTCGCTGCACTGGAAACACCCCTGCTCCCAAAAAAGCCTGGGTTGCCAATGGAGATTAGGCTGCCTTCTAGTTTTCCTTCTATTCTTGGAATATTTATGTGACTGTGTCTTCCCATGAGATCTTTGGTGTTTTACCCAGTGGATCTTTGACAAGAATCTTTTCCCACAGATAGAGCAGGGGTGGAGCACTCTCTGCCCTGGCAATCTTTCCTGACAATCAGAGGGATTTTGGTGCTTGTGACAGGGTCTTCTTTCACAGTAAGTTGATTCTAGGGTGCTATGCCCTTCTGGAATTAGATGCCATGTGTCTTTGCTGTAAAAGTTTCTTAAGGAAGCTTCTTGATTAGACATAGCAGAAACCTCTCTTATTGCATTTTGTAAGGACTCAGAAGAACCCTGAATTTGTAGGCAATCTAAATAGCCTTCTACTTTTCCTGGATGCATGGATCTGTCAGGTCCTGGAATTAAAAACAAAGATCAAAAAATATTTATATCAATTTATTCACCAAGGCCCCACTGTATATCGAATCCTATGTTGGGGATACAAAGATAAAAATCAAACAATCCCTGACTTCAAAGAGATTACATTTTAACAGAGGAGAACTTTTTTACATGTAATGAGGGTACATGAGCAGGTGAGCCCTTTCTCTTCTGTGTGAGCCTGAACCATTTCTGGTGGGCTAAATGGACTCTGGTTCAGCGCTGCAGAACTCTGCACTTTGAGATATAGAAGCAGTAATTTAGTGGCCTCATTGGCCACTGAACCAGAAGGAGATACTCATTCAGTAAAATTTAAAAGGAAAGAAACTTCTATCCTTCTTCTGTCTCCTTCTCTTGAATGGGTGAGAGTGAACTCTCTTTCTGGGACTTCTCATGGGTGTATCTCCTTCTTCCCATGTTCCCTAACATGTATGCCGGCTGATTCCCCAAGAAAATGAGCACATGTGCTATCTAAGTGAACCTGAATCTATGCCTTGGAACCTTAGTTGGTTCTTCTGCTATTATTCTTTCCCTAAGAACAGGTGATTGAATAGCATTCCTGAGACATGCATTTACAGTCTTGAAGACAACCTCAATGAAATCCCCAGAGTTCTTAATTTACTGCAGAATGTTCTATGGCATAACATTCCCTTCCCTTCTCCCATAATAGTTATTACAGCTCTTCAGACCATGGACAGGAAGATAAGACTGGTTTAGCTGGCTTGTTAAAAGAAATGGAAATCTTGTATATCTTAAGCATTTGAGAGGTAGGGAATGTGGGGAAGGAATTATGGGATGGAACATAGAATATGCAAAGAGCGGTCCTATCCTTGACCAATAATATACATGGAATACCTTCCTAGGTTCATTTGGGAGAAGATGGAGAGATCCCATAGATGAACAAAACCTAAGCTTTAAGTGACTTTTTCCCAGGGCTCTGGGATCAAGGAGTAAAGAGCAAGAGAGAATGTGAAAAGAGCTTGACCATTCTCTTTAAAAAAGGCTCCCTCAGGACTGAATCCAGCCTGTGCATAAGCCCAGTGCAAATCAGATACTGTTTGCTGGCTCAGCTTAATCCAGAAGAAAAGGGACACTCAAGGAACAGAGCTAGGAAAATCTGACCACATCATCTTAAGTTTCACAGTATTGATTCCTTACCACTTACCCCAAAACAACTGTTCTATAGGGTTAAAGTCACTAGAACTGATAGCAGTTTTTGGTTCCTGTGAATCCTTCAGATTTCTGATGAAAGGTTCTTCTCCCTGTTCAATCAATGATATCAAATCTGGTTTGGAAATTGAACAGTCTGCAAAAAGAGGCCATAAGAGAGGCAGTTTAGTTTTTTGGGTACTCAATTTGAGGATGCATGTTCAGTGGTTTATAAAGTTCCCTTACTTTATTAGAGGGATAAGGCATGTAAATAAATGTAGGGAAAAAATGAGGCCTAAGAATACTATGAAAAGGAATAAAACAGTCTGTATGTCTGAATAATGCTGCCTCAATTTAGTTAGATTTTATGTCCATTTTTTAAAAGTTTTAACCACATCTCAGAAAGTGCTATATTGCTTAATAAATTTGATTACAGGTGGTTTTGTTTTCAGAATTATGTAAATAATCCTTGAGTTAACTAGAGATATCACAAATGTTTTATTTTAAATGAGCTATAAATAAGTATTTTAAGAGAATAGAAAATATCTGGCTGTCACTGAAATCTTCTCTACAATATTTCTGAGGACAAAAGCATCTTTGAGTTTAACAATTTTGACTGTGAATTCTGAGATGATGACAATTCAAGTTAAAAGTAAAGAAGATGACTAAGACAATGCATTAAGTATCAAGCATCAGGAGTGCTGGATGCAGAGAATCTGCCAAGCTGGAATTCAGAATGGCCCATAGTCCCTTCCTACTTGTCTGGAAATTCAATAATATATTGAAACTGCTATCATGAAAATCAGGAGTAACTTCCAATCCCTATTTCTAGCCCCAGGATCCTACTCCAGCCCAGGTGCTCACAAAATATCTCCAATGACAAAATATGCTGTCATTTCTGCTCAAAAATGAATTCATTATCTTTGTTATCACTCTATCACCCCCAATTCATGTAGTTTTTTATATTTTGTACAATGACATCCCACATTATCTCTAAGTTTAAACTCTTGAGGTAATCAATGATCCCTTTTCTGAATCCACAAAGTTAGTCAGTCATTGAATTCTCTTAATTTTTCTTTTTTAATGTCTCTTAGATTGGATTCTTTCAGCATTCCCATTGCTATTATGTTTAGTCATGATGTTATCACTCATGCTTCAGTTGCTGTTCTCTTCACCTTTCCTCTTCTAATCATACATCAATACCAAAGCAAAAGAAACCTCTCTAAAACACTACTCTTATCATATATTTCTCTAAAATTTAAGCATTTGGAATGCCTCCCTATTGCTTGTTTGATTAGAAAAACTTCTCAATGAGCACTCCAGGCTCTTAATAAACTGAACATACCTGACCTTAATAACGTATTTCCCAATTTTCTTCTCCTGTCAGACCAGTCTCTATTCTGTATCATAAATGTTACATGTTCATGCCTACATTTTTACACATAACTCTTACTCCACTTTAAAATATCATCCCACATCCTCACCTACAATAATAATCTCCATTGTCTCAGCCATTACAAAGCCTTCTTCAATTAAGCCAGATGATAAGAAAGTCTTATGTGAATTTCTATAGAACTTCTAGCCACATCACTTCCTTCTCTCAGCCTCAGTTTCTCCACATGTACAATGAAAATGTTGAACTAAATGACCTCTGAGGTCCTTTATGAATCTAAATATATGATCCAAATACCATTACATTAGATATTTCGTTCTATAATAATTTTATGTTTTCTTCTATCATCTTCATTTATGCAAATATTATTTCTCAACCAGCTTTTAAGTTACATGAAGATTTTTGCCTTATGTTCCTTTTGTATCACTCATAATAAACAGAACTCAATTACTGACCTTAGTTTTTTTATTTCATTTTTTCATTAAAAATCTATTTTCTCTTCTTTCTACTCTTCCTCTCCACCTCCAGTCATTCTGTATATTTTTATCCTGATTCTACTTATTCCATGCAATTTATACAAGTCTTCCCAAGTCTCTCTGAATCCCTTATAGTCACAATTTTCCAACCATGCTTCAATTGATGGTCATTCATATTCCAATTTTTTGCTGCCATAAAAAGTATAATTATGAAAATTTGGCCAAATATGGAGACTTATTCTTTGACTTCCATGGGATATATAGGATAAACTAGAATTTTGAGCAGTAGTGAGAACATTCTATAAGACAATGAATAGTTTAGTGATTTTTCTCACAAAATTCAAATTATTTTTCCAAGCAGTTGATCCAGTTCACATCTCCAGCAACACTTTATTAGTATGCTTGTCTTGCCATAACTATATATCTTGTTTATCTTTGTCAATTTGATGCAAACATCTATTGTGGAAAGCAGAAATTAATGCACAGAGAGCTTAATAGGCCAAAGTTACATACATCGTAAGTATTGGAGCTGGGACTGGAATCTAAATCTTCTGATTCCAAATTCACTGCTCCTTTTACTAGACTACTTTGGGGCTTTATCATAAAATAAACACATAAATGCCATTGAAAGAATTGTTGGTTATTAGAAATTAGGCATTCATAAAAAGTCAAATTAAAATGTCTCCTCATAGCTTTCACTTTCCACTCCCACTGCTTATTTATATATATGCTAGATTAGAGGTCAACAAACTATGGTGAGAGAACCTCAAGCTAAGAATGGTTTTTATGTTTAAATAATATTTTATTATATTTTAAAATATAAAAAATCACTCAGCCCATTGGACCACATGGCAGGCTGGTTTGGTGCTCTGTCTAGTTTGTTAACTCCTGGACTAGATAGTTGTGTACCCTAGCTACTTTACTTCTGCTTAGATTTCACAGACGACTTTAAGCCCATAGTGTTGTCTTCCCATCTCTCAAATCTTGTAACATAGATTACTTCTACTATTAATTTTGTAACTATCTGTTTACTGTCTTATCTCTGAAATAAAGGTATTGAATTATTGTTTATCTCTTATACTGTCATTTGATTAGAAGCAAAATAAAGTATAGAGGAAAGAGTAGTGGATTTGTAGACATGGAATATGGATACAGCTTTGTGTTCTGTCACTAGCTGTACAATCCTGGCAAGCAATTTAATGAAGGATCATGTCAGACTAATGTAATTTTCTTCTATATTAATAGAAATTAACAACAATAATGGTAAGAGCTAACATAAATATCAATCATTGTATAAGCCCAGCAACATTAAGTGCATTAAATTTATCCTCACAACAATACTGAAAGATAGGTAATAGTATTACCTATTTGACAAATGAGGAAATTGAGCCAGATAGGATAAATTGCTCAGAGTCACAGAACTAGTAAGAGTCTGAGTCTGGATTTAAACTCAGGACTTCCTTATTTCAGGCCTACCATCCTGTGCACTGCCCTTCCTAGCTGACGGAAAATGGAAAAAGAATCTGAAAAGAAGGGCAGGGAGATGACTAAGGACAGTATGTAGATAGGCCTAATACCTCCTTACTCCACAGGGGTAAGCTTTTCTTTTCTTTCCTTTTCCTTTTCTTCTTTTTTCACAAAATTTTGAAAGGCCCCTGCTATATACATACACTAAGCTAGTTTCTCTCTAAAAGGACAAAGAAACTGTCCCGAAGATTTAACTGGCTTCCAATTTGTCTTCCAAGATGGTTATTCTGGGCATGAAAGCCAAGTGTGCCAGGAGAACTCCTAAGACTCAGAAGAGTTCTCCTTGTCACTGTAAGTTGACAGGCCCTTCTGCGTACTTTGGGCAGCACATGAGGAGATGAGAAAGGCTACAATCACTGAAACGATGGTAACATCTTTGCTGAAGATCCTGTCTATGCCAAGTAAATCTTTTCTGAAATATAATGTAGCTTACCTGGGTCTTAAGTCAGGCTTGGCTTAGAATAAGCAACTTGGATTATTAAATTTCAATTATGAACAGCCTACTATCCCATTTACAAAGATAAGAGATAGAGACAGAAGGCTGAATATATAGTGTAGAGGATATTTCCTTCCTCCCTCAAGGCACCTGGGGTGACTTGCCCAGGGTCACAGAGCTAGGAAGTGTTAAGTGTCTGAGGTCAAATTTGAACTCAGGCCCTCCTGACTTTAGGGCTGGTGTTCTATGCACTTCGTTATCCAGCTACCTCCTAAAAGGTACTTTTTAAAATAATATGATCTGAACTAATTTTAGAAATAACAACTAGCTCAGGGTGTATAATACATAAAATTCCCAACTTCTAGACATTTTGTCAAACTTGCTTTATCACTGAATCCAATTCTCTTAAATTATGATAAAGACTTAAGTTTTTAATCTATCAAAGCTTTAAAAAGTAGCTTAATGAGAAACTATCTTCCTAGGATTGATTTTTGAGCATATTAAATAGCACACAGAAAGCTTCTTTGGCTTCAATGTGTCTTCCAAAATCTGATTCCATGAAAGTCACAAAGTTTTAATTTATACATTTATATTTTTATAAAATTTTAATATATTTATATATTTATGTATGTCGATATATTTATACATATTACATATTTTTATAAATTTATATCTTACCAAGGGAAAGAAGTGTTTCATAATTATCTTTCATTACATGTTTATAAAGCTCTTTCTGCCACTCAACAAGTTTCTTCCATTCTTGCTCTGAGAAATACATGGCTACATCATCAAATGTCATGGATACCTGAAATCACAAGTGAAAAACACATGTTAGTTTTACTGATATTTTGTCCCTTATTGACAATTTTCAAAAGACCATCCCAAATATGATTTTTTTTCAGACAATACTGCAAAAGTGTACTTTTAGGAATTAAAAAAGATCTCCTTAAATTTTCACACATGACAACCCCGCCCCCCTTCATAACTATTTTTGAAATAATTTTATTATGAACGTAACAATTCCAATATATGAAACTGAAATTTTTTAGGTACATTAAGCTTATCACATTAGTAACAAAATTGCTCTGTCCTTGATCTTGTCTAAATTTCCTTGTGCTTGCTTTCATGTCTTTTTTCACCTTAAAATATGAAGGTTTTATTTTAAAAGACAAAAATGATTTTTTGTTGATGTGGAAGATTCTTGAGTCCACTGTCTATGGTACTTCCTGACCATAAACTAATCAGAACAAATATCTAAATTTGTTTAAATAAATACCACAAATATAGGAATAATAATGAAAAAACCTGAGTATAATTTAAGTGATTAAACTCATTAAAAATAAAAAATTGGAAATGAACAAAAACTGATAACATCATGATATATGTAAAAACATATAACAATTTCATTCAGACATCTAAGCAATACAAACTGCTACAACAATGAGACCAAAGTAACATAAAAGCCTTTGTCAGCAAATAAATTATTTTCTTGTTAAAGGGCTATCAAAGCTGTCAAAGGAAACATTAGGTCAGAATATAAATCTGTCTATAAAATTTTGCTGTAAATTTTAATGTAATGCCATTACCAAGCACATGAATGAATGAATGAGTGGTATAAACTAATTGTGACAGTCTATGACCAGCTTGAGGCAATTAAAGAACTTTGGCAGTTGAATGATAGATATTTTCATACTGAAAATTATCTTGTGATGGATGTGTTGAGAAAATCAAGTCACACAGTGGGTTATGTATAAAATTAACAAAACAGTTCAGTTCAGTCTTTTGGTTAAGTGAATCAGTCTAGTGGTGAAATAAGTCATTATAAGAATTTAGTTTAAGAGTTAGACTCTACCACTCTGTATATCTCTTTTCTTGCTCTCTGCATTTCCATCACTCCCCCCCCCAAAAAAAAAATCCCTTTATCATTTGAGATAGGACCAGTAGCACAGAGTGCATTCAGTTGGGATCAGAAAGACTGGACCAGAAGAAGACAGCACCTTAAGCTTGGAGTATAAACACATGCAAGCTCAGGCTATGACTCTTATGGAAGGGAGAAGGGCCAGTTATGGAAATCTTTAAAAGCACATAGGAGAAAGCCTTGTTGAAGAACTGTATGAGAACACTATGAAAGAAAAGGAAGATTTCCAAAGACCAGGAGTTGTGTGTCCTTAATAAGGGCTTCCTCCCTCTGTACTTTAAGCCTGTCCCTACTACCTAGAACCTTGAATAGAGCTGTGGGAGAGGGTAACCTTGACTTGGGAGTGTTTTTATACCTAGGCTTTTGCTATCAGAGCTTAATATCTTCTAAAAGATAATTCTGTCAAGCTGATTGTTAGTGAAAGTATACCAATGGATCTTGTGAACCACAATACCAAAAACTCAGGTCCTCAGGGCTGCCCCTCCAATGCTGACAGTAGTTAGCCACTTCCTGGGGACTAGGCCTGTCAATTTAAATGCCAGCTGAGGAAGAAGTTCTAGCACAGGTATTATTACATTATGAAGAAGATTAATGAATGATAAGAAGTTTGATCTCATAAAGGAGAACAAGCAGAGGAAGAGAAAACAAGTTTACATAAGTGTGGAAAGATATCCAATTAAAGCCATCCAAAGACATGAAAATGGAAAACAAACAGCAGATGGAAAAGATTTGTAAAAAGTATTTTGACAAACTTTTTTCAATGAAAGATTACTAGACCACTACACTTGGGCCTTAACATCAGTTCTGAAGTTGCTTATGAAGGAAATTTAAAATGGCAGTAAGAAGAAGAAAGGAAAAGCAGTTAGAATGGATCAAGGATATACAAAGGGGATATGTGATGAAGATGATACAGTTGTGAGGGTGTTGGGGAAATCAATATACAAAATATCTGAAAGGGAAAATAACAAAGTTATGAGAAAAATCCAACTACTGAAAAAATAGTGAATCATACTGATATTTAAATACCATTTACTAAATGCTAGGCAACATACAAATATTATCTCATGTCTTTCTGACAGATGAGGAAACTAAGATATATAGAGGTTAAATAACCTGCCCAGGGTCACAAAGCTAGTAAATATTTAAAACCAAATTGGAATTCAGGTCTTCCTGATTCCACTATATTATCTAGCTGCAGAGAATAAGAATATGAGTAACTATTAATCTAGTTTTCCACCTGTACAAAATCTTTTTAAAAATTCATTTTCAATTCCTATTCTCTCATGACCTGCCCCACCCTTCTTCTTTACCCAATGAGAAGGCAAGAAAAACAAAGCCTATTACAAATAACATCTATATAAAATCTTAAAAACAAAGCCTATTACAAATAATATCTATATAAAATCTTAAAAGAAATATCTACAAGTTTGAAGATATCTTTAAGATTGAAGTCATCTTTGATGAGGGTATTATTAAGAATAAGCTTTCTCAAGTGATATTTAACAATGCACCACATTTTTACCTTCTCATAATTAAGATATAAAGAATATTAAGATTCCATTGAGTTTATTATTTATTATGAAAAAGCAATTTATTTGCTAGAATAAAACATTTCTTTACAGACTCTTTTATAGGAATGTATCATAAATATATGAAGGTCATTCAAGATTCCTTGCAATATGTAACAACTAGAAACAATCCTTTTCAAGGATCCTCTGGTAATAAACATGAGAGACAAGGCAATGATTGCTCACCAAAGATATTGCTGCAGTGACAGAAGAGATGCAGCACAGAGTCCTGGTGAAAGAAAGATTGCCTGTGGATTGGGAGATCCTCTAGAAGTTCAACTTTGTAGCTGATATTATGCTGACTGCATCAACTCCCAGGTCATTCATTACCAAGATCTATACTCACTCCAAGGAAGATGGCTTCTCTATTCACAAAGGAAAGACTGTTTGTTGGCCAGAATTCAACATGTATTAGAATCAGAGACAAATTCTGTGTGTAATGAGCAGGGCCCAAAGTTAAAACAGAGTGGACAAGATTGTTCTTGACTAACAGAAGAGCCTCTGTTTCATCAGGGGAAAAAAAACAAAAAACAAAACTCATTTTCCATTGTGTCACAGGAAGAGAAGATGGATTGGTCATGTGGCAAAAACTAGAGATGACTACCAAATAGCCATTGTGCTCCAATGATACCCTCTTTAATGTCAGGAAAAATCTCAGAAATCATTTAGTACATTGGGCAGAACACTGTGGCAAACTTTTGAAAAACCATAAAAAAAAGTCACAAGATGGGGTTTTAATCTATTAAAGGGATTCCAGAATCAATATTTTAAGAGTTTTTAATTTGAAGCTTCAGATAATAAGCCTCTCAAATATAATGACAGACCCTTAATAGAGCTAACATTTATAGTTAGAATTAAATTTAAGTTTGCAAAATACTTTCTATCACCCTTGAAATTCATAACCACCTTTTAATTGCTATTAATTCCATTTTTAAAATGCAGAAATTGAACTTGAAAAGTGACTCACCCACAGTTATATAACCAGTAAGTTACTGAAGTAGGATCTGAACTCAGGTTTTCCTGATTCCCTTTATTCATAACACCAGAAAAGTCAAATTTGAATCCTACAAAAACTCTCTAGTGAAGCCCAAATAAGATGACATAATTGAGAAATTTTTAACAAAATGCTTTTTAAAACTAGATGTTAATTTGTGGTTTTCTAAGTCATTATGACATGCAGGGATTTGTTTCTACTTTGAGTTTGACACTACTGCACTTAGTTGTTAATGTATCTTGTTATTTTATATCCTGTACTGCTGACTTGTCTTTTATCATGTCTCCATTATATCAATATATTTTTGCTATTCCATACTTTTGGTTCTCTTTTTTTTCTAATTTATGAGTTCTTTTTTAAATTAAAAAGTAACTTTTCCATTTCTATTGATGTTAGAAAAATGGAGGTTATTCAAGTCTTTTCTCCAAGTTTTTTCAATGTGTCATAGAGAAAACCCTTTCTCCCTTAAAAAAAAAAAAAAAAGCAAACTATTAAAGGCCCTCAATTGCATTTCTTTAATAGAATATTAACTTCTTTTGAAAAGGTGTCTTTTTGATGAGAGGAATGTATTTGCCTATTTGTGGGTGTTTCCTTTGCCCCTCTAATGTCAAAATAATGACTTATTTTTTTGTCAGTTCATACATATGCCATGGGTGTTGTCTCTATCTTCGAATTGAGGTTGGTCTAGATAGTCTGATGTCCTTTCCACTTCTAAATCTATGGCACTGGAATTAGAGTGTATCGTGGAGGAGACAGGGACTTAAGGGAATTGAGAGCTCCAGAGACTGTACCAGACGGAAGCAGTTAAAAGTAGCAAAATTCTAAGTTACCTCAAGAGTGAGAGCTAACTGGCTCAGCCTGAGGGAATCAACATCAGAGTTCTTGTACACTGCAGAATTCCTAAAAGGAAGCTAGAGAAGCAACAAGGGACAGGGCCATGTTGTGGAACAAATTCAGACCCATTTTTCATGGGTACCATGAATACTATGAAAGGTATAGGGCTTGAAGATGGGACTCTTCAAGAGTAATAAGCTGCTTGACTTCTTATGAACAATCCTAAGCTCTTTCCTTGTTCAGAAGGAGCATAAAGCCCAAGATTATACAATAGGTTAGAGTAAATTTTTTTTTTTAAGAGTGGCGGGGAGGAGTCATCACAACAGAATGCAGCTTTACTCTACAACAAACCTGAGTCCTAGATCACATAGAATCCTGGGGACAATATCTACCAGGGAAAGAAAGAAAATTATCAGAAAGTAATTCCTGTAGAGAAAGGACCAGTTGTCCCTACTAGCTGTCAACTGCTCCTTTCAGGACAGGTAAACCCAATTAGTAGAAAGAACAAGACATCCAGAGGAGCACATAGCAGACAAGTCAAACAAATCATCACTTCCCTTAAGTCAGAAACCAGAAGCCAGGAGCCTCCGGAATAATAGGATAGTTATTATTCCCCAGTGTTCCCCAGACTACTAAACCCTGCCTGCAGCTCAGTCCCCCCAAATCTCAGCCAGTTCTATAGATGCCACAGCTCTTTCCAGCAGCCATATCTAATTAAGTTTTTACCACCAAGGTCCTTGATACCATCCAATGGTTTAACACAGAAATGAGTATTTATCATTAGTATTAAAGAACATATGTGACTACATACTTTGCTGTTACATCCTAAGGATCCCGATTTTCCCATGAGTGCCAGCTGAAACTATCTGTGTTTTTTCTCCTTCAGCATGTGAGCTGCTTGAAAACACACTCTCTTACTTTTCTATTTGTAATCTTAGCTCTTAGCACACTAAGTAAGCACTAAAACATTTTTTTTTTCACTAACTCATCTTAATTTTAGAATCAGGTGTCCTTAGGGTAATTTTTTGTTGTTAAATACTGTCCTATAGTGATAATTTTCTTAACCTGAGCTCTTACATGTAACCTTTCTGTTATTATTTTTGGGGAGATCACAACATGAGCCAGAGTTTTATGTTCTATTAGAAAAACTAATAAGGCGAACTTTTCTTCTTTCTAGAAGAAAAACTTGTTTGGGGACAAAAAGTATGATTACTAAGAATTTCAAAAACAAACTTATCCGTGTAAAAACAGTTTCTGATTCTGATACAGAATTATAAGCATGAAATGTTTTCAAATAATTTCATTTGGCTTGTCTGCTGTCCGGACTTCTGGGGATAAATTACAATTCAACTTCCCTTTCCTGCAAAAGAGATATTCATTTCTTTTCTTGATTTTGTAAAATATAAGCACGGCAAATTAAAATTTTGTGTATGATTCACAAAATATCGGTATTTTTTTTTTTTGCCAAAATTCGTTTATTCCACTTTTTTAAAATTAATGCCTATTTTCATTATTTATTTTTATGATTTTAAGCAAAGGCTTTTAAAATTCAAATGGACATAGGAAAGAACAATGAATTTGCATTCAGAAAACCTTGGGAATGAGTCCTGACTCTGCCAGATCTGTGAGATCTTGGCCAAATCTATTTCGCCCACCCCAACCCCGTCTGTCGAGAATGAATCCGACTGTCAAGACCAGCGGCGAGATCGCCCCAAAGCAGCCCATCTCCGACCTCCATGGCCCGAGCCTGCTTAGCTGCTCCCTTGGCCAACAGCAGACTCTACCAGGGCCGGGCCACCTCCGTATTCTAGGAAGTCGGCCGGTCGCGATCTTTAGCACCTCCCTGGAGATGAACCAGGCCCCCCAATCTTGGCCCACCCCCGACCCCGGCGAACAGCCCGGAGTCACCGGCGGCCCAGCGGTCATCCATGCGCGACGGTGGGAAATCTCTCACCGGCGCAGGAGCCGCCTCGGCCATGGCCTTTAGTCTCCTTCCCACGCGCCAAGGAAATCAGCAGAGGAGGGCTCCGAGCCGGCCCTTCCCCTCTGGCTGTTCTCCGGCCTCCAGCCGCCTCTCCGTCCGTTCACGCCCCCTTCACCTCCACATTGGCAAAGTCCCTCCCCTTCGCCCCAACGGCGGTAGTCAGAGAAGTCCGCGATGTATTCTGGGACTCCACACCCTTTTAACGCCGGAAGCTGCCTATTCCTGGAAGCTGGTCACACAGCGCCGCCTCCGGACGGGAAGGGTAGATGCGTAGGTTTAATTCAAGAGCTTTAGCCTTGCCTGAAGCCTTTTTGGAGATGGGAAGAGTCGGTGGAGGCTTGCAATCAGGAATTATTATTTTGATGAATGTGTAGATTTAAGTGATGAAGATGTTAACAATACAGATTAAACTCTGCGCTCTGCCTTTTTAGATTAGAATGTTAATCATTTACCAGCACGTCCCTGATTTACAACCAGCTTTTCTTCATCAAAGGTCAATAGAGGTGGTCTGCATGATTAAATGTATTAATATATCAAGTAGAAAGTCTTACAAAAGCAAAAAAAAAAAAAAAAACCCACCATATTTTACAAATATAACAAAGACAGAAATAATCTTTATTTTAAAAATACATAAAACCAGAAAATTCAACATCAAAAGATATATATCAGCCAATGCAATACCGGCATCATTTTCAACATTTGTTGAAATTAATGGTACACTGTTCCTTCTTCAATGGCTTTCCCTGCTCTCAAGGAGCTTACAATCGAACGGGAAGACAACATGTAAACAAATATATATAAAGCAAGCTACTTACAAACTAAGGAAATAATTAAAAGAACACACTTCATCTAAAAGGTTTTATGTCAAAGTATACTTGAAAAAAGGTTCCGCATCTTCAGATCACTACATTAAAGACTTTTCCCAGGATTACTGATAGAGTCTACATAGATTTGTGCTCCTAAGGTCTAGATAATCTCCGCTATACAGCCTATTCCTATAACTGAGGCAGCTAGTAATTCAATCCATAAAAGACTGGGCTGGTGTCAGGAAGACTGGAAAAATAGATCTGTTTGCCTTGATCTACTGGAGAACGAAATGTCCTTGCCAAGAAAACCCATACAGGGTCATAAAGAATCAGACATGATTGAACAAACAATTCCCATTACATGATGCACTATTTCCAAATCTCAATGAATACACCGGTTCTTGTAGAATTGGTGAATTCTTGCTTTGAGAAGAATGGAGGCTGACCTTGGGTTTCCAAGATCGGAAGGCAAATTAAATCTGGTAAGATTTCTGGTGCAGGCAGGCAGCCTAAATATATGTGATCAAAGGACAATCCAGTTTAATTGAGAAATGCCACCAGGTTGGCTTCAGGATCATGACTTCTTCAACTACAACAACTCTTAAAGACCCTCTCTACAGTAAGAGAAGAGCTGTAAGCTCCAAAAGTGAAAGGAATTACCCCACTGTCAATTATGTTGTCAACAGATCTGCTACAATTTGAAACAGAGAAAATATAATCAAATAATGAGTCTTCTCATCTATCAAGATGAAGCTAAAAGAATTCTTCCAAACTAATGGAATACTCTATATCTTCTCTATCTTTCATCATCTTCTCTCAAGACTCAGCACAAATATCACTTTTTTTCCCTGATCACTCTGCCTTAAATTTTTCTAAAGTCCTTTGTCTGGATCTTTTTTTGCCCCTATTATCTATGTCTTTAATCTTCATCTTCTATTATACTTCTCTTTATATGCATCATATCTTTCCTCATATAATGTAAGCAGTTTGAGAGCAAGAAATGCCATTTTTAATTGAATTGAAAATAACTTATTAAAATAGCTTTTTAATCTTTGTAATTAATGAATATGTTACAGGGAAGATGCAATTTCCCTTATTTCTTGTCAAAATATTTTGAGCTTATGGAATAAAAAAGATTTTCTACAACTCTTCACTATGCACATAAAAATTAGATTCAAGTACTGGGAATTAATTTAAAAGATACAACCTAAAAGATTTTAAATCTTTATTGAATCTTAGCTAACCATAAATTGCTAACTGAGAGAAGTTATACTATTGTAGTTTAATGATAAGATATTTGATTACAATTTCTTTGCCAAAAGATACAACTTAACAGGATTATAAGAAATTTCTTCTGTAACCATGGCCTGAAGCAAAGTTTGGGATTTACTTGGCCTGGGGTTCAATATTGTTTATTTCCCTCAAATCACTCTTTGCAATCCTTCTTTAATGGACAAGTGAATAAAATACATACATAGTTTTAAAAAGAAATTATCAAGTAACAACCTGAAAAAAATCATTAAAAAATATAATCAAAGAAATGAAACCTAAGGGATTACTTCACAATAGGCAAGACAGTGGTATAATTTTGGTGGGTTGTGAATTCTTTTTACTTTTTTTTTAAGTTGAAAAACAACTTAGAAGCATGAAAGGTGTAGAGAGCTGGAACACTGAAGAAGTATACTTGAAACAAAGTGTTAACTCAGTAGAATTGATGAGATAATGGTTCTCTAGTTCACATATATTTAGTACTTAGTATGGTGATGTAATGGTTCTCTAGTTCACACATATTCAGTATATTGTAATGATGTAACTATAATAGGGTATTTAAACTGGGGACAAAGTCAGACTCAGAGGGAGACTGGTTGAGACTGTCAGAGTGTCAGACTGCTAGACTGCCAGATTGCCAGAATGCCAGAGGAGAGGAGACTAGGTCAGACTGAGATAGACACAGACTGTGAAGGAGATAATAAAGACTTTAGACTCTAGTCCTGTCCATCCTCATGGTGTCTATCCTGCTAAGACCAAGGCCCTTCCAGAGGACCTCCAGAAAGGTAGCCCAAATATTACAAAAGAAAATAAATGAAATTATTCGTATTGTTTAAGTGGCTTCTAAAAACAACAGGAGAATGTGCAAGAAAACCTGGGATATATCTTCTATCCTATGAGAATCCACTATTTTGTAAGACAGGGAATATGGACTTTTAAAAGGAGGAACAAGTCATGGAATATGTGTATGTGGGGTCTGGGAACCTAATATGTTTGTTAAATATCTAAGATACTGCTAAGCACTGAAGGGCTGGGAAGATAAAAGTTTGAAAAAGAAACATGGGAGCTTGAAGCTTGGTAGAGAGATATCATAGATACATAATTATCTATAATACAAAAAAGAGACATAAAAGTGGCATGAGATGTTCTGAGGGAGAAAGTTCATTATTGATTGTAGGCAGGTCAGAAAACAGTATGTTCAAAGAGTGACATTAAAGATGGTAATTTAAGGAGGAATAGGATTAAAATGAATAGAGAGAAATAGAGAAGATATTCCAGACATAGGGAATGGCCTGAGCAAGGACATAGAGGTAAGAAAGCCCACATGTACCCAGAGCTGTGAAGAATCTGTATTGTCCAAAGTATGGAATATGGAGAAAACAAAAAAAGTAATAAAGTTATGAGTGGAGGATGAGGTGGGGTGCCAGACTGTGGAAGGCTTTGAAATGCCAGGTTCAGGATGTTCAAGTTGATTCCATAGGCAATAGGGAGCCATCCAAGGATTTTGAAGGGAGGTGGGGGACAGGCTCAGATGTTGGAGGAGGAGGATGGATGGGAAAGAGAAGACCTAGTGAGTCTCTTTCCATAGTGTAGAATGAGGCACTAAGTGTTTATGTTAAGGGGGAGGCAGAAACCACAGTACCTAGTAAATGACTGAATGAATGGCAGGAGAGGACAGAATCAAGCACTAAGGACAGAATCAAGCACTAACGACAGAATGAATGATGATGTCATTAACAGAAATAGTGAAATCAGAAAAGAAGCAAGCTGAGGGGGAAAATGATAGCTTAACCCAGCCCCTGCACATAGTGGTGCTTAAAGAATGTTGACTGATTGATTCTGGCTTTGCTCTGGTTGGGGCTGCAGTGGGACACAAAGCTTCAGCAGGCCTGCGGTTGCAAATGTAGATCTAAGCTCAGGAGGAGTCAGAATTAAATATATAGAAGAGATGGGAAGGAGTAATTCAAACAGTGGAAGTGAATGAGATGGTCCAGACAGAGCAGACAGTACAAGAGAACAGAAGTAAGCCAATAAAATAACTTTGGGAGAACACAAAAAGTTCTTCTGGGGTCAGGAAGATTAAGAGAAGCTAGGTGCTGAGACGTACAAAAATGGCCTTCAATTTCTCTGATTGAGCCAACTCCCACGTGGAAAAACACCCTATACACCTTCTCTGCAACTCCTAGTCTCAGAGCAGAGGTAGCTGATGTGCTTGCCTGGCACTCCCAACTAAGTCACTAGGGATTTTTCTGGGCAGATTGAGGCTCCTTCAGTACTAAGAAGGTATCTGACTTGCACAGGGTCACATAGTTAGTATGTATTAGGAAGAAAAAATTAGGATGGACTGAAGAATAAAAGCAAAAAGACCAGTTAGTAGGCTAATATAATAGCTGAGGTGATAAGGTTGTAAAATAGGATTGCAGGAAAGGAGGGAAAAGATTTGCAATAATAGATATGTTGGGATTTAAGAGAGAAGAAAAATTCCTTTACATATTTTTAGAAGCTAGATTTTAAATTCCTAAAAGGTAAATTCTACATCTTATTAGTAGAGGCCAGCCCTCCATCTACTATATCTCCCTGCCTTTAATGATAAAAAAGTATTAAATAAGGCAGTCTATTTTCTCAAAGAATTTACAACATAATAGGAGAGATGACAGATAACATGAATTAGAATGCAATATGTATTAAAAAAAAAAAGGTCTAGCAAAAAAAATACAAAGATCTATGAAAATGAAGAGGAAGAACTGGGGGTAGGGAAAGACTTTAGAGAAGAGATGGCATCCAAAAGGATGGAAACAGAGGTAGAAATCTACCAGACAGGCTCATGTGAGCAAAAGCAAAATGAAAACAAAGAGCAGGCTCTCTTCCAAGATGGCTAGAAAGCAAACTGGGTAAAGGAGGCTGCAAAGATGGCCATGCTGATGTTCCAGGAGGATCCCCAACATCCATAATCCACACAGCCAGATTGTGGAGAATGGAAACTGACAGGCATATTATTTGAGAGTCAAAGGGAAGCTACTAAAGGCTTTTAAGGAGAGAAGTAATGAGAGTAGTACATTGGGACAATCCACACACCTGCAGAGTTTTGTTTTTATAGAAGGAAGGATTATTTAAGTTCTGCTCACACATAATATTCCCATGGGCAAACACCACAAACTGGCAATTCTGACTCCACATTACTGACTTTTTCTGTCTAAATCCTGACCAGCATTCTCCTGTGATAATTCCTTTTTTTTTTTTTTTTAATAATCTTTTATTGATAGAACGCATGCCAGGGTAATTTTTTACAGCATTATCCCTTGCATTCATTTCTGTTCCGATTTTTCCCCTACCTCTCACCACCCCTTCCCCCAGATGGCTAGAGTCCTTTACATGTTGAATAGGTTACAGTATATCCTAGATACAATATATGTGTGCAGAACCAAACAGTTTTCTTGTTGCACAGGGAGAATTGAATTCAGAAGGTATAAATAACCCGGGAGGAAAAACATAAATGCAAGCAGTTTATATTCATTTTCAGTGTTCTTTCTCTGGATGTAGCTGCTTCTGTCCATCTTTGATCAATTAAGGCTCTCTTTATCAAAGAGGTCCACTTCCATCAGAATACATCCTCAAATAGTATCGTTGTTGAGGTATATAATGATCTCCTGGTTCTGCTCATTTCACTCAGCATCAGTTCATGTAAGTCTCGCCAGTCCTCTCTGTATTCATCCTGCTGGTCGTTCCTTACAGAACAATAATATTCCATAACATTCATATACCACAATTTACTCAACCATTCTCCAATTGATGGACATCCTTTCATTTTCCAGCTTCTAGCCACTACAAACAGGGCTGCCACAAACATTTTGGCACATACAGGTCCCTTTCCTTTCTTTAGTATCTCTTTGGGGTATAAGCCCAGTAGAAACACTGCTGGACTCCTGTGATAATTCCTAATACTCCCTTTTGGGAAACCATATTTTAGCTTCCTTCTTTCATATTTTCATATTTTCAAAATATTTTGTATTTTAGGAAACCATATTTCAGCTTCCTTCTTTGCATCACAATAACTGGGCTTCAATCAATCATGCTCCATCCAAAAGCCTGCCCACAGATCCATTAGAAAAAATTAGGATGGACTGAAGAATAAAAGCAAAAAGACCAGTTAGTAGGCTAATATAATAGCTGAGGTGATAAGGTTGTAAAATAGGATTGCAGGAAAGGAGGGAAAAGATTTGCAATAATATATATGTTGGGATTTAAGAGAGAAGAAAAATCCCTTTACATATTTTTAGAGGCTAGATTTTAAATACCTAAAAGGTAAGTTCTACATCTTATACTTCTTTTCCATCCCCTAAAATGTTATATGAAAGGTTGTCATTCAAGAAATGTCTGCTAACATGGCTCTTTTCATCAGCAAGGTCAGTCAGGCCAGTCCCAATGGTTTTGTGATAGAGAGCCATCTGCACGAGGGAGAAGGCTGTAGACTGAATGTGGATCACAATATAGTATTTTCACCTTTTTGTTGTTGTTTGCATGGTTTTTGTTTTCTTTCTTATTTTTTCCTTTTTGATTTGATTTTTCTTGTGTAGTATGATAAATGTGAAAAAATATATAGATGAATTGTATATGTTTAACATATGTTGGAATATTTGCTGTCTAGGGGAGAGGGTGGGGAGAAAGGAAGGAGAAAAAAAATTTGGAGCACTGGGTTTTGTAAGGGGGAATTTTGAAAACTATGCATATATTTTGAAAATAAAAGGTCTTAAAAAATACTAATCTGAGGACTGAAAAAAAAGGTCTGCTGAGACAGTTCCAAAGGACTCACGATGAAACATGCTACCTGCCTTCAGAGAAAGAACGATATTGTCTGTATACAGGCTGGAGAATACTCTTCTTCTTTCTTCCTTTTCTTTCTTTTTTTTTATGTCTTCTTATACAAATGTTTTATATGAGATGTTTTACATGATTACACATGTATAATATATATTGGATTACTTATCATCTTGGGAAGGGCTCAAGAAAAGAAGAGTTAGACTTTGAAACTCAAAACTTAAAAAAAACCTCAAATGTTGAGATTGTTTTAATAAGTAGTTGGTGGAAAATATTATTATTTAAAAAAAAGAAATATCTATACTACATACAGGAAAAGATAATAACGAATGTTGGAGGGGATGTGGGAAAATTGGGACACTGATGCATTGTTGGTGAAGTTGTGAATACATCCAGCCATTCTGGAGAGCAATCAGGAACTATGCTCAAAAAGTTAGCAAACTGTGCATACCCTTTGATCCAGCAGTGGTATTACGGGGCTTATATCCCAAAGAGATCTTAAAGAAGGGAAAGTGACCCACATGTGCAAAAATGTTTGTGGCAGCCCTTTTTATAGTGGCAAAAGACTGTAAACTGAGTGGGTACCCATCAATTGGAGAATGGTTGGGTAAATTGTGGTATGTGAATGTTATGGAATATTATTGTTTTGTAAGAAATGACCAGCAGGATGAATACAGAGAAGCTTGGAGAGACTTACATGAACTGATGTTAAGTGAAATGAGCAGAAGATCATTATGCACTTCAACAACAATACTATATGAGGATATATTCTGATGGAAATGAATATCATTGGCAATGAGAAGATACAATTCAGTTCCAATTGATCAGTGATGAACAGAACCAGCTACACCCAGAGAAAGAACACTGGGAAATGAATGTGGACTGCTTGAATTTTTGTTTTTCTTCCCAATTTATTTTTACCTTTCTAAATCTGATTTTTCTTGTGCAACAAGAGAGCTGTATAAATATTTATACATACCATATATACTCGAGTATAAGCCGAGTTTTTCTGCCCAATTTTTGGGCAGAAAATCCCCTCCTCGGCTTATACTCGAGTCATTAGATAAAACATGTGTAAATATCCCTTTGAATGCCCCCCTGCTGTGTAGTATACAGCGTGAGTGCCGACTGTGATACTACAGGGCCAGCTGTTGCTACGGTGATGCTGCTGTTCCTGTAGTATCACAGTCAGTAACAGGACTGTATACTAATGCTGGCAACCGCTCTACATACATATACCAGCACCTGCTCTCCTCCTCTGCAGGCACCGGTGCGCTACCTAAACCTACTGATATAATAAGTTTTCCCAGATTTTTGGGTTAAAATTAGGAGCCTCGGCTTATATTCGGGTCGGCTTATACTCGAGTATACGGTATATTGTATTTAAGATATACTTTAACATATTTAACATGTATGAGACTGTCTGCTATCTAGGTGAGGGGATTGAGGGAAGGAAGAGAAAAGTTGGAACAGAAGTGATTGCAAGGGACAATATTGAAAAATTACCCGTATTCTTTCTACATATGAATTTCAACCTAGTCCAGAGAAAAAAATATTTGGTGTTATGTCTTCCTAACTGAAGAGAGTATGAGTCTCTTCATACTCACCAAAAAACTGCCACTGCTCAATGTTTTCCAAATTACATTCCCCTTCATCAGCACAGCTGAACACTATCTCTTCTTTCTAAATCTACTAGATCTTTGATAAATGGTTCTCTAACCTGTTCAATCCATGATATCAAGCTTCATTTTAGAACAGTATGATCTGAAGAGGCAAAAAAGAGGCAATTTAGATGCTCTGAACACTCAGTATGCAAATATGTTCAGTTATTTTATTTTCCTTGATTGACTAGAAAGACAAAGTATGAGAAAAACATATAAATCCAGAAAATAGATAGCCTTGGAACAACTGAACATGACCAAAATGAGGGATATGAATCACTGCCCAAAGAGATGACATTGTAGCTAATTAGCATCTACTTGAAATGTTTGTCTTTCAGCTAAGATTTCCAGTTGGCTCTTTGATTAGTCTATGGTGTTAAGTGGCAAAATGTAAACTAAAGATGGAAGTTCTGGCTCTATCCTATTTTGGGCATAGTAATATGTCATGAATATTTTTATGCTCTAAATTCTCTCATTTAATCAGATAACCTCTTCTTGCATTCACTTCAACTTGATTTCACAAAGGTCACCAATTAACACTTTTAGGCAAAATCCCATTAATCCTTTCCTCCTATTTAGGCTTTCTACATCTTTGGACACATCAAACCTTACCTAATTTTCCTTTAGGAAATTTCCATTTCCATAGTCTCCCCCCCCCCCCCCCACCAAGGAAGTTATTAAAAATTCAATGTCTGTTGATTGATTAATCCTATTCATTGATTGTTAGGTTTTAAAAGCAGAGACTTTGTCTTATTCATCTTTGTAACACCATACCATCTAGCATACCATCACTATACAGATGTTTACTGCATACTACGTGAAACCAGCATGTACTTTGATGGGAAATGCCCAACAAATTTCCAATAAGCTCCATCTTAACCAACGATGTTAAGGTCTCATAATTCATTCTCATCACATGCTTGTAGATTTCCTTCTGCCATGCTTTCAGGTTTTCCCACTCCTCAGAGAAATACACAGCAACATTGTTTATGTCAAAAATAACTGAAATCACAAATATTGTAGATACACTTAATGTGCTACCCCCAACATCTTATTATAGAATTTACAGCCTTAAAAAAAAACTATCTGCTTATAACCACATATTTTATTCTTCCTATACTCCATTAAGGCATTCTCACCATGACCTCTAATCCCATCACCCTTCAGTACTTCTTTTGTTCATCATATTAGCTCTGGCTTCATTTTTCTTCCTTCCTAATCTCAACCCTTTAACCAGTTCAACTCTATAGAATTTTTCTGGTCTTGCATCCCTTCCTACCCTACATCAAAACACTTTCAAGATGAACTTAACCTGAGGTGAGACCAGCTCATGGGCCTTGTCAAGGAGAAAGTAAAACGTGGGACAGGCAAGAGCTTCATCAATGAAGTCCATTTATTGATCTGAGAACCAGGGTTATATATTCTTTAGGCTAAACTAGTAATAGTGCCAGATGTCTCTAAGTTAATTAGTTTACATTCCAGCTAGGCACTAAAGTGAAGCAAAAACTAATACTACCGTCTATTAATGGCAACACAATTATAAAATTGTCTCATTTGTGATGTACGGTTCCTGATACAGGCATTCCTTGCCAAGGCCATCTTATGTTTATATTAGACATGTCTTCTTGATGCCTACATGACCACACAGAAGACTCCTAGATTGATTGTGTACTTGTGCCAGTAGCATTTCTTGGTATTTATCAGGTTAGCTCATTCCATTCTCAACTTTGGTCCTGAAGGAGGGGTGAGCCTGCTGCAAATCAATCCACAGCTCCACAGAGTATGTTAACCCCTGAATAACTTTTTAGGAGATCTGCTTGTTGTGGCCCTCTATATCTCCCCCCCTTTTTTAAACTCAAGGTATCAATTAATGCTGAGAAACTTTTAGACCAATTTTAAACAGGGAGTATCCACATGCACATATTAGCATAAGGAGCAAGAAAAACAAGCCAAAATGTAAACTCATACTTTGCATATTATTAAGTAACTTATTCCTTATCTTAATTCAGTTGACTCCAGATTTCCAAATTCAAAGGACCAATGATATAATAGGGAGTACTACAACAGACCCAAAGTGGATGATTTCCTGCCCTTAAAATAAGGTTTAAAGTACTCCAGTGTCTAATTGTAATCAATGATTCATTATGATAAAAAGATACCTGTAAGAATAATGTTATATATTTTTACCATCTTTAACATGTATTGGATTACATGCCATCTAGGGGAGATGAAGGGGAGGCTAATTGGAGTTGGAACATAAGGTTTTTCAGTGGTCAATGTTGAAAAATTAACCTTACATATGTTTTGAAAATAAAAACTTCAATAAAAAAGAATATGTTAAAAGCTGAAGGTGCATAATGAATTCTTTTTGCAGCAATGATCTTATTTCTAATTGAAACACAATGGCCCACAATGTATTTAGTAAAATAAATGGGGGAGCCAGCTGAAGATTATATCCTGTATGATTGAAATTTAACACCTGTTGGTCAGTGTAGGCCTGAAATCTATTGTGTAATGGATTATAAAATATTTCTCCTGATAATCTCTCCATATCCAATATTGTGACTGGCCCCACCTATTGATTCCATTCCATAGTTCTATATAGTTTTCATTTCCTGCTTTTCTGCCAGCTGCTCCTCCCATTGTCAGGGCTGTCAGCAAGAGAATCAAAGTTTTTGTTGGATCGTGTCTACAACTCCATCGCCACTTCTTTCAGGTCTTCTTTTCCTGATACAGGTCCATGTCTTGTATTTTTTTTTTTTTTTTGGCACAGGCCCTGTACCACACAGATATTCCTCTCTGAGACCCAAATCAGCTCTTCTACATCTGAAGTATACAAGCAAAACCTCGACCCCTTGTTAACAACTTATGTGTCCCACTCCATTGCTCAGTTTGGAGATCCTTCCACATGACTCTTCCTAAAGAGTCCCTATTGGAACAGAATGTTTTGTGTTCATCAAAAAAACATTCTGCTGGGGAGAGGTATTAGTCATTAAGTGTAAAAAAATTAAGAGTATATATATATAACTTTGGCCAGTCTCATACATGGCTTATCTTCATATCCCCTTTCTTTTTGTTTTTGTAGGAACATTTTAATGTCACAGATTTTTCATTCAACAATTGCCCCTGTGGATTAAATTTAGATGATATATAGGCAGGATCATTACCTGTTTTTTTTTAAATGAGCTATACCTATATAAGCAAAACCAGAAAGCATGTGTTCAATAACATGTGTTGTAGACTCTCGTCTCGAGAGTAGCCACTGTAAAGTAAGAAAAAGTATCTACAAGGATGTGTATAAAGGATTAATGTCCAAAAGATGGATAATGAATAACATCCATTTGCCAAAATGAAGATCTCTTGGATGGTGGATTACTGACTTAATCAGACAATCATACCTGTATTCAAAACTCCAAACTATATTAGATATAATCTCAAGAAATTTCATCTTAAATAGCAATTTTTACCAATTAAAGATTCAAATGGATTTAGCTCTCAAGGATCACACATTTTAAATAAGAATTTATTATCAGAGCAATCTGCTAGTGGCTGATAGGTGTTATGGGACCCACCTGCTAATGGCTGCTGGTAATCTAATTCTGACAAGGGGACTACAGATCCCTTCATGTGAGAGGATGATGATACAAGGGGACCGAGAGGCAGTTGCGTTCTCTGACCTCTCTCCTCTTCCCTCTTGTCTCCAATTTATTTCATTCCTAATGCATAAGCAAATATCTGCATCAGTAAAGACTGATTTGCAGTTCTTTCAAGTGTTCCCCACAGTTGTGGGTGCTTTTGGAGAATCATCCTGCCCCTTCACACTTAAGCATAGTCTTTAACAATTCCTCATTTTTTTTGTTTTATAGGAACACAATTATTTTCCCTCAACAGCATGGTCAGTAAGTTTGTCCAATATTGTGAAGTGGCTGTTATCTGAGTCTGCAGGCTAAGGAATGCAAACAGCACTATCAAAGTCTTTTCCATCCTATTCCTCTGGATGGTTGCAGGGCGAGCTGCTATAGCTGGTGTTAAAGGCAAATTTTTTTGGAGGCAAACTTTCTAACAAATGGAGAAGAGGACTGTAGTCCGAACAGGCATTTTTCATAAGTCTCTCATCAGTCTCCTGGCTCAGCCCTTTGATTTGTGGCATTTTAATTACTTTGACTGAAAAAGTCTTTTTTTTTAAATAACTTTTTATTGATAGAACTCATGTCAGGGTAATTTTTTACAGCATGATCCCTTGCATTCACTTCTGTTCCGATTTTTCCCCTCCCTCCTTCCCTCCACCCCCTCCCCTAGATGGCAAACAATCCTTTACATGTTGAATAGGTTACAGTATATCCTGGATACAATATATGTGTGCAGAACCAAACTGTTTTCTTGTTGCACAGGGAGAATTGAATTCAGAAGGTATAAATAATCCGGGAAGAAAAACAAAAATGCAAGCAGTTTATATTCATCTCCCAGTGTTCTTTCTTTGGGAGTAGCTGTTTCTGCCCATCTTTGATCAATTGAAACTGAATTAGCTCTCTTTATTGAAGAGATCCACTTCCATCAGAATACATCCTCAAACAGTATCATTGTTGAGGTATATAATGATCTCCTGGTTCTGCTCATTTCACTTAGCATCAGTTCATGTAAGTCTCGTCAGTCCTCTCTGTATTCATCCTGCTGGTCATTTCTTACAGAACAATAATATTCCATAACATTCATATACCACAATTTACTCAACCATTCTCCAATTGATGGGCATCCATTCATTTTCCAGCTTCTAGCCACTACAAACAGGGCTGCCACAAACAATCGTACACATACAGGTCTCTTTCCCTTCTTTAAGATTTCCTTGGGATATAAGCCCAGTAGAAACACTGCTGGATCAAAGGGTATGCATAGTTTGATAACTTTTTGAGCATAGTTCCAAATTGCTCTCCAGAATGGCTGGATGTGTTCACAATTCCACCAACAATGTATCAGTGTCCCTGTTTTTCCACATCCCCTCCAACATTCTGCATTATCTTTCCCTGTCATTCTAGCCAATCTGACAGGTGTGTAGTGGTATCTCAGAGTTGTCTTGATTTGCATTTCTCTGATTAATAATGATTTGGAGCATATTTTCATATGTCTATAAATAGTTTCAATTTCTTCATCTGAGAATTGTCTGTTCATATCCTTTGACCATTTATCAGTTGGAGAATGGTTTGACTGACTGAAAAAGTCTTGCTGAATCTCTTCGTTCCTTCCCTGCAGGTTACCAAAGGAACTCTCCTGGGAGGATCCTACTCACGAACAGCTCCCGAGCACTGCTGCTGCTTTATTTCTTGTGTTTCTTGTGCCCCACATTGGGAGCCATTTGTTATGGGAGCCACCAGCTAGTGGCGGCTGGGGATCTACTTCTGACCAGCAGAAGAGATGCCTTCATGTGAGAGGATTATAATGATACAAGGAGACTGAGAGGCAGTTGCATTCTCAGACCTCTCTCCTTTTCCCTCTTGCCTCCAATTTATTTCATTCCCAATTCATAAGCAACATCTGCGTCAGTAAAAGCTGATTTGCAATATCTTCAATACAATCAATACCTTCAATACAATCAATAGATATGGGGCCTTTCAGAAAATCTACCTGCCCTTTCACACTTAGACATAGTCCTTAACAAGTATATCAACTATACTTATAATCTTGCATTGATAACAGTAAGAGATTCATCCCTGAAAGTTCACAGCTTATCTTGACATCTGAATAGATGATTTTAAGTTAAACATTACACAAATAATTTTGCTTAAAAGATACCCAATAATCAATAACCAAAGGCTCAAGTTTTAGAAATATATAAAAAAATTCCAAATTGCATATTGTCTATAGCAAAAATATGTTCAGATATTAAACATGTTCAAAGGGACAAAGGCATACACTACTATTCTCAGAATCACTTTAAATAATGGGAATAGACATACACTGTATACTTACTATCTGAAAAAATGTTGAGAGGTTCTGTAACATCTTCAATGTGGAGGATTATTATTAAGATTTCAGCCTTATGTGCAGAACTGTTATGAGTTTCCATGGCATTTATTTCTTATCTATATAGTATTCTGATTTCCCTAAACTAGAGTTATGGGTAAATGCAGTAAGTGCAGAATCAATAGGATAGTGCTTTATTATCTTTGGGAATATTCAATGATATTTTTCACAAAAGTTGAGTAATTTTATAGAGGGTCTATGATTATCTATCTTACCATTGTAAGTAGAAATAAAATCTTGCCACTCTTCATTCTGAAATATTAAAGATATTACTTCACATAATGTATATAGTTGATATATGATGAACAAAGAAGAGCTGTGAATTGGACATGTCATTTTAAAAATTTATTATATATGGCATAAGTGACAAGAAATTGGTGAGAAAAATCCATTCAAGTATTCCCTATGATTGATATGAGGCTGCAGTAGGGGGCATAGGAGTAGTAAAATTGTCCCTTATACCTTTTCATAAGTAAATATTATTAATTGGGCCTCAGATAATTTTTTTTTTCCTCAACAAGATATAGTTCACATTTTGCCTCTGAAAAGTCTGAGAGTTTTAGTAGAGTTTTAATGAAGGGTGTCCTTATAAAATAGAGAATAAATGGGAAAGTTGATGTATGGGTATCTGTAACATGGGTCAAAGTCAATAAATATCACTTAACCATATTTGAAAATCATTAAAATTTTGTAATGAATCTGTATTTGTCTCAAATTTCTGGGATCAGATTAGTTGAGAATCTGTCACATAGCCATTTTATAGAAAAGAGGCTTTTTTTCAGGAGTAATTACCAAATCTCATAAATTTAGGGCTTACTTTAAATCATGTATTTAGAAATTGAAATTGTTTACATCTTTACTCCTCTATAAAATATCATCTATATAGTGAATTATTTTGGAATCTGGATATTTCAGACTCATTCATGAAATAGCTTGGATAACAAAATTTTTGGCACATTGTACAGAGCTCTTTTTCATATCTTATGGCAACACTTTCCATTGCAATCTTAGTGCAAGTGCCTCCACATTTACACTAAAAATAGTAAAGGCAAATTTAGCTTTATTCTTCTTTGAAGAGGAATAGTGAAGAAGCAGCCTTTGAAATCAATAACTAACAGGGCTCATTTGGCAGGCACCATGGTAGGGGAAGGAAGACCAGGCTGAAGGGGACCCAGAGTGACCATGGTATTATTTATTGCATTACGAACATGTAATATTCACCATTTCCCTGATTATTTCTTTATTACAAATACTGGAGAATTCCAAACACTAGTAGAAAATTCACTATGTCCTAATTTGAGCTGTTCAGAGACTAGTGATATAGAGCAGTTAACTTTCTCCTTTGACAGAGCACACTGTTCTACCCACACCAGAGTGTGACAAAGATTGTTCATAATGACCTTTAAAAAGTTTGCAGTCCATGACTGGACGGGCTAAATATGCATAATTTCATCTATTCAAAAATGTCTTTGCCCCATAGATTTATAGGAACTTTTTCTAAAGTATAAGGTTGAAAATAGACATTATTCCCTTCAGGATCTTTTCTATTTCAATATTTTAGCATTTTGTTTTGATAATGCTACTATGCCTATCTTTCTTGTTTTGCATGCAAAGTAATTACCAATAGTCCTCTTAATTCACAAGCAAAGGTGGAAAAAACCAATCCTCTAAATTACATTTACTGAGTTAGCAAGGCTGATAATAGATTTTTATACACATTTTCCACTTCTGTTGGTTTTTCAGTTTTTAACAAGCCAAATCTGGGCTCTACAATCTCAGAAGGAACCCATGACTAAATCAGTTCATCTAGAAACAAATATATCACAACCAGTTTCCAATTTCAACACACTTACCAATTTTAAAGTTATCTAAAAATTAACCAGTACTTTAGTTTGTGAAATTCCTTAAAATCTACCTAGATATTTCATTCAAGCCTCTTCTCTTTAGTAAGCCAAGAAAGAGTTAAAGCCAATTCTTGCTTCATATGGGTTTTTACCTTGAGATTCTTCCTGGTATGATTCCACAAGCCTAAGTTCTGATAACAAAGTTACAGGGTCCTTGCTTATAAGAGTTTTTAAAGTGATAGCACACTGATCTTCCATTTTCTTAAAAGTTCCCAAACTCTAATCTCTTTCAATCTATGCTCTTCTCATTTTTGTTTCTATTTTTTTTAATTAAAGCTTTTTATTTACAAAAGATATACAAGGGTAATTTTTCAATATTGACCCTTGCAATACCTTGTGTTCCAAATTTTTCCCTTCTTCCCCCTTCCTCTCCCCTAGCTGGTTGGTAATCCAAAACATGTTAAATATGTTAAATTCAAAATATATATACATATTTATGCAGTTATCTTTATGCTCTTCTCATTACTACATGCTTAAACCTTCTCATTATTTCACTATATTAAATATATTTTTCCTTTTCTCTTTTCCTCTTATGCAAAGGAAAGTTCCAAATCCAGGACAAACATGAAAGCCACCAGAAGTTCTGATATGGCATCTGATTTCAGGTTTAGGTTGGGAGATCCCCAAGAAAGGAGTTAAAAATCTCAGACAAGTCCTATCTGTTTTCCTGTTATTTCCCATTTTTCCCAATCAAGAGTTCCCTGGGGTGGGATACATTTGTCTGCACATATCTCAAATTCCTTTCATTGATCAGTAGTTATAAGCAATCCTCTTTTATTACCATTTTTTTTCCTTTTTAGCACTTTTAAATATACCCGTCTCTTTTTCTCCTGATTGAGATTGTCCTATTTTGCTAAATAACGTGAAATTAAAATTAGCCCAAGACTTTAAATGAAACTGTAGCTCCTCTTCCCGCTGTGCCTGTTGATTTCTAAGCTTTCCTGTTTCCCCTCTTGCCTCTTGTTGCTCTGGCTCGAATAATTAAGGGTACTTTCTCCGCAATGCTTCTCTGCTTCAGTGTTTATGTCCTTGTTTGGGGATCACCTAAGACCAGCTCATGATCCTCATGGAGGAGAAAGTATAATGTGGGACAGGCAAGAGCTTCATCAATGAAGTCCATTTATTGATCTGAGAGCCAGGGTTATATACTCTTTAGGCTAAACTAGCAATAATGCCAGATGTCTCTAAGTTAATTAGTTTACATTCCAGCTAGGCACCAAAGTGAAGTAAAAACTAATAGTGCCATCTATTAATGGCAACACAATTATAAAACTGTCTCGTTTGTGATGTACGGCTCCTGATACAAGCATCCCTTGCCAAGGCCATCTTATGTTTACATTAGATTTGCCTTCCTGATGTCTACATGACCACATAGAGGACTCCCAGATTGATTGCGTACTTGTACTGACGGCATTTCTTGGTATTTTTCAGGTCATCTCGTCCCATTCTCAACCTTGGTTCTGAAGGAGGGGTGAGCCGGCTGCAAATCAATCCACAGCTGTACAGAGTATGTTAACCCCTGCATAGCTCTTTAGGAGATCTGCTGGTTGTGGCCCTCTACCCTGAGGCTCATATATAGAGTTTAGAGGGACCAATAACATCTTTATTTTCAGTAACCTCTAGTTAAAATTTAGTATTTTCCTGAATCACAGAAAGCACACTTATGTGGGAATGGGATCTATAGGCTTTACCAGACAACAAAAGATGTCTAGGGCACAAAAAAAGTTAAAAATCGTGTTCTTAGACCTTACACCAACCCCTCAACCCTAGTTTACCTCCATTCCCTGCATCTTCTTTTATCCTCATGTGCTGCTGAGTAGAGCTTAAAAATGTTTATTTTCTTGTGTGTATGTGAGGCAACTAAGGTTAAATGACTTACTCATGGTCACATAGCTAGTAGGTATTAGGTGTCTGAGACCACATTTGAACTCAGGTCTTCCTCACTTCAAATCTGTTGCTCTAGCTACTGCATCATCTAACTGCCTCCAGAATTTAAGAATAGAAGTTATGTGACTATGCTGAGTTCATCTACCAGAAATTCAAATGATCTATTCCCGGCTAGGTGCTCATTGCATATGGCAATTCCTTGCTATCCTCCCAAATTACTTAATATATATCATATGCATAACTCTATATGCATTGCTAATTCCTAATAGAATCTAGACTCCTTAAGAGCAAGGACTAATGTACCTGTCTTTGGATTCCTGCATAGCACAAAAACAAGCACTTGATTTATGCTTATTTGCTTATTAAAAAAAAAAAAAAAAAAGGGAAAAGAACAGAGTCTGCAAACCATCCCCGTGGAGTTTGATTTCAATTTCTGAGACGATTCTAAAGCAGATCATTAAGGAGATGATTAGTGAAGCAAAGGAAGTAATAATTACAAAAAGCATAAATTCAGTTTTCATGCCAGGATAACCTCAACTTCTTTAACAGGGTTACTAAACTGATATATCAGAGGAATGATACGGAGCTTACCTGTATTTTAACATTTACTCAAATAACTTATGCAATCTTCATGGAAAAGATGGAGTGAAGTATACTAGGCAGTAACATAATTACATGAATCAGGGCCCAGTACATAGCTCTAGTCAGAGAGCTGACTGTCAGCTTGAAAAGTCTCCAGCACAATGTTCCAGGGATTTGTACTGTTTAACATTTTTATCGATGATCTGGTCAAAGGCAAAGGTGATAGATGAATTAAGCATTTATTAAATACCTACTATGTGTGATATGCTATATTTAGAACTTTACAAATATTATCTCATTTGATCCTTAACCAATCCTGTACATTTACAATTTATTTTCCTTAAATTTAGAATTAGGCACACATTCAAACTCCTCCCCAAAGTGATAGTATAGCAGCTCCCTGGCTCTTGGGCTAGGGAGATAGGTGCTAGTATCCCCATTTTACAGCTGAGCAAACTGAGGTTAAGTGACTTGCCTGGGATCATACAGTTTATAAAGGTCTGAGGCCATACTTTTAAACTGAGGTCTCCCTTATTCTAAGACCAGTAGCACCCACTGTATCAGCTAGCTGTCCCAAGTGGCCTGTTCATCAAATTTGAGGATGACATATAACCAACAGATATACTGGATGACCCTGATACAAACTAAAAGTGGGAAAAATCTTGATCTGGAAGTCAATATGATGACACTAGTTCTGGTTTTCATCATTTAAAGCCATTTAAAGACCTATTTAATGTTTCGTTGAAGGCCCATCACTTCATCTCACTGGGCTGTCAGTTTCCTCATCTGTAAAATGGGAATCCTGAAATCTAAATGAGCGTCATTTTTCTCTTTAGAGTGTACAAACAAATGGTGGCTTAGCTATGAATAAAGAGAATGTAAAAAGGCTCTCTGGATGGTTCCCTTCTCCCAGTTCATGGCTAAACAAGGCTTCACCCAGAAATGAGCCCCCAAATCATCCCCCACTCAAGTTCATGTTCCGGAGGGTAGGGCCAGACTCTGGGGACTTAACGAGGACCCCCCCTTCCGTCCCAGGTAAGAAAGACCCTCACGGGGCACAGGCCCCCTTGGGTGTTGGGGTCCAACTGCCCTCCGCTCCGTGTGCGCAGGGAGACAGGGTCTTTCACTCGAGCAGGAGAGGGAGCCATCTCGGCCCCTGCCCTCCGGCTCCTTCCCAGATCCCGGGGAAGCCGCCACTTCTCCTTCTCTTCCTTCTTCCTCCCTCCTTCCCCCGGCTTCGCTCCTCAGTCCAGGCCAGAGGAGATTCCGGCGGCTCCTCCCGGGCTCCTGCCGGGTGCCCCCGAGAGCCAGGGGCGCGGGAGAAGCGACCCGGTGCCCAGCTCCCTCTGCCCTTCAGCGTCCCTCTGCATCGCCCCCCGCCGCCCCTATCGATTGACAGGGATACACGGGGACATGCTGGGAATCTGTTTTTCCCGACTCACCCACACAAGAGCTCCCTCATCCCAGGAAACTCTCGCGTCCCGCAGCGCCGCTTGCAGCCCCTGAACAGTAACCGGCCTTTGCAGGCCGGGTCCGAGGCCCCCGGGGCGTCGGGAGATGAGACCAAAGGAGATTCTAGTCCAGTATTTAGTGACTTCGGGGAAGAAAGATTGGGGGCGAGAATGGGCCTAGCTAGTGAGAAAACCTGGCAAATAATCCATGTTAAACATGTTAAAATATATTAAATCCAATATATGTTTACATATTTATACAATTATTAGATGATTATTCTATCTTTGAAGACTTTCTAGTCTTTGCTCTGTATTCCATTTTTGAAGTATTCTAAACTAGGAAATTAATAGCCATCAACAACTGTGATAGAATTTAAGCTCCTTGCCTATAAGAATTGTTTGTTTTTTGCCTTTATATCTTTTTTTTAAATTTTTTAAAAAAATAACTTTTTATTGACAGAACCCATGCCAGGGTAATTTTTTACATTATCCCTTGCACTCACTTCTGTTACGACTTTTCTCCTCCCTCCCTCCACCCTCTCCCCCAGATGGCAAGCAGTCCTTTACATGTTAAATAGGTTACAGTATATCCTAGATACAATATACGTGTGCAGAACCGAACAGTTCTTTTGTTGCACAAGGAGAATTGGATTCAGAAGGTATAAATAACCCGTGAAGAAAAACAAAAATGCAAGAAGTTTATATTCATTTCCCAGTGTTCTTTCTTTGGGTGTAGCTGTTTCTGTCCATCCTAGATCAATTGAAACTGAATTAGCTCTCTTTATCGAAGAGATCCACTTCCATCAGAATATATCCTCAAAAAATATCATTGTTGAGGTATATAATGATCTCCTGGTTCTGCTCATTTCACTTAGCATCAGTTCATGTAAGTCTTGCCAGTCCTCTCTGTATTCATCCTGCTGGTCATTCCTTACAGAACAATAATATTCCATACATCCACATACCACAGTTTACCCAGCCATTCTCCAATTGATGGGCATCCTTTCATTTTCCAGTTTCTAGCCACTACAAACAAGGCTGCCACAAACATTTTTTGCCTTTATATCTTAAGAGCTTTCACTGCTTTGTGCAGTGCTGGCCATGTAGCAGATACTTTATAATATACTTCATGCTAATCCTTCAATTGGAATGTATAGTTCCTGAGAGTAGAATTAAGACAAGAATCATTTATTACGTGCCAGATACTGTGCTAAACGCTGAGAATACAAATACAAACAAGAAGAAAAACAATTTCTACCCTCAGTATATTCTGACGGGGAAGATGGCACCAGAAAGTAGGTTGAAAAGGAAGGAGGAAGGTACCTATATTGGTGACAAATTCCAAAGAGCTGGAAGAATGAAACATGGTTTCTCAAAATAGATATTCTGGGATAAGGGATCAGATGAATGTTCCAAGTTGAGAATACCCCAGGGTTGCCATCTAGAGGAGGGGGTGGGGGAAAGAAGGGAAAATTTGGAACACAAGGTTTTGCAAAGGTCAATGTTGAACAATTATCTATGCATATGTTTTGAAAATAAAAAGCTTTAATTTAAAAAAAAAAAAGGAATATAAGCTCCTTGGAAGTGGGGACTATCATCCTTCCTATGTAAATTTGTATTCTTAGCACTTAGCACAGTTCCTGACACATAATATGTGTACAATAAATACTTGTTGATTGACAAAAAAGAGACTACCCTAGGGACTGAGAGAATTGCCAGAGGAAAAAGACAGCTGAGATATGGTGGCAAAAATCCAGAGAGTCAGAAGCAGAGATGGGAGAGGAATGAAGGATGGCAGGCATGGCCCCATTCTCAAAAAGGAATTCTGGAGATGGGGCAGGGAACTATCAGTGGAAAAATATTTTGTGTGTATTCTCAGTGCCTAGACAATAAAAGCTGCACACTGACTAATTGATTGAATCTTATAATGTGAATGTCACACACCTCAACATAAAGTACTTTGGGACTGTACTTTATGGTTCTAAGCTTCACATTCACCCCTTAATTGTAATACTCAAACACTTCTTTTTAGTTGCAATGCTTATGTCTGCAAGGAGGGATGGAATTGGACTTGGACCTGGAGGGATGGATGCGATTTCAGCAGGCAATATTAAGGGATAATGAGCATGGGATGGGGCTGAGGGATGGAAAGACAAAGAATATGATGAGGACGATTTTTCTGACACATAGAAGATTGTTCTATGTAGCTTCAGAGAGGGTAAAGAGATAGGACAAGGTGAAAGGTAACTATTATAAAAAGTACTGTGAGCAAGGCAAACTGAGCTGCCAGTGTGTCTGGGGAGGGTGGGTTTTCTATTCCCTTTCGCTCTGAGAGGAGTGGCTTTCCTTTCAGATACAGCTGGCCAAGAACAGCTGCAAGCAGTATGGAAATGAAATATCCTTAACCAATCTTTGCTGCCAGTTCTCATTGCCCTGTGACTTGTTTTTAGGAAGAGCTTGTCTGCCAGGTTTGTGACAACGTTAAACTTCTCTTCCACTTGTTTCCAGCAGCTCCAGTCTAAAGTTACTCCCATTACTCCCTTTAGTATTTGTACAGATGCAGGAGTACTCATTCAGTTGTTCCCCCTCTATTTGTAAATACAGCTAAACATTTCTGAAGGCCAACAAGTTTAGGTTAGGGAGCTCTACATTGAATACAACAATTAGAAGGCAGACTGGCTAGTTTACCTTGCCAACTGTAAGAGGGAAAAATGCCTCTGCTAACCAGTTAAAGGACCAAAAGAGGTCCTTAGTTCTTATCATCCTGGAGTAGATCCTTAGCTTGGGGTCTTTCAGCATGGCACATATATGATTAGTTCAGATATTCTAATAGGCTATCTATCCACATGCTGTCCTTTTCCATGCTCAACTCCCTCTTTTCTTTCTTCTGTTTAACCAGTGCCCATTTTTTTCTCCCCTTCCAAAAAAGTAAGCAAAGAAAGCCTGAGAATCAAGCTTAGCGTTTCCTAGAAGTCTCTCTGCCCCAAAGATGAGAACTATAGACTGCTTGCCATCTTGGGGGGGGGGGGGGAGGGAGGGAGGGGAAAAAAAACGAAACATAATTGATTGCAAGGGATAATGCTGTGTAAAAATTATCCTGGCATGGATTCTGTCAATACAAAGTTATTATTAAATAAAATTAAATTAAAAAAAAAAAAAACAAAGATGAGAACTATACAGGGGCTCTCAAACTAGCATTGGAGGGCCAGATGCGGTAGCTGAGGACGATTATCCCCTTCACCCAGAGCTATGAAGTTTCTTTATTTAAAGGCCCACAAAACAAAGTTTTTGTTTTTACTATAGTCCTGCCCTCCAACAGCCTGAGGGACAGTGAACTGGTCTCCTATTTAAAAAGTTTGAGGACCCCTGATACAGGAGCCATTCAAAAGCTGAAGGGGCAGTATTGTGAGCTAGTGGTCTCCCAATCACTGGAAGTATTTAAACAGCTTGAATAATCACTAATATTGCTGATGGCATGTGGCTGAAACATTTCCTGGGAAGCACTTTACAAAGACCTCCGAGATTCATTCCAACCCCAAGATTCTACGATTCTGGGAGTCCCATTACTATATTCATTCACCAGAAACAAGAATGATGGGGGATTTAGTAGCAGAACCCACCTGAATGATATGAGATGAGGAGATAGGAGCTCTGGGAATGGAATCAATTTATTTTTTAGTAAAATGTGAAGCAAAGTCTTAGCCAATAGGGAACAGGGAGTTATTAGGGGTGATGAAAAGGTTTGGAAGAGGCTGAGGTGAGTGAGGGAATGAATCAATTAGGAAAGTATAAAAGGATTGCCTTGCAGCAATGAAGGCCCAACTGAGGTTATGTAACATAAATTTGTAGTGGATTCAGCACAGTTTTGTGGTTTTCTCCAGTTTTATTCAGCCACAAAGGAGTAAAAACAGCAGAAAATGGGAGTGTTTCAAAGCTGAGGGTTTAGCAGATCAAGGTCAGTGTTATGATAAAGGGAACAGGAACTCCAGAGAAGAGAACAGTGTAGAGTTGAACTGGTTCACTTAAGGGTCAAGATCCTTAAAGAAGCAGCGAGTAAGATAGTGCAGGGATGATGGCGTGGGAGAGAACTGTGTTGAGAGATTCTTTTTCTTTTTAAATTTAATAATAACTTTGTATTGACAGAATCCATGCCAGGGTAATTTTTGAGAGATTCTTTCTCATACAGAAACTTTGTGCTTCACAAAATTAAATGTAATTTGTATTTTTGTAAGATTTTTTTCATAGAAATAAACTTACAACTTAGTAAGACATACATAGGGATTTTTAATTGAGAAATTAGTTACATAATCAGATTACATGATAATCAATTCTGATGGATATGGCTCCTTTTAACAATGAAATGATTCAGGACAGTTCCAATGATCTTGTGATGAAGAGAGCCATCTATACCCAGAGGGAGGACTGTGGGAACAGTCACACATAACATTTTCACTTTTTGTTGTTGTTTGCTTGAATTTTGTTTTGTTTTCTTTCTCATTTTTTCCTTTTTTAATCTGATTTTTCTTGTGCATCAAGATAATTGTAGAAATATATATAGAAGAATTGCACATTTAACATATTGGATTACTTGTCATGGGGATGAGGGGGGGGGGGGGGGATTTGGAATACAAGATTTTGCAAGGATCAGTGTTGAAAAATTATCCATGCGTATGTTTTGAAAATAAAAAGCCTTAATAAAAAAGAAAAATATAGTTATAGTATCCTTACATTGTGATATATATTCCCAGTGATTGTCAGTGGAGTGATAGGCTCCTGAACTAAAGTACATTCCCAGATTCATAATTAATTAGGAGACAGCTCTGAGTAGTAGAAAGCAGAGACAGATTCAAAGATTCATTTCAAATGAATTTAGAGCTAGGAGGGGCCTGAGAAGTCATTTAGTCCAACCACCTCATTTTATAGGTCAGAAAACCCAGACTTGTCCAAAGTCACACAAGTAATAAATTGCAGAGCAAGGATCCAGCAGAAATCCTCTGACTACAAATTCAGTGTTTTTTTTTTTTCTGATTCGAATTCTGTTATTCTTTTCACTGCCTCCCAAAGAAGTACATTTTCCACGTAAGTAAAACAGCCCTTATCAATGTCAAGAAAGTAGGAAAGCCTGATTATAGATAAATGAAAAGAAACAGCTGAAATTATTTTCATTTCTCAAAAGACATTTTACATAGTTAGAAGAGTTTTCCAGCATGTTTATATCTATGACTCAGAACTGCAGATAAACTTATTAGTATTTTAAAGTACAATTAGTTCATAAGAAGAATGTATAGGGGAATAGAATGAAAGAAAATGGATTTTACCTATAATAGGAAGTATTTAGATTAGACATAAGTAGGAATTTCTTGGCATTCAGGACTGTTAATATGGGTCAGCAAATTGTTAAATTAGCAGCAATCTGAGAGACCATTTCTCTCACTGATTCATTAATACTCAGAATCCTAGAAAAGCTCTGGAAATTTCTGTGAAGATCTTAACAGCAAAATAAGCAGAGAAGGAAATAGCAAACCATTTCAATATCTTGGTCAAGAGAACCCCAAATGGAGGTGAAGAGTCATAAAGGTGCCTAGGCAGTAGTGTTAGGGGCAGGAATATAAGCATGAATAATAAAGCAAAAAATAACAAATGAACAATAAAGCAATAAATTCTCAAAGAATTTGTGTTCTAAATAGGAATCAACAAACAACATAAGCAAATACAGCAGAAATAGAAAATAAATACAAATATATACAAAATAGTTAAATACCATTAGAAGGAGGCATTCTATAATACAAGGCACAAGCAGTTGGTAAGAGAGAAATCAGGAAAGGCTTCATAGAGAAATTAATGCTTAAGCCACCTCTTAAAGGCAGAGAGGAATTCTGTGAGCTAGAGGAAATGCATTCTAGGCCATGTACAATCAGTACAAAAGTGCAAAGATGGGAGACCAAGTTATTTTTGAAAAAGAGAAAGGCTATTTTGAGTGGATCAAAGAAATTCAGAGGGAGAGTATTGTCCTTGAAACTAGAAAGATGGATTGGGAAGATAAGGCTTTAAAAGATAAATCGAAAAGTTTATATATTTTATTTCAGAGGTAATACAAATCTTACTGAAGTTCATTGAGGTGGAGCATCTCAAGGTTAGTTCTGTGCTGAAGGAAAATGACTTTGACAGCAGCGGGTAATATAGAGTGGAATGACAAGACTTTGAGGCACAAAGATCAATTTGGAGGCTATTGTAATAATCCATGTGAGAGGTAATGAGGGCTTGAACTAAAGTAATGTGAATGGAGAGAAGATGGCAGATGTGAAGGGTGTGAAGGCAGAGTTGTCAAGAATTGACAATTGATTAAATATATGGGTTGTGACAGTGATTAGCTGGCTAATTAGCTGGTGAGATTATGAACCTGAGATAATGAAGGATATTTCTGTCTTTGACAGAAACTTGGAAAGAAAGGATTAAGAATTTATTTATCTGCAATCAGACTTTTCTATTTTCCTATCATTAATAAGGGTTGTTTTACTTAAGTGGAAAATGTTCTTCCTTGGGAGATATTGAAAATAATATCATGCATTCATATTGAGTTTAAGATATTTTTTGGGTCATGCTTTTGAAAATATCCAGTAGGCATTTGGCAATGTGTGACTGAAATGATATATGGATGTGAGTGTAATCAGCATAGAAATGATGGTTAAACTCATGGGATGTGGGTGTGAGAGAGGAGGGGGGAGGAGGTTTGGGGGGGGGAGGGGGAGAGAGAGAGAGAGAGAGAGAGAGAGAGAGAGGAGAGAGAGAGAGAGAGAGAGAAGAGAGAGAGAGAGAGAGAGAGAGAGAACAGGGGAAAGGGGGAAGGGGAGAGGGAAGAAGAGAAAAGGAGCAGGGGATTGGGGGGGAAGGAAAAAGGGAGTAGAAGGAAAGGAAAGGGACAGAGAGCCTGGGGGAACACCTAGACTAAAGTTTGGTTCAGTGATAAGAATAATGAGGCAGTAAAGGACAATGAGAAAGAGGAGTCAGACAGGTAGTAGGGAACCAGAGAACTTGGATGGAGAGAGCATTGAAGTAAAAAGTATGGTCAACAACATAAAATGCAGAAGAGAAGGTTGAGAAATTTGAAAACAGAAAAGACCCTCAGATTTGGCAACTTTGGAGAGAGCTGTTCCGGTTGCTGATGAGGTTGCCAGCCAGACTGCAAAGATTTAAGGGGCAAGAGGAAAGTTAACAATGAGAATCTGTCCCTTTGCTTAGGTTTAAGATGCAGCTGTTGTGGTAGGAAATCTGGTCCAGCAAGCCCCCAGCGCCCCCTTTTTACTTTCCCAGCCCGGAGGCACTGTTTTTTGACTGGAGCTTTCAACAAGTGGTTCTTCCAGAGAGGTCAGTTCTGGGGAAAGGAGCAAGAGTCCCAGGATGCACCGCGGGGGTCCAGCAACAGCTGTCGTGGGCAGAAGGACTTAAGTGGGGTCTGAGCCGGGTGCAGGTGCTGAGGACTCAGGCGGAGTCGGAGCGTAGGCGGGAGCCGGAGTCGGGCCGACCGGGAGGCAGACAGAGTTAGAGCAGGAGCCGGAGCCGGAGCCGGAGGCAGAGTTAGAGCAGGAGCCCGAGCCCGAGCCGGAGCCGGAGCCGGAGCCGGAGGCAGAGTTAGAGCCCGAGCCGGAGCCCGAGCCGGAGGCAGAGTTAGAGCCCGAGCCGGAAGCAGAGTTAGAGCTCCAGCCGGAGCCGGAGGCAGAACCAGGTGGAAGGACTTTGCGAGAGCAGTAGCAGCCCAGCCAGGGAGCCTGAGCGCGGGCCGGCTACTCTCTCAACTCCTTCTTGGGACCGGAACCGCGGCCAGCCTCCGGGACGCGGGACTCCCGGCCTTCCTCGCAGACTGGCGACTGCATTGCAGGAGGGAGGAGGGAGCGTGGGCGAAGAAGGGTGCAGACTGTCCCATTCCCCTCCGCCCAGTCTTGGGGGGAGGGGAGCGGGGGCAGAAGCCGCTGCGTCCTCGGACTCGGGAAGCAGACGAAAAAATCATGGCCAAAGCGACTCCTGTTAAGGTGAGAGATCTCTCCCCGCAGCCCCCACCTCCCTCAGGATACGCGCAGTGAGGAAGAGACTGGGGTCCAGGAGAGACCCCGGCTCTGCCTTTGCGCAGGTAGAAATGGGGAAAACTACAGATCCCCGCATAGATGAATGAGGGAAGCCTGCTGCATTGGAGACTGGGAGAAAAGGGCGATCCAAGGGCCGCTGCCTTGTCATAGTGTGTGGGTGCATCTTGACAGGCTGGGTAGCAGACATGAAGCTTGTTCTGGCCCAAGCCATTATTCAGGTTAACAGCTGTGAAACTGAGGCCCAGTGGAGGTGAGCCCTTTTAGAGCTCAGCTTTTGGGGGGAAAAGCTCAAAACAGAACCCTGTCTCTCCGTCGGACTCCCCTTATGCTGTACTGCTCTGATCTCAAGACCACCTACATGACAGGGCCACATTCTGCTTTATAGGGAATGAGGATAATCATAGCTAACATTCACTTAAGTGCTTTAAAGTTTACTATTTACATATGTTATTCCATCGGATGATAAGGAAGATTATTTTTAACAGAAATTCTGGTGGTGGGAGACTTAAAACTTATTATACCAGAGGTTTAACTGGAGGCAACTACTTGCCAGTTACTATAACACTATAGAAGAGAAAAATGCAAGCATCTTGAACTATACAGATTGCTTGCTTAACAATCTTACCAATTAATCCTACTTTCCTTTTTGACAGGAATTCTGCCTGCCCTACCAGCCTTCCCCTTGCTCCCATTTCACAAATAAGAAACTGGTTGAGATTTCCCTCTCTCCAGCCTCTGTTTTTATATCCTCAAAAGGCTGTTTTTGCTCTCTCTGCGTGTTTAACCTAGGAAATTGGAATTAGTTTCATTTTAGGCATGAAAATATATTCCATTTGTTCTAAACTGGTGAATTCTTTTCTTGGTGATATAAATTGCATATTTCCCTTTTCTTTGGGTTCAGATTAATGATGATTGGTCATATCTTTACAAGTAAGATGTTAGGCTTGGGTTACATATCAGAAGCATATTAATGAAACATAAGCAAGATGAAGAAGAGGAATATTTTGAAACCAGACCTTTTTATTACAACTATGAACTTAGAACATAGTATTGTGAACAGTGTGGTAGGCCTGTTGAGATCATTATACTTATAATACTCTTCTGCCAAGGCCTTAGACACTGAGGGCCTGTGTTTCTGTCAATCCTCCTGGGCCTTATTTTGGGCAACGTGACTCTGCTTTGCTATCAGTACTTGCTGCCAATATTTTGGTAACAGTTGGAAAAAAGTACCAATATTTCTTGAAAGATGTATCCCCTAGGTGCTCTCCTAGAATACTTATGCCAGATAATGAAAATAAACACTGAGAAGTATGCATAAAGTATATCTTGAAAATATAGTACTTTATTTTAAACGAAAAGCCTAGTAGATAATTTAAAAATATGACAAGCAAAGGAAGATGGAGCAGAGAACTCTCTTGGGCCTGAGTCAGTCATAAGCATTTATTTCATGTCCATAGATATTTTACCACTTAGTGGTAAGACCCTGTTGAGAATCTGATGAGATAATTTTATTTTTCTAATTCTCTTCTAAGGTACTAAATAAATGCCAATAGATTAAATTTTTAGTCACTCTAATGGCCTTTTTGACTCTGTATGGGTGTGTATGTGTGAGAGGAGGGAGAGGGGGAGGCAGGCTGGTAGGAAGGAAGGAAGGAGAGGAAGGGAGACAGGGAGAGAGAATGAGAACTTCTGATTTTTGTTGCTATTGGAAAAGATTCCCAGATGTCTCAGATGTATGTCCTTAAGTAGTATCCTGGAATGGCGAAATCAAGACAGTCTTTAAGATGCTAAAAATATACAGTGAGAAGTAACTGTTTTACTTTTTAACTAACATTCTTTTTCATGGAAGTAATCTTGATTGATCTTTTTAAAATCTACCATGAAATGAAGAGGTAGTTATCATGCAGTGGTTAGAATGTTAAGTCTGGAGTCAGGAAGACCTGAGTTCAAATGCCTAAACAAATCATTTCACCTTTCTTTGCTTTCTTTCCTTATCTGTAAGATGGGGATATTAATAGCCTCTTCAGGATATATGAGAATAAGATAATTGTAAACCATTTAGCACATGCTATATGAATGTTAGTTATTATTACGTTTGTGATTTCAGGTGTCTGTGACATTTGATGATGTGGCTGTATATTTCTCAAAGCATGAATGGAAGAAACTGGAATGGTCCCAGAAAGAACTTTATAAGCACGTGATGAAGACTAATTATGAAACCTTGATCTCTTTGGGTAAGAAAGAGTCATTACAAACTTTGAGGGTGACTCTTAAGGAATCAAGTACTGTTAGATAACTAATTTAGCAGACATTTTGAGTATTAACTTACATATAAAACACTGTACTAATTGTAGAATATACAAAAGGAACTAGCCATTATCCTTCCTCTCAAACAACTTTGTCTAAATACAGAGACAATGTATACACATACTGTGTTTCTAGCCAAACTGGAAATGCAAATCCACACATGGAAATGAAATATTTTTCTTGATGAGACTTTCTAAAAATGATGATAAAAATAAAACTTTATATTAATTCATAATTTTCAGTGGGATCTCACTTATACAATTTGATTATTACAGTAAGCTTGTCAAGAAGTAGCCAGGCTGTTAGTCCTATTTTATAGTGAGAAACAAAATCCCAGGTCTAGATCTCAGGATACCATATTGCCTCTTATAGTCCAATGACCACCAATTCTCACTAGATAGTATGATTTTTAAAATTTTCCTTTTCCAATCTATAGATGAGCTTTTCTTGACTTTTAAAATATAATAAATTATATTTTTTAAATTTAATTTTAAAATTTTAAATTTGGTATATTAAAATGTTTATATGTAAAAAGCAACTGTTTTGTGGCTATTTTCACTTTGGATGTTGATTAGAGACTGCATTCCTCTTTTCATACATCTTTGTAATTTTATATAACCTATTTTAACCTATTCTAGATATTAAGTCTTTCAAAAAATACTTAAATAAAAAAATTAGAATTTTTTATTTAAGAATTCATTTCTTTTATCCACTCACAGATTTGATATGGATGGGTACACAGCAACCTCAGGTTATCTGATTCCTAACCTAATACACTCTCCACTATATCACATTATTCTATTAATCTACAGCAATAGACTTTTTTCTTTTTTTTAACTAATACTTTTAATGTTGGCTGCTTTATATTCTAGATTGAGATCAAGTAAATCTAAATATTTTCCCCTTGTTTTTCTTGAGAATCTAGAACTTTTGCTCTTTCACATGAATTTTGTTATTGTTATGTTATTTTATAAACTAATACCTGGTAATTTGAGGTAACAAGAAATCTATAAATTTATTTGGATAATACCATTATTTGTATTATATTGATATGGTCCAACTATGACCAATATCTCTTTCCTAATGAAGTTTTCTTTATATATGTCAAGTGTTTTATAGTTGCATTTATATAAGTTCAGAGTGTATTCTAATATGTTAACTCCCAGATAGTTTATAGTTATTTTCAAGTTGATTTCTCTATCATTTCTTCTTTTTGTTAGGAAATGTTAATGATTTTTGTCAGTTTATGTTGTACTTTGTTTCTTTATCAAGACTATTATGGAAGAAAAACACTGTATATTGCATTTTAGTCAAATCTATCAGAAAGAGATTTTTTGCTGACATTTTCTCATTCGTCCAACAAAAAGGTCTTTTAAATCTACTTTTTTATCCAAATCAAAGGATACTTCTTTTGAAAACGGTTTAACCTAATCATTTCTAGCATATACATTCCATTTGTTTAAGAATTTGCAAATTTCATGATAATACTTAATGTATAAAAAACACTGAATTTTCTTGTCCAAGGATAGTACCCAAATGGTATATCAAATATGCTATTTCTCTTGCTAGAGGCCCAGCCCTCCTTTTTAATTCTGAGTTGTGAACCTCAAAGATCCATTGAGCAATGGGAGACTGATTTGAGAGTGAACTTGCCAAGAAACCTACTCTTAGATCTTACTGACTGGCAGAAACTTGATGGAAGCTTCAACTCAGATAATTCTTTTTTTTTTTTTTTTTAATAGCCCAAATAATTCTTGAAGCCTTTTTGTGATATTCTGACACTTCTGTTAGGATACTTTCCCAGTGTTTTTGTCTATATGGTCTTTCAGCCATGACTGACCCAAAGCTAAATACCACTGTATCAGGAATTGAAATTCAGGGTAACTACAAAAGAAAAGCACTATACCTTGTGTTTTGGTCAGGTTTCTTAAAGATAAATTTTACTAATAGATAAATATTTTGTTGGGAGAAAGAATTTCTGATAGAATATCCCTTACTAACTGGGAAAGCCTTCTGGGCCTAAAAACAGTGTCCAATTCACATTTTCTGGAAACCATGAAATAAAAAATGTAGAAGCTGGCATATAATAGGTACTTAATAAATGTTTATTGATGGATTGATTGAAATTCCAGAGCAATGAAAAAACAAAACATAATTTGTTATGTTTTTTATAATGATTTGTCAAAGGAAAAATGTTAAAAAGGAAACTGGGACGTACTTTAGGAGACACTTGTCTTCTTAAAAAGCTAAAGATGGCTCCTTCTTTTAACTTTCATCTACATTAATCAAGAAGAACATTTTTTTTTTTGATTTGGTCCATTATAAATTGAAGAAAATTTTCTTATTTATAACACAATTGAAGCCTTAATTGTGTAAGTTTACATCATCTCAATTAGTTTCTTCACAGATTCCTTTTTTCTCCTATGTCAATCATTGTCTAGTCTGTAAATAGAGATAATTTTGTCTCTATTTCCCAAAGTTTATTTCTCTCTCTCTTATCTTATTGATGTAATGAATATATCTAGAGCCATTTCAAGTAAGAGCAGAAAGAGGAAATCCCCATATTATCCCTTTAATTCTTGGGAAATATTTCTATTGTTTTTCTGTTGCAAAAAATAGTAATTCTTGGTCTTAGATACATATTTTTAATCACATTAAAGAAAAGTCCTTTCATATCAATGCATTTTAGATTAATTTTATGTAAATATTGTATTTTATTGCTTTTTCTTCATGATATAGTACTAATGCAATTACTAAGACAATAAATTTCAGAATTTTCATTGATCTACATTGCTAGAGGGCATTTCTACAACAGTATTATACTAATTATACTAATTCTTTCCTGATTGATTGTATTGTTTTCCCAATATTGAATCTTCTTTGCATGCCAGGCATTAATCAAGCTTGATAGGGAATAATTATTCAACTGTGTTGCTGTAGTCTCTGCTTAGATTTTATGTAAAACTTCCAAATTAGTCAACAGTTTAAAGGATAATGGTTATAGAACTGGAAGGGACCCAAGAGGTCATTTAGTCCAGTCTTGTCAACATGTGACACCTGAAACACTGAAGTTTGAAACATTCTAGAATTCATTTCCTTAAAATGTAATTGAGAAATGTTTAGCAAAATATCTAAAAGATGCAATAGAATATAGATAATATTAATATTCAGTTTTCTGAAGAAGTAGCCATAAGGATCTTTACAAATTGTTTAGTGGCCTCTAGTTTCCATTTGAGTTTGACACCATTGATTTAGTCTGTTTTTAATCTCTTTCTCTGCTAGATTGTCACTGGTTTGGGTATTGGACTGCATTTATTTCTTAAAGGAATTTGGGTAGTTTGATTTATTTTTCAATGATTGAGAATAGTTTTAAAAAAATTTTTTTAAGTAGTAAAGCTATTAACAATTCTTTAAGTTCCAAATGTCATTTAGAAATCTTTAACTGGATGTCCATTAGACAGCTTAACAGGTCCAAAATAGAATTCTTTTTTTCTCCTTAACCCTTACTCCTCTCCACCCCCCACCTTCCCTATCACTATTAACTATTATCATTTATTAATAATTAAGTATTTTTAAAATATTTGATGGAATTTTCATTGTATTTATCTGTTGCCTTAAACATTGTTAGTCTAGAGGAAATTCATATATATATATGTATGTTTGTATCTATCTGTGTATATATTATATATGTGTTAATGCATATATATACATATACATATACATATATGTTTCAGCTCTGTTCCTGAATGCTGTCCTTTAATTTGAAAAGATTATGGCAAGCTATTTATTCAAGGTTTGACTCTCATCTCAACAAATGCCAGTTCCACACATAATAAATAGCAACTAAACCTACTTATCCCAGTAAATAGCAAAACAGAAATAAGAGAAAATATGCATTTGAGAACATTTAAGACAATATAGAGTAAATGAGCTCTCCCATTGGAAGAAAGACAGTTCATCTCAACCAGGAGGAAAAGTCTTAAATTTATACAAGGGGAAATTCCCCAAAGTCTGTAATGTAGTGAGCTGGAGATAAGGACATGACCAGAGCTCTCTGCTTCTCTACACACAGTTTCTTCCCAAAGTTTTTCAATCCCTTCAGTGACCTGAAGAATCTTGGATATAATGTCTTTTGAAACTGGAAGCCAGAAGATCAGGCTCTCTTTTCTCTCTTTTTCTCTCAACTTTATGGTCTCATTCAGGGAAGGAACCTTCACTAAATTAATCTGAGCCATTTCAGAGAGTCTGTGCAAATAGTCTTTAATCCATGGATTACCTTCATTAATAAATTACAGATAATCTAAAGAAGCTACATATGATCTTAGCTGAAGGAAACTGATGATATTTAGTCAAGTAACATCTTAGGGGATATAGTGATCTTATAGTTATTTGAAATGTTATGTGGAAGAGTACACCATTAAATTTCTCCTGTGTTTCAACTAGGAGCAATGATTCAAAGTTGCAGAGGCAGATTTTGCTTTGATGTAAAGAGTAATTTCTTGTTTGATTTTTCTTAAAATGAAAAGGGTCACCCAGAAAGGGAGATTTCCCTCACTAGAGGGCTTCAGGTAAAGGATGAATGACTTCCAGCCTTTGGGAGTGTTTTAAGAAGCTTGAGTTGACCTGGATTCAGATTCTGTGACCCTACTCAGCTTTCTAAAACCATTTAAAATTTCCTCTCTTCTAGGAAATCTTCCCTGTTTTTCTGAATTGAAAATAATCTCATTTTCCTACGTATTCTTAAGTATTCTGTTTGTACTCTTAGATCATTAATAAGGTGGTTAATTTTGACCACAGAAATGTATGAAAACTGATTAATAAAGTGTTTTGACCTATTGCAATGAAGGAAGGGAACAGGAAAGGGCGTGGATTGGAAGAGAGACTTTAGACTAAAGAAATCACAGCTTTTCACATTATTATTATAATAATCTGGACACAAGTCTTAGCTTTCCTTTTGGATCAGGAGTTCTTAGTTTGGAGACTACTAATTTAGTTTTTAAAAATATTTTGATGACTTTATTTAAATACAGTTGACTTCTTTTGGGATTCTATTTTTAAAATTTTATTTTATCCATTTAAAGTCATGATTCTAAGAAAATCTCCATAAACTTCACCAGAATGTGGATTTAAAGGTCATTTAGTCCAATGCCCTCATTTAAAAAATGTTTTATTATAGCTTTTTATTTACAAAACATATACACAAGTAATTTTTCAACACTGACCCTGGCAAAACCTTCTGAAAATTTTCCCTTCCTTCCCCCCATCCCCTCCCCTCAGGTATTCCAATACATGTTACAATATCTGTTAAATCCACTATATATGTACATATCCATATAATTATCTTGCTGCACAAGAAAAATTGGATCTAGAAAGAAAAAAAACCCTGAGAAGGAAAATAAAAATACAAGTAAACAATAACAGAAAGAGTGAAAATGCTATGTTGTGGTCCACACCCAGTTCCTACAGTCCTCTCCCTGGGTGTAGATGGCTCTCTTCATTGCTGAACAATTGGAACTAGTCTGAATAAATTCATTGTTGAAGAGAGTCACATCTATCACAATTGATCATTGTATAATCTTGCTGTTGTACAATGATCTCCTGGTTCTGCTCATTTCATTCAGCATCAGTTCATGTAGATCTCTCCAAGTCTCTCTGAAATCATCCTGTTGATCATTTCTTACAGAGCAATAATATTCTATAACATTCATATACCATAACTGATGGGTATCCACTCAGTTTCCAGTTTCTGGCCACTACAAAAAGGGCTGCCACAAACATTTCTGCATATGTGGGTCCCTTTCCCTCCTTTAATATCTCTTTGGGATATAAGCCCAGTAGTAACGCTACTGGCTTAAAGTGTTATGTACAGTTTGATAACTTTTTGAGCATAGTTCCAAACTGCTCTCCAGAATGGTTGAATCCATACACAATTCCACCAACAATGTATCAGTGTCCCAGTTTTCCCACATCCCCTTCAACATTCGTCATTATCTTTTCCTGTCATCTTAGCCAATCTGAGAGGTATGTAGTGGTATCTCAGAGTTTTCTTAATTTCCAATACTCTCATTCTATTACATGAGGAAACTGAGTTCCTGGAAGGTTTTAAGTACCCCTCTTAAGGTCACACAAGTAGTAAGATTCTAAAAAATCTTAGAGATCATCCAGTCCAATTCTGAATTTAGAGAAAAGGAAATCCAGGCTTAGAGAGAAAAAATAACTGGACCAATATAGCTCTAATGTAGTGTCAGAGCAAAGGCTTGATTCTGTCCAGAACTCCTGCTGTTGCACCCCCTCAGCCCAGAAGGCTTGTTTTGTTTTCCTAGAAGCAATTCACTCACATTGACATTACCTTGTAAATCAGACCTCTGGAAAAGAAATTGTCACTACTGTGTTTCCCCGATAATAAGACCTATCCAAAAAATAAGCCCTCCCCTGAAAATAAGCCCTCTGGTGTTTTTCTGTCCAAAAAACTAATAAGACAGTGTCTTATCAGGGAAACACGGTATGAAGTTAAAATTAATTTCAATATTGGTCCACTAGATGGCATCTTTCCACAGCTTGACCAACAGCAACTCATAAATACTGCATGAATAAATATCAATGAGAACCATAAAAAAAAATTTTTTTAACCAAAACACTAGCACCATATGCGATAAAGAATATGTGAATTGAAGTGACTACTCCCTACTTTTGAAGATGTTTTCTTCAGTGGATTTTTTTTGCATTTGGCCAATTGTAGTTTTTAAAGAATTGACTTCCTTTTCCAAGCTGTTGACTTTTGCATACCTCTCATTTTCTTTCTCATTTTTTTCATCTACCTTTCTTATTTGTCTTTTGAAGTCTTTTATAATCACTTTTAAGAAACTTCTTGGGTTTGAGACCAATTCATGTTACTCTTTGAGATTTCCTCTATGGACATTTTGTCTTCATCTTGAGTTGGTATTTTGGTCTTCCCTGTCACCATAGTATGACTGCTCCCTTAGAGAAAAATATAATTGGGTTTATACTTAGAAACTTTTTAGAGAAAAGAAATTAAGTCTGAAATAAATGATTTTTTTTTGGCTTGAATTCTAAGTTAGATTAATGAAGCCTAATGTCTTTTTAAAACATTTAAAACAACAAAAAAAAGAACAATATGATCCTTAGGATTCACCTCTGTTTGAAGGGAAAATCTCTTTGGATTCAAGAAGGAAATGTTTATCATACAGTTCAATAAACATTTATTAATGCTATTTTTGTCATCCTGACCATTGCAGAAACTGACATTCTCCTGGATGGGAAGAAATAACTAATGGCATTATGGCCTCTTAGTTCCTGTATCTGTCTCAGAATTGGGTGCTGGGATCAGTCAGTTACTGCATAATGTTATACTCACTACAAAAAAGTTTCCAAATTTCTCTTCCATGTAAAATCTGATTTGTAATGAAGGAAAGCAAGATCTTTATCACTCTTCTTTCATGGACAACTGTGAGTTCTCTGACAGAGTAAATCTATATGAGGACAGATGGTAGGACTAAGCTGATAGAAAAATAAAGATAGCTTTATATTCCTATTATCCTTAAAATCTGAGGAAACTAAATATTTCCTAGGGATAGGAACATGTTCCTCAGACATTAAATGGCACCACAAACCTAAGTCCCTACTTGAGGTCTAAAAATTTGTTTGTCCTATATTCATATCTTGGAACTCAGAATATATTTTCCTACATAAATAATGTTTTGAGGGGTGGAGTCAAGATGGCAGAAAAAAGGCAGTGACTTGCTTCAGCTTTCCCCAAAAACCTCACCAACCAATGCCATAAGACAATTCCTAGGGCAGCAGAACCCACAAAAGTACAGAGTAAACAGGAGCAGACCTTGGGAGCTACTGAATCAGCTGTGTCAAGAGCAGCTTCCAGAGTTCTCAGTGCACAAAGAATAAGGGAATCAACTGGTCAGAAAGAGACAAGGATCTTTTTACTTACACTGAGGCAGGACTCTATTGACTGGCCCGAACACTGGATCACAGTCTTGATTGGCACTCCTAGGGTGAGGAAGATACTTCTAGCACACTAGAACTTGTAGCCACAATGGAGTGAGGACCCTCCTCACAGTGTTAAGGCAGAAGAGTGCTTGGAATCACTGACAGATCAGAACACAGGCAAGGAGAGCAGCAAACATATTCTTAGATTATGCCATCTTGGAAAAACTGAAAATTTATAGTCCCTAGAAGGATCTCTGAAAACAGCTGCATAAAGCCCCTGAAGCTTGGATGGAGTGCCCTCCACCTGGAGTTCAAGGTCAAGAAATAGTCTAGGAAAATGAGCAAACAACAGAAAAAATTCTGTTACTGTGGTGACAAGGAAGATCTAAACTCTCCCTTAGAAGATAACAAAGTCAAAGCTCTTATATTCAAAGTCTCCAAGACAAATATAAATTGGTCCCAAGTCATGGAAGAGCTCAAAAAGAATTTTGAAAATCAAGTTAGAGAGATAAAGGGAAAAATTGGGAGGAGAAATGAGAATGATGCAAGAAAATCATGAAAAATGAGTCAACAGTTTAATAAAAGAGATACACAAAAATACTGAAGAAAATAATATTTTAAAAAACAAACTACGCCAAAATGTAAAAGAGGTATAAAAAGCCAAGAGAAGAATGCCTTAAAAAGCAGAATTGACCAAATGGAAGAAGAGGCACAAAAATTTACTGAAGAAAAAACTCCTTAAAAGTGGAATTGCCCAAATGGAAAAGGAGGTACAAAGGTTCACTGAAGAAAAGAATTCCTTTTTTAAAAAAAAAAATAATAGCTTTTTCTTTTTCAAAATACATGCAAAGATAGTGTTCAACATTCACTCTTACAAAACCTTATGTTTCAGATTTTTCTCCTTTACTCCCTACCTCCCCCAGACAGAAAGTAATCCAATATAGATTAAACATATGCAATTCTTCTAAACATATTTCCACATTTATCATGCTGCACAAAACAAATCAGATCAAAAAGCCAAAAAAACAAACAAAAAACCAAAAACAAGTAAACAAACAACAATAGCATCAACAAAGGTGAAAATACTGTGCTGTAATCCACATTCAGTCTCCATAGTTCTCTCTTTCCATCACAAGTCTATTGGAATTACTATAAATCACCTCATTGTTGAAAAGAGTCAAGTCTGTCACAATTGGTCATCACATAATCTTGTTGCTGTGTACAGTGTTCTCTTGGTTCTATTCGTTTTATTTAATATCAGTTCATGTAAGTCTTTACAGGCTAAGAAAAGAATTCCTTAAAAATTAAAATTGAATAAATGGAAGCTAATGACTTGATGGGAAGTCAAGAAACAAAACAAAACCAAAAGACTATTTTTAAAAAGAAAACAATGTAAAATATCTCACAGGAAAAAAAAATTGACCTGGAAATTAGATCTAGGAGAGATAATTTTTAAATGACAGGACTATGTGAAAATCATGATAAAAAAAGAACTCAGAAATCATCTTTCAAGAGATTATCAAGGAAAACTGCCCCCGATATTCTAGAACCACAACATAAAGTAGAAATTGAAAGAATTTACCAATCAGTTCTTAAAAGAGATCAGGAAATGAAATTCTAGAGCTTCCAGGACAAGAAGAAAATATTGCAAATAGCTGGAAAGAAACAATTCAAGTGTTGTGAAGCCACAGTCAGGATGACCCAGGATTTAGCAGCTTCTACATTAAAGGATTAGAGGGCTTGGAATATGATATTCCAGAGTGTAAAATAAATAAGATTACAAGCAAGAATCATCTTCCCAGCAAAATAGTATAATCCTTCTGGGGGAGGAGGGAATAAATATTCAATGAACTAGAGGACTTTCAAGCATTCTTGATGAAAATATGAGAGTTGAATATGAAACTTGACTTTCAAATACAGGACTCAATAGAAGCATACAAAGATAAACAGGAAAGGAAAATCATAAAAGGCCTAATAAGGTCAAACAATTTACATTCCTAAATGAGAAGATGATACTTGTAACTCATAAGAACTTTTTCATTATTAGGGCAGAGGACACAAATGTGAGTTGAATATAAAGGGGTGATATCTAAAAAAATATGAGAGGAATGTATGGGGGGAAAAGGGAACATGAGAGATAGAATGGGGTAACATATCCCACATAAAAGAAGCAAGAAAAAGCTTTTACAGTAGAAGAGGGAAGGGGATGGAGATGTGAGGGAGTAAGTGAACCTTACTCTTATCAGAATTGGTTCAAAGAGGAAATAACATACACACTCAAATGGGTATAGAAATCTATCTTAACTACAGGAAAGTAGGAGGGGAAGAAGAAAAGAGAAGAGGGGTGGTGATAGATGAGAGGGAAGATTGATGGAAGAGGTTATCAGAAGCAAAATACTTGTGAGGAGGGACAGAGTGAAAGAAAAGAGAAAATAGACAGGATGGGGGGAATAGTACAGAGAGAAATATATTTAACAATTGTAACTGAAAAAAATTTGAATCAAGTTTCACTAATAAAGGTCTTATTTCTCAAGCATAGTCAAATTTATAAAAATAAGAGCCATTTGCCAATTGATAAATGATTAAAAGATGTGAATAATTTTTATATGAAGCTATCTGTAGTCATATGAAAATGCAAATTAAAACAATTCTGAGCTACTATCTCATGCCTATTAGATTGGCTAATAGAATAGAAAAGGAAGATGACAAATGTTAGAGGGGTTATGGGAAAAATGAGACATTACTACATTGTTGGTGGAATTCTGTAATACAATTTGGAACTAAACCCAAAGGACCATAAAACCATTCATACCCTTTGACCTAGTAATACCACTACTAGGTCTGTATCCTAAAAGAGATAAAAAATAAAAAGGAAAAGGACCTTATGTACAGAAATATTTGTAGCAGTTCTTTTCTGTTGGCAAAGAATTGGAAATTGAGAGGATGCTCATAAGTTGGGAAATGACAGAACAAAATGTGGTAGGTGATTATGATGGAATACTATTGTGCTATAAGAAATGATAATCAGGATGCTCTCAGAAAAACCTGGAAGGTTTTTACATAAGTTAATGCAAAATGAAATATAATGTACAAAGTAACAGCAATATTACTAAGATGATCAGCTGTGAATGACTTGGTTATTCTTAACAATAAAATGACCCAAGAGAGCTCTTAAGGACTTACAATGAAAAATGTTATCCATTTCCAGTCAAAAAACTGATGGTGTCTGAATACAGATTGAAACACTTTTTTCACCCTTCATTATTGTTTTCTACTTATAAGTTCTTAAATCTACTGTACCATTTATAGTTGACACTTAAGGTTGAAATTATCATAATCATCTATTATTAGTTGTACCATTCAACTAAAATCTAAATAACTTTTTGCACAGTTGATTCATTGGAGGTAGGCTCCTGAATCCAAATTAACAGGGTACCATTAGTGTGTGTGATTCACTTCATTAGGGCATTACCCCAGAAAATCAGGCAGACATTTATTGAATTCTCAATCATATAGGACATTATTTTGATTAAGCAAACTAAAACTAAAACTTAACTAAACTTTAGTTTTGAAATTTAACTTTACTTTAAAAATATAAATTTCGCAAAGGGACTTTTTTTTTAAAAAATGATCAAATTCTTACTCTTACCCTGATAACATTTTCAGCTTTATATTAGCTAACAAAAATGTCTTTCTACCTGGAACTTACATCCTTATCCCCTATTTGACAAAGAGTGCCAGGAGTGGAATTTAAGGACATAGGACCAAAGGTGTAAACTTTTCAAATTTTAGTCTTCTTCTGCATTATTCATCTGTGCTAACTGAAGCCTTAGAGTGAAGTCTCATGAATTGAATCATGGAAAACTAAGTGAACAAAACAATCAAAATGGGGGAAATGTCTAGTCAATTTTTTTCCTGGCCTAACTGCAACCACATGAAGTTCCTGGGCAGGAGTAGGGATGTTTTAGGCATCTAAGAAGGGGTGCAAATCTCTCTCCAGATCCAGGTCTTGTTCCTGACTCAGAACCTGAACTTCACCAAGGAGAAACAGCACCAAAGCAGGAGAGGCAGTGATGTTCAGAGTCTGGAAAACAATTATCAAGAGGGCTCCAGACCTGCAAGATGAACAAATCATTGGATATGTTTCCTTCTTCCTTCCATACCAGAGAACCTTACAGAAATGGAAGAGTAGGAATAAGTGAGAAATGGAGAAAGAAGTAGAAATAGCAGTAATGGTGATTGCTGCAATCATCCAAAAGCTCTAAGAGACTTGAGTACTTTTCCAACTTTTGGAAGGTTCCAGGTCCAGAGCATCATGGTGAGAGGGCTGCTGGCACATTTGGATGTGGCTTTGGTACATTTAATACATCCCACATATAAGTCTATATAAGGGACATCTTGGGCAGGAATGTTTGGGCTAGAACTAATGATATCATTATCTCTTCATCTATAACTTCTCTCCTTGGGGAACTTCCTTATGATTGAGATTTAAGGACTTTCTCCTTAAAGTCCTTAAGGACTCCTTTTCTCTAATTTTGATTTATTGCTAACAATTTGAATAGATTAGTTTCTTTGCTAAAACAAGCCAAAACAAAACAAATGTCTATCCTGATTTTGTATGTATTTATTCTCATACTTCCCAAGGTTGTCTATTTTTTCTACATCTTTTCCTATTGTAATAATAATATTAGCTAGCATTTAGACATCACTTCACCTTATTTCATTTTATCCCCTTATCAACCCTTGGAAGTGGATACTATTATTATCCTTGTCTTACAGATTAGAAAACTAAAGCAGGAATAAGGTAAATGATGTAAGTATATAAGGCTGGATTTGAGATTTTTCTGATTCTAGGAATAGTACTCTATCTGCTATATCACAGAAATGTTGTTTTTGTGAAATTGTCTCTGAGTCCTTATAAAATGCAATATCTGCCTTTTTGTTTTCTGACTAGATTATACTATTCCCAAACCAGAGTTGATATCCCATATTGAACAAGGAAAGGAACCAATTTTCAAGAATAGAGCAAATTTGAAGACAAGTGTGAGAACAATTCAATCCGGCACTGATGAACTGCGTAACTGCAACAACATTCAGGAACAGCAATCTGGTAATGATCAGCTACATAACTTCAACAGCATTGAGGAAGAACAATCTATCCTTGGTAAGTGGGAAGGGATTAAGACTTTGTGGCAAAAGATTAAAAAAGAAAAAGAAAGAAAACATTTTAGCAAAACTATAACTAAACAAGATCTTAAAGAAAATATGAGAGTATTTTTAATGTTCCATAGTGTTTGCCTTGAAGAGGAAGGACATTTTCTCTATATTTCATTATTAAGCCTGGTCATGTTCAAATTCAGGGTTGTTTATTTTTTGTTTTTGTTTTTTCTTTCCATTTACCTTGTTGTTTTATTTGTTGTTTTCCTGGTTCTTTTTAAGTACTCCCATGCTCCACTGTATTTTCCACATCTTTCATTTCTTACAACACTATAACATTCATGTACAACAGCTGGTTTAACTGTTTCCCCAGTTAATAGGCTTTTTTTTAAAGTTCTTTACTATTCGATTCAACTCAATAAATACTAAATGCCTACTATGTGTTGAGCACTGTGCTAAGCACTAAGGCTACTGACTAGCCCTCAAGAAGCTGACAATCTAATGGGGAAGACAGTGTACAAAAGAAAGTTGGAAAATATTGGGGAAGAGGGAAAGAGATGGATGGGCACCAGGAGTATCCAGGATCAGGGCATCTTGTCCTATGGAGTTGAAACAAGACAGAATTACACATAGAAAGTAAACACAAAAATTGCAGAAGTGCTGCTTTGAATATTTTGATGAATATGGGAGCTTTCTTTTTGTCTCTGACTTCCATAGGACCTTTGTCTATCAGTATATTAGTGTTCTCTTCCCTTGGTAGACCATCTAAATATGATTTTCTCCCTCCTTTTTTAAGTGAAATCTCAGAATAGTTTTGCTTTTTATTTTATTATTAGTAACTTGGAATAATCTTTCATTTGGTTTTCACGTCTTTTCAGAACTGTTTGTTCATATCCTTTGACAATTCATCCACTGGAGAATGGTTCATAATCTTATATGTTTATGTTAATTCTGTTTGTATTTTGAATTTTAGATCTTTATCAAAAGGATCTGATACAGAGGTAATTCACCAATGACAAGCAATGATAGGACATGACGTAGGAAAGGGAATCAACCATAGGCGCTCCAGTAGTGCAATCAGTTAGTGAGCGGTACTTATATAGGAAATCAACCATAATTAGACTCAAATTTCTCTTTTTCAAGAACTGTAGTCTTGAGGAGGTGAAATTAAGATGGAGGAATACAGGCAACAACCTTGTTAAATTTTTAACAACATTCCCCTCTAAACAACTTTAAAATAATTTGTCAAATCAAATTAACAACTTCAACAAAATTGAAGAATGTAAGAGAAACCCATATAAATCAACATTTCTATATATTACCAACAAAGCCCAGCAGCAAAGGATAAAGAAATTTCCATTTAAAATAATTGCAGACAATATAAAATACTTGGGAATCCACCTGTCAAGACAAGCCCAGGATATGGACACAATTGTAAAATACTTTTCATAAATATAGTCAGATCTAAACAATTGGAGAAAAAGTAATTGTTCATAGGTAGAATAAGCCAATATAATAAAAAATGGAGGTGGACACTATTTTTCATTATAAGTCCTTTGGAACTGTCTTGCTGAGATTATTATATTGCTCAGAATAGCTAAGGCATTCACAATTGATCATTGTGCAATGTTGCTATTACCGTAAATTATGTTTCTACTTCTGCTCATTATTGTTCCTTTTTTTCATATCTCCTCCAATATTTGTCATTTTCCTTTTTTGTCACATTAGCTAATCTGATAGGAATGAAGTGGTACCATTTTAATTTGCATTTCTCAATCAATAGTAATTTGGACGTATTTCTTCATATGACTTTAGGTAGCTTTGATTTCTTCATCTGAAAACTGAAAATGTCCTTTGACCATTTGTCAATTAGGAAATGGCTTACATTCTTATAAATTTGATTCTGTCTTCTCTTTATTTGAGAAATTAGACCTTTATCAGAGAAACTTGCTATAAAATTCCCTTCTAATTCTTCCCCCTCCCAGTTTTAGGCTTTTCATCTTGGTTATATTTGTGCAAAATTTCTAAAATTTGATATAATTTAACCATTTTACATTCACAAATTCTTTCCTAATCCATTAAATATTCTATTCTTTCCTAATTTATTTATGTATTACCCTTTATGTCTAAATCATGTAGCCATTTTGACCTTATCTCAATATATGATAGAAGATGTTAGTCTATATCTAGTTTTTGCTAAGCTTTCTAGTTTTCCCAACAATTTTTGTCAAATAATGAGTTCTTATCCCCAAATCTTGGATCTTTGGGTTTATCAAACTCTAAATTGCTATGGTCATTTACTACTACTTATTATGTACCTAGTCTAGTCCATTGATTCACCATTCTACTTCCTAATCATTAGATTGTTTTGATGATAACTACTTTGTAATATAATTTGAAATCTGGAATTGTTTTCCTTAATGGTTTTTTCAATAATTCCCTTGATATTCTTAAACTTTTATTCTTCCAGATAATTCATTAATTTTTCTACCTCTATAAAATAGTTTTTAGTAATTTGATTGGTAAAATAAATTACTAAATAAGTAAATTAGTAAATTAATGTAGGTCAAATTTTCATTTTTATTATATTGGCTTGACCTACCCATGAACAATAACTTTCTTCAGTTTTTTATATCTTTCTTCATTTTTTTTTAATAATTATGTTACATAACTGCTGGGTTTGTCTTGGCAGGTAGACTCCTAAATATTTCATATTGTCTGCAATTATTTTAAATGAAATTTCTCTTTCTATCTCTTGCTATTGGACTTTATTGATAATATAGAGAAATGCTGATTTTTGTGGGTTTATTTTAGATCCTTCAACTTTGCTAAAGTTGTTAATTTGTTTTGAGGAATTATTTTAAAGTGTTTGGAAGGAAATGTTGTAAGAATTTTACTGGGTTGCTATCTATGTTCCTCCATCTTGGTTTCACTTCCTCAAGACTATAATTCTTGAAGAAGAGACATTTGAGTCTAGCTGTGATTGGTTTCTTTTCCTAGGCTATGTTCTACTTTTTGCTTGCAGTTGGTGAATTATTCTGGATTAAGCCAAAGGCAGAACAATATTGGTTTAGGACAACTTGGGAAGTGAACACTAATGTAGTCCTCTAGTCCTCTCATTTCTCTCTTTTAAGTGGTTTTTCGTATGGAAATAAAGAAAATCATATCTGTATGCTTGCTTATCCAAATAGTACAGTGAAAGAGCTCTTTAAGAAATAGAGTTAAGTTCACATCTTAGACTTCCCTCTACGCAGCAGAGAAACATAATTTCCCCTCTCTGAATGTTTCTATTTTCATTTATTACAGAAAGCTTTTTCTGAGCCCAGTGGTAGAAATGGGCAATGAATGTAATAATCTGATTTCTATGTTATATTTTACAAGACTAAGAAAATTAGTACTGATGTAGTTTCTGAAGTTTCTGTTACAACCTGTGGTCCAAACACTGAATTCATCTGTGGATTCAAGTAATTAGGTTTCATGGTATTGGATATAGGGAGATTTTACATCTTTGCTCTTCATGACTTAGTTTATAACTATATTGTTTTCATTCAGTCTAAGTTCTCCACATTCTATTTTGTTACATATGTTCATGAAAGGCCTTTGCAAAACAAAATTATAGCTTTAGGAAGGACACTTAGTAGAGGTAAAGGATAAACGGGTGGAACAAAACCTGGATTTCTAAGCTAGCCCAGGTTAGAGTTGAATTCTCATTTTTAGTTTCTCATAAGTTTCTCATAGGTTCCTTAGCTCCTTTATAAATTAGACATGAATAATAATTGGATTGTTGCTCTTTATTTCAGGAAACCAGAGAAAAGCAAAGGAACGCCATTTTGGTGATCCTAAAACCCAAAACTTATCTGGATCTTCATCATTAAAAAATAGAAATATTTTCTGCAGACCTAACCAAAGAAACACTTTGAGAAACTTTTCCTCTCAAAATACAGAGCCTTCAATACCAGAACCCAACAGCACTAAGGGATCCACTGAGAGGTTGGATGACTCCCGGGGGAATGTCAGTTGCCAGGAAGCCCCCTCTGGACATAGATTCTATCCCTGCCATGTGTGTGGGAAAAGCTTCCAGTTCAAAAGTCACTTGGTAAAACACCAAAGGAGCCATACAGATAATCAATGCAAGTGCCCAAAGTGCAAGGAGAAATTCGGCAAGCAATCTGACTGCAGACAGAAAGGAAAGAACAAAAAAAAGAGAAGGAACAGAAAAAGAATCTATGAGTGCAGTGAGTGTGGTAAGAGCTATTGCTTGAAGAGGAACCTGAATGCCCATCAGCGTAAACACAATGGGGAGGATTTCTTTCAGGGATCTGAAAGGAATAAGAACTTCACACGGAAGATCAACCTAAAGAGGTCTGACCGCACACTCAGCAGGAGGAATGTCTTCACTTGTAGGGAGTGTGGGAAAAGCTTCTGCCAGGAGTCTTATCTGCGAACCCATCTAAGCCTGCATAAGGAGGAAAAGCTATTTATCTGTGGTGAGTGTAACAAGTGCTTTTCTTATCAGTACAAGTTCATTGAACATATCAGGGTTCATACTGGGGAGAAGCCCTTTCAATGTACCAACTGTGGAAAGAGCTTCCGCCTAAAGGTTAATCTGAAGATCCACATGAGCCTGCATAATGGGATTGATCCTTACCGCTGCAGTGAGTGTAAAAAGACCTTTGCTCACAAATCAAGCTTGGTTAGACACGTCAGAAGACTTCATAGACTGGATAGGCCTTTTAAGTGTCCCGAGTGCGACAAGACCTTCAAAAGGAAGACGACCATGAAACTTCATTATAGCCTGCACAAAGGGGAAAAGCCATTCCCTTGCACAAAGTGTGACAAGTGCTTTAGCCAACAAATTAAACTCACAGAACACCTGAGAGTCCACACTGGGGAGAAACCTTACCGGTGTCCTGACTGTGGCAAAAAATTTCGCCTGAGGAGAAGTATGGTGGCCCATCAGAGTGAACACAATGGCATGAAGTCCTTCATCTGTGGGGAGTGTGGCAAGAGATTCCTCATGCAATACATGCTCACAGAACACTTCAGGGTCCACAGTGGAGAGAAGCCCTTTCAGTGTGGTGAATGCGGTAAGAACTTTACCAGAAGAACTAACTTGAATGCCCACATGCGTATCCATACTGGACAAAAGCCCTTCTCCTGTAGCCAGTGTGGCAAATGTTTCCCCCATCATTCTAAGCTCGCTCAGCACCTTCAAGTTCACAACAAGGAAAAAACTTTCCAGTGTCCTGAATGTAATAAAAGTTTTCGCCAGAACAGAAGTCTGAAGGCCCACATGAGCCAACACAGTGGGGAGAAGCCTTTCACTTGTAAAGAGTGTGGCAAAAGCTTTGCCTTGCAGCATGTCTTCAATGAACACGTCCGGGTTCACAGTGGGGAAAAGCCCTTTCAGTGTCCTGAATGTAACAAGTGTTTCTATAGGAAGACTACCATGAAGGTCCATCAGAGCAGACATCAACAGAAGAAGTCATACCCATGTCCCAAGTGTGATAAATGTTTTTCCCAGCGTTGTGAACTCACTGAACATGCTAAATCTCACCAAAAAAAAGAGGCCTTCCAGTGTTCTGAATGTGACAAGAGCTTTTCTCAGGAAAAATCTTTGAAAGTCCATGAAAATCTGCACAAAGGAGAGAATACACTTTCCTGTGATCAATGTGGTAAAAATTTCACCCGCAAGTGTGAACTAAGTAGACACATCAAGATCCACACTAGGAAGGAATCTTTCCAGTGTCCTGACTGTAAAAAGAGCTTTGTCCATAAGTCATCCTTGAGGGCTCACCACCACGTACATAAGAAGGAAAGACCGTTCTTGTGTTCTGATTGTGGCAAAAGCTTTGCTTATGTGGGTGCATTCAATACCCACACTGCAGCCCATGCCAAGGAGAGAGCCAAGACTTCTAGGTCAGAGAAGAATTCCAGGTCAGAAGTGGTACCCAATAGTGCCAGCTCTTTGGAGCAATAATCAGATGGGTGGATAGTTCAGAAGAAATAAAAGACTGATTAGATTTGAAAAATCTGAGAGACCATAAAGTACCTTCCTTCTAAAGCCTTATTGAAGCCTCTCTTTGCCCTTTCCTAACAATAATTTTTCATTTGAGTTCACATTGCTCTTATTGATTCCTTTAGTGCCTTCTAAAGGTGTGAACAATCCTTTACCCATTTGATCCTTCTTTCTTCCTCTCCTCCAGGAATTTCATAATCTTATATGCATCTTATATACTAAAAAAGACCAGGAATGAGGACATATGAAGGGGTTGAAACTGTCCCTTACAATGATACAGTCTCAATTTCCCTTTTCTAGAATTCTTTATTTAAATTTAACAGGATCTATCCTATAAATTAATAATTGTTTAATAGGAAACAGATTTCTGGAAAAAAGTTCTATGAGTTATTTTTTTTTAAGTAATGACATCATCCTAGATTTTAGGATAGTTATCCTCTTAAGTCTTAAATATTCCCTTCAGAGTTGTATTAAATCTTTCTACCAGGAAATGACATTGTTGGTGACAAACAGGCTTTACATTTAATTCCAGTTTACTTCCACAGGTATTTATCACTTCTGAAAAATCTGTTAGGATCACTAAAGAAAATCCCAGATGGAAAAAAAAAATTCAATAAAACCTTAGCTACTTTTTGTTCCTTTGTGGAGTCCAACATTAGTGCTTTTGAATACCTTGTGGCATAAACTACCATAGCATGAGTTGTTGTTGTTATTTTAATGGTAAATGGGCTTAAGGAACACACCTACTTGGACCTATGTATTCCATAGAAAAATTTTCTTAAGAATGGGCAAATAGATAAAGCTTTACTTTGGTGTTCATTTTTGAACATTCTCAAAAGACTTAGAATTTTGCCACCTGCTGTATTTTCTTAGGCCAGAAGAAATTTAGAAACTGCCTTTTGATTTTTAATACCTGGATTATTTATCAATATGTATATTTAATATATATATATATTTATATATAGGTGCATTGTGCATATATAAAGATCCTTATACAGATGTAGCTTTATTTTGATAGATATATTTCTACATACAGTAAACAATGACCAATTCAACAATCCTTTTATGTGTTACACATTTGTTTCTGGAGTTTCCTTCATAACACTTAGTTAAGTTTGAAAAGTTTTCATAATCTGCTGCTTTCCAATTATTTGCTCTTTTGAAGCCCACAGTTACTGATAAAGCTAACTTGAGATTGTTGATCAAAGATTATACATTACTTTTCCTTATAAATTTCTTGAAATTTGGCCTCTGCTTTTTATTTCTAAAGAGATAAATCTCTTCTCCCCATATTTTAAAACACATTTGAACAGAACTGTTTTAAAATTAGGATTTTAATAGTGGTAAAAAGAAAAAATATAGATAAAAGATGTAAGAATTTCATTGGAAAGATCAAAAAAGTTTGTTTGGACCAAACTAGAAATAGCCTATAAAATTTTCAATCAGTAAATATTTACTGAATTTCTATTATGTACAAAGGACCTTCCTCTATCCCCAGTTAGCTTTTGGTTATGTGGGTTATAGCCGCTGATGTGTTCTATAGTAGGAATTAAATTGCCTTAGTATTATTATGCAAATAATTTTGACTTTGAGAATCTTGGAAAGGGGTCTCCAGTCTCCAGGATTACTGGACCACAGTTTGAAAACTATTGCTTTAGATGATCTTTTAAGTTCCCTTCCTAGTTCTAAATCTGTGATCCTACAATTATACCTTTGAGGATTTTTTTTTTTTAAGCCAAAGTGACAATCATTATCTTAGAAAGGACAATAAAAATAGACTTGGTGAAGAGAAAGATACTATTTTATGCTCAAAAGCATTATAGTTAATGAGTGATACTACTTATGAACATTTAAAAAAAAAATCAAATAAATTATAAGACCTAAATAGAAAGACAGTAATTATTAAGGCCTTTCAGATTTAAGTAATTCTTTTAAAGAAATAAAGAAATTATAAATATGAACACATTTTTTCTTTCAAAATCTAGAAATAACAGCTGTTTGGAGATTAGTGAATGGTAATCTCAAGGAGTAAACCTGTTTTTAGGGTATAATCTGCAATACTCTGCAAAAATTTATCATGTTATGATCATGATTGGCATGAGGAATTCATAAATAAATGCAAGGAAAAAAAGTGGATGAAGAATATCTATTGTTCAAACCTAGTATATTGATGGACTTTATTCATCAATCTGGAATAAACATCACAAATGGATTATCGAAGATAGAGAACAAGTCAAATTATTGTTGGAAAATAGCAAAGTTATAAGGACCAAAAGCTTCTCCCTGAAATAGATGCCATTTCAGGTGATGTATGGATGAAAGTCATGGACATGAACAATCTCCAAAATCAGTTGAAGATCACCTAAAGGGCAATAGAGAAGAACACAGTGGACATGAGGAGGCTACAACATATTATGAACCAGGAGTTACTCAATGGAAGTGGTTTAACAAATGTCATTTAAAAAAAAGTCTGATCAGATAAAAGATGAGCCAGTCACATAGCAAGAGGAAGGAACAACCAGGGGATGCACCCATAGACTCTATTTTGTTGTCCAGCATATTGGGATCTACTATTGTTGTGCAATCAGACCAGTGTTTTATAAGGTTTTCATGTTTCAGTGGTGAAGCTGTGTGTATATCTCTGCCTTACATATGTATGTTAATTTGATTTAGAGATAATTGTCTCTTTTTTCCCAGTAATGGAATCAAAAGGCAAATGGATATTTGCCTTCAGCACTATATGCCTTAGTATCATTATCTGTTAAAATGAGGGAGTTGAATTCAATGACCTCTAAGGTCTCTTTAGCCCTAAATTTATAGTTCTATGAATTCAGAAAAGAAGAATTTCACTGGAAGAACTCTCTGATCATTCTGATTAAAGGGCAAATAAAATCTTTTTTCATTTTATTATAGTTAAACATTTGTAAAATCTCAGAGAATTTTACCAGACTTTTCTCCCAATGTCTGGTCAATAGTTGAGAAGATTTATTGTTGAGAAGTTATTATAGTTGAGAAGAATTACATAGGCCACTGTAAATTTGTTTATCAATATCTGAGTTTGTGTGAAGAATTTTTTCCATATAAGAAACTAAAGGATAGCTGAAGTATTTTTCTAAACTTATCTCTATATTTTACATTTTTATTTTATTTATTCTATAAGCATGATTGTGATATTAATTTGATGCTCAAAAATTTTAAAAAGCTAGAAAATGGTCTTCAATTTACTAATTAGAGCTATTTCATCATTTTTAAAATTCATATTTATTTCAGTTGCATATTAGGACACAGTGTTTTGATGAGAGAAAGTTCCCTATGTAGGGTGGGAATTCAGGAAATGAATTAATTATTTAGACCGTTCCCTGGAAAGAGATAATTTTATTCTAGATTTAAAAAATGGAAATGTTATTTCAATAACCCAGAAGAGCAATGAGAGCTTTAGATAGAAATGGGAAAAAGCTAAAAGAAGTATGTTTGGAAGCAAAAGTAACAAGTTTTATTTATATGTCTGTGAAACATTCAATTTGAAATGTCAAATAGATGATGATACAATGGCCTCATTCTTTTATATATCAAGAAGAAGATGAGTAATTGTAAGTTTTGATCTCAGGTTATATAAAGACTAATACAAAATTCACATTTTTTTTTGCAAGTCTGAACTGGAGAGAAAATAAATTCTATTAAGCAGTTTTGAATTTTGATAACAGAATTGAGAGATATAATATAGCTGCAAGTATTCATCCGTATATAGGAGACTTTGTATTTAGATAGTGATGTTTGTATTACTATATATATATTTCTATTGCAACAGTTTGGCTTATTAAAGGTTTAATAACATATATATTTGCACTTACAGACACAGATAGGTATATTAATATTTAAATATATTATATATATTTATAAATTTTTGCCTACCTACTGCATTCCTGAACTTTTTAAGGAACCTCAAGTTGCTTGTCTATCCTTCCCCACAGTTATGTGTATGAGACAATCAGCAACTGAATTGACAAGGCCATGTTAAATAGCTATCTTTACATGTATGTTGTGAGTGATATATTTGCTAGGCTAATCAGAAGCCAGACCAAATCTCTTTACTAATTCCTATTTCCTTCCCACATAGTGATATCCAAAGACCCAGAAGCCAAGAAAAAATTGCACTTAAACCTTATCAGTTAAAATATTGGCAAACTCAAATTGGGAAAAAGAAAGCCAGCACTAGCACTCTAAAAAGCTGACCCCCCCCCAAAGTACAAAATCACAAAGATGTAGCTGTTGTGTATGCTGTCTCACAGATGTTCTGTGCCTTGTGTCATAGTTCACTTTAATGAAGGACCAGCCACTATGATATGTGTCCTTGATGTTGTGCTGAATTAAAATAAAGACAATACGAATATTGCTTTCATTTCTAAGATGATGAGGTACATGATTTTTCAGTGAAGTGTAGAAAATTAGAAATGAGTGGTCATTTCCATTAATCTCATATGCCTACCTACTACAAAGCTAAAGCCTCTCAACAACTATTTTAATGCAAATTCAGTGAGATTCAGGATACCAAGGTCCTGTGCAAGAATAATGGGGCCATGGAGCTAGGGAAATGGCATAGAACTGCAGAGGATTTGTATGGACTGGCAAGTGCCTATTGTTAAATATTCAGTATGAGCATTTCCATTTCAGAAATTGGCAGGACTTGATTTATTGTATTGTTGATTGTCTAAATTTAAGAATGTGATGGAGAAAATGTTAATAATGCAGATTAAACTGAAAAGTGTGTTGTACGTACATAAATAGTTGTTAAATGTGTAACAGCATCCCATTAGGATAATCCACACTGCCTTTCCTCCCTGCCCCACTCTACCAAGTTCTTCTGGTCTTTGGGGAAAAAAAAACAAACAAAAACACGTAAGTGAATGGGATAAATTGAGTGAAGACCTCTCATAAGAATGTGGCCTTGACCACCCTAATTGTGACTTGAGACTTTGTGGTCACAAGTTGAGCTATAGCTAAAAGCTGCAGGTGTTTAATTATTTTAGATAAATATTTCTCCCATCTCTCCCCACCACACATCTTTTCATTAACATTTAAATACCTAATAAGTAAAATGCATTCTGGGGTTGATATTTAGTCTCTAGGTAAATTAGAACTCGACAGCCAATGGAAGAAAAGGTCAGAAGGGGGAGTAATAGGGGTTTCTGGTTAAGATCTATATAATCCTGTATTTGCAGCTTGTGCTTTGCACTTCTTTACTTACCCCTTGTCTATTGGGAGTTGCCTTTTCTTGTGAAATCGCAATAAATTCTTTTTTGCTTTTTACCTTAAGAGTCTCTGATTTTAATTTGGGTTAGAGTTGGTGTCCCACACATACACACTTCTTAACTCTTTTCTGCAGTAACCCCAGTTTGTTTATCCATCTATCTAAAACACAATATTTACCAAGCCAAAGGAAGCTTGAAAGAGATACACTAGATTTCCCTTCCCCTCCCAAAGCCATGACTGTAGAAAAAAAAGAGTGAAGGATGAAAGGGGTGGTCCTTTAACAGTTATTTTCATATTCCCACAATTTAAAATTTACACAAATTTTTCTTTTTTTTTTCTCCTTGGATTTCTGTTTATAGACCTCGTACTTATAATTCCTTGCATGAATAATTGGCAGGGGAAGGGGCCCAATCCCTGGACTTTTCATCTAAAAGCCTCTGAACCTCAATAACTCCCATCATGAGTACCCAATTTTTGATACCACTAGAATTAGATAACAAAAAAATATAATTTGTACCAACATTGACCACCATGCCACTATGAAAAAAATTCTTTATTTATATAATCCAAGGATTTTTGATGGCACTGTTTATTTGTTTTACCATTGATCCCAGAAGATGCCTTATAGACTCATTGATTCAAGTGGTGTTTTTCTTTTTTTAAATTACACTCCCAAATCTTCTTTCTTCATGTTCTGCAGATGAATTTGTATTAAGTCACACATAGGTTACAATAAATATTTTTAAAAATAAACTTTTACTGATACATTTTGTTTTTATGTCACATACATTTCTCCCTGTATCCTCCCTTCTCCTAGAAAGACATTCCATATTTTTTAAAGATTTTTTTTAAAGGGAAAAAGGAAATAAACAAAACAGACCAATGTACTAAATAAAAATATAACAAAATATTTAGTGTTTCATTTCCTTAGAGGCCTCTTACCAAAGCTCTGTAAACTCTTGAGTGTCCTCTTATAATTTCTTCCATGGCACCACTCTTACTCTTTGACATTTTTCAATTTTCCTTTTTGTTAATAAATGGTTCCATGCACGGATCCTTGCATTCTGGAGAGTAATTTGGAACTATGCTCAAAAAATTATCAAACTGTGCATACCCTTTGGTCCAGCAGTGTTACTTTTGGGCTTATATCCCAAAGAGATCCCTTTTTAAGAAGGGAAAGGGCCCCACATGTGCAAAAATGTTTGTAGCCCTCTGTAGTGGCTAGAAACTGGAAAATGAATGGATGCCCATCAATTGGAGAATGGTTGGGTAAGTTGTGGTATATGAATGTTATGGAATATTATTGTTCTGTAAGAAATGACCAATAGGATGATTTCAGAAAGGTCTGGAGAGACATGAACTAATGCTAAGTGAAATGAGCAGAACCAGGAGATCATTATACATACAGTTCAACAAAAAGAATATACAACGATCAATTCTGATGGACAATGACTCTCTTCAACAATGAGATGATTCAAACCAGTTCCAATTGTTCAGTGATGAAGAGAGCCATCTGTACCCAGAGAGGGGATGATGGGAACAGAGGGTGGACACAACATAGCATTCTCACCCTTTCTGTTGTTTGCTTGTATTTTGTTTTCTTTCTCAGGTTTTTTTTCCCCTCCTTGATCTGATTTTTCTTGTACAGCAAGATAACTGTATAAATATATATACATATGTGGCATTTAACATATTTTTTAAAAAATTTTTTTCCTGAGGAAATTGGGGTTAAGTGACTTGCTCAGGGTCACACAACTAGGAAGTGTTAAGTATCTGAGATCAAATTTGAACTCAAGTCCTCTAACTTCAGGGTTGGTGCTCTATCCACTGAGCCCCCTAGCGGCCCCTAACATATATTTTAACATACTTAATATGTATTGGAGTACCTGCCATCTAGGTGAGGGAATGAGGGGAAGGAGAGAAAAATTTGAAACAAAGTTTTGCAAGTATCATTGTAGAAAAATTACCCATGCATATGTTTTGTAAATAAAAAGCTATAATAAAATTTAAAAATAATAAATGATTCGGTTCAATTCAATCAACATTTATTGGGCACCTAGGATGTTCTAGACACAGTGCTAAGTATTGGGGATACGAAAAGAAACAAAAAACAGTTCCTGTTCTCGAGGAGCTTACAATCAATGGGGGATGGGGAACAACATGCAAATACATACAAAATAGGCTACATACAGATAAAAGGGAAAAAAGTAGAGGAAAGACAGCCAAATTAAGGGGGTTGTTTAGTGAATTTAGATATCTTAACCACTTCCTTAGGGAGAGACAACGCATTCAGTATGAGAATGTTTGGGACATGGCCAATGTTTGGTATTTGTTTCGCTTGACTAGTCATAGTCGTCACGAGAGTTTAGTGTTTTATTTTTGTTTTTTTTTCCCAAGTGCCGAGGATGGGTTGGGACTGAGAGAAAACATATTTTTGTTCATTGAAAGAATAAAAAATGTAATCTGGTGCAGCTGCAAATCTTCTCAGGCTGAAGTTCCCTGGAACCCATAAGAGACTCTAGGGCCAATCAGGTGACGTAAGAAATGAAGAGATTTCCTCCGCCTCAACTGAGGATGGATCCCTGGTGAGGACGCCTCCGACACGCCTCTATTCCTCCGCACCCGAGGCGGCGCTGTGTCACAGGAGCCCCGGCAAGTAGCGGCGTCTCAGGCTGGTGCTGAACTGGACTCCCGGGATGCACCGCGTGCACCCGGCTACAGCTGCCGGTTGCAAGGGGAGATCAGCTGGGACCGGGCTGGGGCCGGAGCCCTGGTGCTCAAGCACCAGGGGCAGCCCAGCTCGGGGCCCGCCCTCCGGGGGCTCAGAGTGGCCCGGGGACGAGCTCGGCTCCCCCGCTCCGGCCCCTGGCTCGGCGCCCTCCCCATTGTCGGACCCTTCTCCTGCCGGACGTCCTGGGACGGGCCGCTGGCAGAGCGGGGCGGGAGGAAGAGAGAGGAGGGGACGGGCTAGAGTCGGACTCCCTGGAGCCGTCCGAGTCTCAGCCTTCCCGGGGCCCCGGCTCCACACCGAGGGCCATGGCCGCGGCGGCGCCGACTTCGGTGAGATATGCCTCCGCGCGGCCCAACCGGGGAGCGGGGCGGGAGTACAGCAGCCTAGGGGATCCCCGAGTTATTGCAGTCTCCAGGCACCGACACCTACCACCGCTTTCCAGCTGATTTCCTTCTTTTCGCCTTCACCTTCACCATAAGAACAGCCTGATCGAGTCAGTCACCGGGCTGACCAGAGCCAGGGAGCACCGCAGTGCAGGAGGATACCATCCCTGGGACAGGTGTCTCCTGTCCTGGAGCAGGGGGGTGGGGACTCGGCAGCGTAGGTTCCCACCTGCCCTAGCTCAGCCTGGAAGGTTCCCCAGAAGACCGGGGAGTACGTTCAGGAGAGAAGGACAGAGGTCAGGTTCAGGCCAGTTTGGCGGGAATGGTTCAGGGCCACTTGGTATGGTGCAAAGTTGGAGCAGTGTGAGCAGAACGGAAGGAACGGGGATGCTTCTCTTTCGTACAAGACTTGTGGGGGTGGGTAGTGGAGGTGGGATGTGAGAGGATGATTGCTCTCTTGCAAAGTAATTAAGGGGCTGTTTATTTCTGTTTTAAAAGCGCTTTATCATTATTTAACTATCACTGCCCCGGAACCTGAGGAAGGCCTGTTTTCTAGCTGTGATACACTTTTGACAATTTATAGAGCTCATCCATCACCCAGCACTGTCCCCTTTTCTCTCATATACACGTGTGTATGTTTTTGTGTATACATATAGATGGATATGAATAATCCTCTCCACCCCAAATCGACACTCATTTGGGAGAAGGAAAGAGGAAAAGAAGTGTGCCCTGGTCAAGTGACTCGACCCGGTCCTCATTTGTAAAATATGATAATACTAGATGGTTTTCAAAACCAGCCTCAGACACTGGTGTGACACTGGGCAAGTCACTTAACCTGTTTGCCAGTTTCCTCACCTGTAAAGTAGGGATAATAATAGGGATTTGTTGGGATTGTTGTAAGGAGCAAATGAATTTGGAAAAGGTACTTAACACCTTGCTTCTCCTTTCCTCTTTTGAGAACCATTCTAATTGTACATCTGCAGTCTTATGGAATACTGCTTATGCTCCCAGACTAGTAACACAGGTTAATTGAGAACAACTAATAGAGTGACCAAGTCTGATAATTTAGGCAACATTCTCTATATGTATGTCTCTATGTGTATGTATGTATATGTGTTATGGATCAACATGGAACATTGGACAATCAACTGGGCTCAAAATTAAACAAGAAGGGGACAAGCTGGTTTGTCCTTTGGAAATTACAAAGTTCTTTTGATTACCTAAAGCATTTACCTAAAAAAAAAATCCAATTTAAACTCGTGATCTTTGATGCTATCTGATTACAAGTCTTAGAAACCTGTAGTTTCCAAAGAACCGAAGTTGAGGATCACTCCAAAAAGTCAGTGGAAAGGTATAGGGGAGCAGGAACAGGCTGTGATACATTACAAAACAAAAGTGATATAAAGCATATTCCCAAAGAAACATAAGTGAAGAGGTTTGGCCATTAAAATAATAAGATTGAGGGAAGACTGATGGCATCTAAGCCACAGGGTAGGCAGGGCAGAGATGAGTTTCTTTTTGACAAAATAAACTTATACATAGAAACCAATGGCACACCACTAATAACATTGTTTTCATCTTTGTTTATATGCAAGGTGTTATGTATTTTTTTACATAGTTGTGAGGGAATATATAGGAAGCATTGTGGTATAGTGGATAGAGTTAAGGATGAATCCAGGCAAGTCACTTAACCTATCAATGTTCAATTTAACTCTCCAATCAACATTTATTGACCACCCATTGTGTGCCAGCGACTGTGCTAAATCCTGGATCATAAATTGCAAGGAAAATGCCCATTTGCATAATGGAAATTTCTCATGAAGAATTCCCTACATCAAAAAAATTAGAAGTTTGATTCCTTCCCACAATTAGTGTAAATAAAATGTTCCATATCCTTTTTCTCTTCCCTATCCCATTTTGTATTATTTTATAAAATCCTTTCCACATTTCTCTTTTTTCAATAGTTATATTGCTTTTGCTATTGCCTGAATGTATGACAGCCTGTTTAATTGTTAGGCATTAAGCATTCATTGTTTTTAGTTTTTCATTATTTTATTTATTCTATTTTAAACTTTATTTGTGCCTTTTGTTTTTTTTAATACCACAGCAAGTCCTTCCCTTGACCAGCAACAGGAAATCCTTATTTTGTAATAAAGAAAATCGTGAAACAAAACTAGTGGACCCCATCTGATGGCATAGGCCTGTGATCCTTTATGGTACTTTATAAATGGTACTTTAGCACTTTTTCTCCAGTCAGACCAAGATTGGTCATTGCAATGACTGTTTTTAGTGTTGTTAATGTAGTCATGGTAGATATTTTGTGGACCTTTGTTTTTATATCACTTTTATTTCCAAACATTACCTCCCTTGTCTCCCACAGAGAGAATCATCTCTTATAATAAAGAAGGAAAAAAAGCAGTTAAAAACTATTCAAACAGGGGTGGCTAGTTGGTACAGTGGATAGCGCACCAGCCCTGAAGTCAGGAGGACCTGAGTTCAAATCTGGCCTCAGATACTTAACACTTCCTAGCTGTATGACCCTGGGCAAGTCATTTAATCTCAGTTGCATCAGCAAAAAAGAAAAAGGAAAAAAAAAATAAAAAAATCCTACTTTCTATGCAATGATCCACAGCAATAGTTTCTCTAAAGAGGGGAAAAAAGTGTATTTTTATATTTCTTGTTTAGTGCCAAGCTTGGTTAGTACAATTTAAAAAAAAAAAGACAAATTTGTTTTTATTTTCTTGTTCTTTCCATTGTTGCCCTTGTTTATGTTGTTTTTCTGGTAATCTTTATTTCACTTTTCATGAATCTTCCTATATGCTTCTATAGGCTTCAAATTAATTAGCATTATTGGAATAAATTTGTAATCTTCTCTTTGAAACAAACAATTGCAAAGTCTGTAAGAACAGCAGTGGCACTGGTAAAACTAAATGTCTGTATGATGTTTATGATTCCAGGTCCCAGTGAAGTTTGATGATGTGGCCATATATTTCTCACAGCAAGAGTGGGATATTCTTGACGATTGGCAGAAAGATCTTTACAAGCATGTGATGAGGGCCAATTATTCAACCCTGGTTTCATTAGGTAGGTTGTATTTACAAAAAAAAATTTAAGTTAACTATTGAATTGGAGGGCAGCTAGGTGACACAATGGACAGAATACTGAACCTGGAATCAGAAAAACTTATCTTCCTGAACTCAAATCTAACATCAGACATGTACTAGCTATATGACGCTATGCAAATTACTCCATCTATTTGCTTCAGTTCCTTATCTGGAAAGTGAACTGCAGAAAGAAATGAACTTTTGCTCTAGTATGTTTCTTAAGAAAACCCAAATAGCATCACAGTTGGACATGACCAAGAAACTTTTGAATGATAACAACAATGAAATTGGATGGTGGCTATACAGCAGAAGGCTCATTGGTTAGTCCTCTGACCTGTCTGCTAGGGAAGCATAAGACAGTGTTTTATCTTTTAGAAATCTATCATTATTGAAAGCTTAAGACTCAGACCAATAAAATAAATAAGAAAATCTATATTGGAAAATAAAATGCCAGAACCACATAATAAAGAATCTAGTTTGGTGGTATATACTATAAGAATTCTGATAAGTGAGAGATTAATGTTTATTGGAAAACCTGGTGAAGGGTTAGGATTTTATTTTCAATGAGAATAAAGAAAGACATTTGAGATGAAAGCATTCAGAAAAAACAGAGAAGGGATTAACTGTAGTCTATGGGAAAACACACACATACACTCACAAACACAAGAAAGAGATTAACTTAACTGGTATGATGAACTCATATTGAAGAGTAATAATCAATGCATACTTTGACCAAACACCCAGAGAAAATAAACTGTTTATATGTGACTTTTCTTGACAGATTATACCATTCCCAAACCAGATTTGATATTTCGGATTGAATTAGGAGAAGTATTATTTGTCGGGAATTGGGGAAATTTGGAACAAACAGAAATAGGAGTCAGCCTGAGTGCTTATGAGCATTTCAACTTGAAGATCACTGAAAAGCACCTATTTAGGGGTAAGTTAGAACAAATCAGTATCGTGAAATTGTACTTTTTGTGGGACACAGTTTTGAGAATTTTGAGACATTTGAGTATTATAGAACTAAAGTTCAAGAGTTCATAGCCCTTGAACTAAAGTTTCCCATTATTTTGAGAATTGTTATCTCTATTATAATGAATAAGGTGAATATTCCTCTGGTTTTTTTGTTATGTTTGGGGAACTGGAATTCTTAACTCTAAAAATTAAAAATGTTATTTTAGAGCCATATATGTGGCATCATGAATAGAATGGCTAATGAGTGCTGTGTTATATTGACTTTTCCTTCCCAGTGGACCATTGGCTAGAATGCTTCTCCAGAGGTGTTATACATATAGCCCATTGAGTGCACATTGAGTGTAGTCTGAACCAGATTAAAATGTAATTGGGAAAATTTTTTTTTATTATAGCTTTTTATTTACAAGATATATTCATAGGTAATTTTTCAGCATTGACAATTGCAAAACCTTTTGTTCCAACTTTTCCCCTCCTTCACTCCACCCCCTTCCCCAGATGGCAGGTAGATCGATACATGTTAAATATGTTAAAGTATATTTTAAATACAATATATGTATATATGTCCATACAGTTATTTTGCTGCACAAGAAGAATTGGATTTTGAAATAATGTACAATTAAACTGTGAAGGAAATCAAAAATGGAGGTGGACAAAAATAGAGGGATTGGGAATTCTATGTAGTGGTTCACACTCATTTCTTTGAGTTCTTTCGCTGGGTGTAGCTGGTTCAATTCATTACTGTTCTGTTGGAACTGATTTGTTTCATCTCATTGTTGAAGAGGGCCACATCATCAGAAATGATCATCATATAGTATTGTTGTTGAAGTATATAATGATTTCCTTGTCCTGCTCATTTCACTCAATATCAATTCATGTAAGTCTCTCCAGGCCTTTCTGAAATCATCCTGCTGGTCATTTCTTACAGAACAATAATATTCCATAACATTCATATACCACAATTTATTCAGCCATTCTCCAATTGAGGGGCATCCACTCAATTTCCAGTTTCTGGCCACTACAAAAAGGGCTGCCACAATCATTGTTGCACATACAAGTCCCTTTCCCTTCTTTAAGATCTCTTTGGGATATAAGCCCAGTAGTAGCACTGCTGGATCAAAGGGTATGCGCAGTTTGATAACTTTTTGAGTATAGTTCCAAATCACTCTCCAGAATGGCTGGATGTGTTCTATTTGAGTTTGATGCCATTACTTTAGATTACTAATATTTTGCTCTTATAACTCTATAACTGAGTTCTATAGGGACCTAGTCAGCTCTATTAGTAAGCAAGTAAATCGTGTACTTAAAAGCAAAATAGACTAAAGCTATAACTAAGACTGTAACAATCACAAAAAAAAAACCCAACCAAGTTTGAGCCCTGTTGTATTTCTTTTTCTTGGAAAGACAAAGCAGCCGATAATTTCACCTAGATTAAGCAATAGATAGGATGCTTTATTCTGGTGAAACGGGAAAGGAACAGTCTTAAAAGTCTTAAAACAGTCTTGGGCCCAGGAAATGATAGAATTATGATAGCATTGTAAAGAATTATGTAAATTAATAATAACAACAATAATAATATCTATACTTTGTAACAGTAGTTAACAAAACAGTTTTATATACATTATGGCATTTGAATCAGTTCAACAAATACAAGGACTTGTAATTTGTGCATTTACTTATTCTTGATTTTCATGGGAAGAAGAATTCAGAGACATTAAATGATTTGTCCACAGTCACACAGATTTTAAGTGATTGGTTCATTTTGTAACCACACAACCAGTATTATTTTTTGCTTCTGTCACTCTCTCAGTTTTGATTTAAAATATGGCACTCCCAATTCCTATTTCAACAGTTGTCATTGTTCCTTCTTATCTCATGATTTTTAGCTGGAGAGCACTTTCCTTATCCATGTGACCATTTGTCCAACACAGGCCTTCTTGGCAGAGGAGTAAAAATCTTCAGTTAATATTTTTGATCTTTAGATAAGCTGCTGTTTACCCTTCTTGGAAGCCAAGTTTTTCAGGAAATCTTTCTTGAGCAGTGGTGAAAATAGTATATATAATTCCCCAAACTCCTTACCTTTCTATAGGACCTAGCCAAAGGTTGGGATCCATTGCCCATGCTTCTAAGAACTCATCGCTCATATTCAATATCTTTAGTAGACTGGAAATAATAATAAAATGCATTTTTAAAGCAAAAAGTGCAACTTGCAGTTTTTGCCACAGGCTTAAATGTAACTACAATGTATACTATCAAAATTTTATTTTTTCTTATTTTCTCTGAATTAATCTGTTCGGCAAATAGCGTTTCATTTATGTTACTGGACACATAGAAACCTTAAATCCTTATTTTTTTCAGTATTATCTCTGAACATGCTTTTCACATTTAAATCCTAGCAATCCTAGAAGTCTGATTATGTATTTGATTAGTAATCAGGGATTTGGGGATAAAGTTAAGAGAGAGACCTAGGAAGAGCTTCTCTAAGAGAGAGAGACTTAGGAAGAGCTAAAAACTGAATTAGTAGGATGTTTCAGAATAAACTTTCTCAAGCTAATATATAAAATGGAGAAATATCTTTACTTCACTTTAAAACAGAAGTACTGATGGGATCTTTTCTTTTTAACAGGGAACCATGGAGCTATAAGAACAAAAAAGGAAGGAGGTGATTTAGATGGTTCTCAAAAGCAGTGCTCTGATAAAAGGAAAGAGATTTCTTCCAAGTCAAATCAAAAAGGCACTGTGGAATATCTATGCCTCCAAGACATGCAGACTCCAATTCCAAAATTAGAGGACTCTACCCAGAGTGACAGAAGCGACAGCCACAAAACCTTCAGCTCACCCAATCACCAGGAATCCTACTCAGGACAAAAAATTTGCTCCTATCCTGCCTTAGGGAAAAACGTCCAGGCAAAAGGACTTCAAGTGAAACACCATAGCAACCACACAAAGAACAATCTGTGCACATGTTCAAAATGCAAAGAAAAAGTGAGAAAACAGTCTGGCTTACATTTGCATTATGGGAAGAAGTGCTTCCAGTCTAATGAATGTGAGAAGAACTTTAGCTACAATGTGAATCGGCATTATCGCCAGTTCATACCTGTAGGGAAAAAGCTATTCCAGTGTTCCGAATGTGATAGGAGCTTTCGATGGGAGGCTGGTTTAAAATCCCACCAGAGCCTACACAGTGGAAATGGACAATTTTCCTGTAATACATGTGGCAAGGTTTTCATTCGGAAAGCTAGGTTTATCACCCATATCAAATTACACACAAGTGAGAATCCTTTTCATTGCCCAGTGTGTGGCAAGAGATTCTTTAAGAGGAAGTACCTCCTCAGACACCAGCAGCTCCATTCAGGAAAAAGGCCTTTCCAGTGCCCTGAGTGTGGTAAGACTTTCTGTCGAAAATCCTACATGAAGGCCCACCAGCGCTTACACAGCACAGAGAGGCCGTTTGCCTGCACACAGTGTGAAAAGGACTTCACTCACCAGTATAAACTCACTGAACATATGCGGGTACATAGTGGGGAAAAGCCTTTCCAGTGCCCTGAGTGTGATAAGAGCTTTAGCCGAAAGTCCCACATGAAGGCCCATCGACGCTTACACAGTCGGGACTGGCCTTTTTCTTGTAGAGAGTGTGGCAAAGGCTTCACCCAGCGGTATAGACTCACCAGACATATGAGGGTGCATAGCGGAGAGAAGCCCTTCCAGTGCACAGAATGTGGCAAGAGCTTCCGACAGAAGGCAAGCCTTCTTCATCACCAGCTCATGCATATGGGAGACATTGCCTTTCTCTTTAAGTGCCCGGAGTGCAATAAGAGCTTCCACCAGAAGAAAAGTCTGCTCAACCATCAACTCATGCACACAGGTGAGAGACCCTTTCAGTGTCCCAAATGTGATAAGAGATTCCGCCTCAAGGGCAACATGAAGGCCCACCAGCGCCTGCACAGCGGCATCAGACCGTTCTCCTGCGCAGTGTGTGGCAAGGGCTTCACTCATAAGTCCAAGCTGACCAGCCACACCAAGGTACACACTGAGGAGAAGCCTTTTCAGTGCCCTCAGTGTAATAAGAGCTTCTGCCACAAGAGGAGCCTGATTAATCACCAGTTGGTACACACAGGGGAGAGACCCTACCATTGCCCTGACTGTAACAAGAGCTTCTCTTCTAAGGCCTATGTAAAGGCCCACCAGCGAATACATAAGGGAGAGAAGCCATTTTCCTGTAGTGAGTGTGGCAAGAACTTCACCAATCAGTTTAGGCTCACAGAACACATCCGAGTGCACACTGGGGAGAAGCCCTTCCAGTGCCCTGAGTGTGACAAGAGCTTCCGTCAGAAGAGGAGCCTCATCAACCATCAGCTTGTTCACACAGGTGAGAGACCCTTCCAGTGCCCTGAATGTAATAAAAGCTTCCGCTGGAAGGCTGGCATGAAGGCCCACCAGCGTCTGCATAGGGGCGAGAGGCCATTTCAGTGCCCTGACTGTGACAAGAGCTTCTCTTTGAAGGCCTATCTGAAGGCCCACCAGCGAATACATAAGAGGGAGAAACCATTTTCCTGTAGTGAATGTGGCAAGAACTTTGCTGATCAGTTTAGGCTCACAGAGCACATCCGAGTGCACACTGGGGAGAAGCCCTTCCAGTGCCCTGAGTGTGACAAGAGCTTCCGTCAGAAGAGGAGCCTGACAAACCACCAGCTTGTACACACAAGTGAAAAACCCTTCCAGTGCCCCGAGTGCAACAAGAGCTTTCGGTGGAAAGCTGGAATGAAGGCCCATCAACGTTTACACAAGGGCGAAAGAGTGTTTTCCTGCAGTGAATGTGACAAGTGTTTTTCTAAGCAATCTAAACTTGATGAGCATATCCAAATTCACAATGGAGACGAACCCTTCTAGTATTCTAAATGTGACAAGCTTCCAGTAACAAAAAAGCAAAAAAGGTGCCTCAATAACCATTTGGCTTGCCAGTGCCTAGCTAATAGTGAGACACCCTTCTGCAAGCAGGGGAGGCAGAGGCTGCTCCCAGCAGTCTGAATGCATCCCCTACGTGGACTTAGCCACCACGGTCATATAACTTGGCAGCACTTTGGACCAATAACAGGGTCACTGGAGCTAAGACAGAATTGACAACATCAAGGATGTCCTTGAGCTTCCAGAGTATAAAATGTTCTTTCTTCCTCCTCAAATTTCCTAAAGCACTTTGTCTAAATCTCTCCATAGCCTCTGTTACACTCTCTTTCATGTATCCTACTTATCTATGTGCATGGGATCTCAATTCCCCCTTTTTAATTGCTCCCCTCTCTCCCAAAATGTAAGCAACTTGAGGGCAAGGACTGTTATTTTTTAATCTTTGTATCCCCAGCATCTAACACAGTACCTTACACACAGTAGGCACTTAATGATTGTTTCTTGAATTTAATTAAATTGGCAGAACTGTGGGCTATCTGAGAAACCACAGTAGCCAATAGACTAGCCTAGAAGGTGGAAATCCAGAACTGAGGGCTTTTGTTATGCAAAGATGATAGTCCACCTAGTAAACTTTGAAACTTCATAATTGTAGTCATGCTTCCTCTTCTTTGCTGGAAAAAGTCATTTGGTCCCATAATCTAATTCCTGCTTCTTTCACAGTACCACTAAGAAGCTTCTTTACCAAATAGTGAGAGCACCTTGAGACTGGAACCCATGTGGGAAATTAAAAAAAAAAAACAAACAAAAACTGGCAAGGATGGAATCCTTCCCCTGAAATCTGGAGAATAGAGATAATAGCTAGCTATTTTTTCTGTTACTCCTGCACTCTCTCCTCAGGTGTACAACTTCTGTTGGAAGTAGTGATATTGTCCACAAACCACAGGATGTGTACGTTCAAATTAAGAGCTACTTAGGTAATTCTAATGTTATAACTCTATTTGCTAAAGTAACAACTCTAATGCTAAAGACTCTCAGAGTTTTATACCGAAGCAAAGCATATTTAAAGGATGGCTTAGATCAGTTACTGTTCTGTAACCTCTTGTTCAGATATAGCAGGCTGTGAATTGATGCACAGTTTAATAAGTCATGCCTCTTCCAGGACTTAATTCCTGATTCCTGGGGGCACCGTAGTTAATTTTTTAAAAAATGCATGGTAGGCAGTCAGAACCACTCCCTGAGTTGACTCAGTGCCCCTGACACAAGATTGTACAAATGTGGCAGGATATAAACTATTGGCAGTTCCTTTAGATATATGGGATAGTCTTGAGCTGGTCCTTAAAGGGAGGCAGGGGTTAGAAGAAGCTGGTGACATGTGATACCCCTATCTTTTCTTGGAGAGAACTGTAATCCAAGAGAAGCTAATTCCTGGTAAACAATAACTTAAACCTGGTAAACAAAGCTTCAACATAGAAATGAGCATGTGTCCATTATAAGAATAGTTAATGAAGTCAGTTCAATAATGCAACTATATTCCACTATCCTAGTCCTTGATTGCATTAGACTTAAGTCTAAGAGTGTATAATTAGGCCATTGGAAGACACATAAATAGGTAAGGTTCTTGTAGGCATTGTGATTATGTCATCAAAGACATCAAACTATATAAAGTCCAAGACCTGGGTGCAAAACCAAGTTTTTCTTACTGGGTTAAAGTCTACATTTCACTTGTCTGAGCTAGAGCTAGTAGGGATACACTTAGAACCATTTCCTTATTATCTTTTGATCCTATCTTTAATGCTAATATCTGCTGGTGGAGGCCTTGGCTTATATACTGGAATCAACCACTGGGGATCTTTCTAAATATGTTCACAGTCCCTTTTGTAACCTCTTAAATTGATGCTTTTTGGGTTTTTTTGATAGTACCACAACCATTACCAAAATATCTCTTCATCCCTTAGAATCCTGCCTTGTAACAAAAATGGTTAAGCAAAAACAACTGTGTTTGGCAGTATATGCAGCATTCTTATCCCGTAGCTCCTCACCTTTTCTGAGAACGTGTTTTGTCATCTGTTCTTAGGAACAGAATTGGTCCACTGTAACCTTGAGTTCTGCCTGTTAGTGTTACTTTCATTTGCCTTGTTGTAGTCATTGTGTATATTGTGCTAATGTTGCCTATTTTGTTCTGTCAGTTTGTATAAGTCTGTACTTTTTGTCTTTTACAGTGCAACAGTATTCCATTACATTCCTGTGCAATAATTTTTCCAGCTGTCCCCAATCAATGAGCACCCACTCTATTTCCATTTTTTTGCCATCACAAAAAACACAAGTTTCTTAAGTAAACTATAAACTTACACGTATAAAACCATGTTAACAAAAATTCCTTACAAAATCACATCTTGAATACTTGTTAGAGGCACAAATAAAATCACTCTTCATATTTTAAAGGGAAAATTCCATCAACAAGAATTCAAAATAATTTGTTTTAATAGGACAGATATTGATATTTGTTATTGGCTGTTGAAACTGCTATGCTATTGATCTTCAGATAAGGGATAATGTCACCAATCCAAATTTCTGTCTTGTCCATTCACTATTTTTAACACTCTAGATTTTCATCTGGAAACAGGAAATTCAATCCCGAAATAGAGCCAGTGGAGTAGGGGACATAACCTAGCAAAATTTGTGACTGAGTTAATGCCATTGGATTCACTGGCTCTCTGGATATTGCCTAAGTACTGTTACTAGACCCTCCTTCCAGATGAAGGTAACTGCAGCTTGTTTGCTCATGTGAGTGACCCAAAGGAGGGCTCAGATATCCTGTTACCCAAAATAATCATCATCAAACAGCTCTGTGCCAAGCTCTTGAGGTTCCAGTGACTTTTAAGTCATCTCATGGTACATAGACAAACTCCAAAAGGTAGACCCACGTGATTTGTTGCTGTAATTTTATTTCCCTCCAGCTAAAAGCATTATGGCAACTCAGTCCAGTTCTTTATGACCTTGTCAGTTGTTAGCGCTGCCTGTGTGGAGCCCCAGACCTGAATCTTTTCTAGCCTTTTAGAGTGGAAACGTGCAAAACAGGCCAGTCAGATCTTTTTCATCGATACTCAAACTGGTCCCAAATGTTTCTAAGTTACACATAGATTGTTTGGGGAAGGAACCTCATTATAGAGTTTGCATTGCCTAGGAGTAATTTACCTGGCTGAAGTAATCATGAGGCTATGAACTGGCCAAGCAGACTAAATGTTTTATAATCTGACTGCATTCCACATCATAATGTGAGCTTCCCTCTCAAGCTCATGGAGATCAGTGTCTTTAATTTTGATTACAGTTCTTTCCTCAAGCTGAATTTGAGCTTTTAAGTTGCTCTTGATGGTCTAAAATATAGAAAGACTATAGCCTGCATCACCTAGATAGCTGAAAACAGTAAATGGAGGGCAGTAGCTGAAAGGCCTTACAAAAAATAAGCCCTGAAAGGAAGTCTAGAGCCAAATCAAGAAGTACTTTAATTACCAAGAATTTGCATTTTATATTTGAGGCAACAAGAAGTCTCTAAGGTTTCTTGAGCAGGGAAATGAGGCCAAGTTGTGGAGGATGGATTAAAGGGAGAGGGGGACAAGACCATCCTGAGATTTTAACACTTCCTGACGTGATTACTAAAGTAGTTTGAGAACTGTGAATGGTAACTGGTAAATATGAAATTATAAATGAACTTAAGTCTTACAGACTCTCAGGCTGATCCATTACATCAGCCATCGTTTTAATTCATTTGGCTTTTGTTTATAAAAGGTAAGGAAATATTTTTTAATTTGTTAAATTTGATTTGTTCATATAAAGAATCAAGCTATTTACAGTGACCAAACCTCCTCTTCAGTAAGCACCTGGTGGCTATGATTTCAAGAGAACACAGCAATATGTTTAGTTTGTCTTAAAGAAGCTCATTTGAGAATGACTATTCATCCCCTAAACAAAAAGTGCTTTGTAGCTATGACTTCCTTTCTTCAAGCAGGTATACAGTTTTTTTCTTCTGTATTTTCCACGTCTCTGACTCCTAAAGGTATAAATACAGTTTAAAACACTATGAAAATTATCTGTCAGAGTTGGATAGCATTATAGAGTGAGAAAGTTTTCCTTAAATACTGCATCAGCTATCTCTCCAGTTTCTTAAATTCGAGTTTGTAAGTGAACTCAGCAAACTTTGAGGGCTTATTATGTGCCAGACATTGTACCAAGAACAAGCTTTGTTGTTTGTCCTTCATTAAGACCACCATGATGCCATGACATGCAAGTGCACTGGATTTAAGTGAGGGAGGGACCTGTGCCTCATTTTCCCTCCAGAGTCATCTGGGTCCGGTGGCCAGATATAGATCAGGATGTCTGGAGATGGCCCTGGACACAGCCATAGACCTTGGCCTTTTTAAGCTAAGGTCTTCAGTGGGTCTCAGTTTGACTGAAGAAACCACTCATTCAATTAAGACTGATAGATAGGAAAAAAATAAGGCAAAGTGCCCTTTTCATGAGAGAAAGCCAGTGTGTGCATGAGCTAGCCCTAACAGACCTAGTTGAGTAGATTAGACATATTCTTTGATCCCCATAACCTCTCCAAAATGGAAATTATGCACTAAGCAACTGTTTGCTTTATTTAGATCACAGAGAATTTGCCACAGCAGATAGATCAAATTTTGAGAGAGTTTAGTAATTAAGAGGTTTGGGGGAGCTTTAAATACTGAAAATTTAGGCTTTAGTTAGCAAGCTAACAGCTTACTTGGGGAAAGCAAAATACAGATAAGGAAGGAGACAGGATGTCTTTTAGCAAGGTGTTGTTATTTAGGGAAGGAGACAAGTAAGAAATTAAAATTTGGCTTTTACAAAAAGACATTTTCAGGATGGGGCTTTTATATGAGACATAAGGAGCAACAGATAAGAGGTTTTATTGTTCAACATTCCTTAGGTAGATAGAAGGTTTTAAATAGCCCTGAGCTCTGATCTATCAGTTGAACATGACTGAAACAACTGAACAAGCCACAAAAATTTTGCACCTACTACAAAAAAGGAGGAAGGAATGAAATAATATTCCAAAGAGCAATGGAGGTCAGGATGCCCCTTGGGATTACTTATTCTTCAATCTGAGCCTCACTGTACAGGACCAAAGATATTCATCTCTGGTAACAAAGAAAAATTTGAAACATTTTTAGAAAGAAAACCAGAACTGAAGAGAGTATTTGCCTTTTGAATACCCCAAATAACAGCAATGCAGGAGGTGAATAAGTGCAGCAGACAATAACAGTAACAGTAAGACACTTAAGAGACATTTCTTCTAAACAAGAGAGAAGTGAAGAAGGAAATCTGATAGAGCTAACAGTGAAAAAGTAGATAGCATTGATAGAACCTGACAACACCCTGACTAAGGTGAATACTGCTTTTGTGGAACTATATTACAACATGGAAGGATCCATAAAAGTAGGTGAATGGAAAAGCAAAAAGAATGAGTGATACACTGGAGTCAAATCTAGGGCTAGCAATAAGAGTGTGAACCTTGTGGTCTCAGAAAGAGAATAACTTAGAGAAGAATATGTGAAAAGGAATGTGGGGGGAGGCAAGGTTGAAAAGAGGAGAGGAAGGAGGCCTTACTGTGAAGGTAAGATGAGGTTCAAATGATGAATGCTTCTGTTAGTGAAGAGAGTGTGTCAATGAGAAAGATGAGGACCTCACATTAGGAGAACTGGGAGATTTGGTGCTTAAAAAGTCCTGTGTGAAATCTGAAAACAAATGACCAAAAAGTCACAGAGGTTATGCAATGGCTGTTAACTCTAAAAATACCAAAAAGTTCCCACAAGTTCCCACAACCACCATTAACTCTCAGATATAAAATAAAAACAAAATAAACATAGGGGCAGCTAGGTGGTACAGTAGATAGAGCACCAGCCCTGAAGTCCTGAGTTCAAATCTAACCTCAGATACTTAATACTTCCTAGCTGTGTGATCCTGGGCAAGTCACTTAATGCCAATTGCCTCTGCAAATAAAATAACACAATAGCTAACTGTGGTCATAAATAAAAAGTCAGTTAAAGGAGAGAATCTAGACATATATCAGGGCCTCCTCTAAGAGGATCAGTTTTAGTGAGGTCAAATCTTAACATATAGCAACGGCTCTGCAGTGAACTGTAGTCCTGCAATGAGGTCTCTCAACAATGAGGCAAGTTTGATTCATAGCAGTCGGGTGCAGGGGGTACCCAAAATATTTTGAGGTTCCATGCCATTGTGGCTGCTGTCCCAAAGAAGCTTAAAAAATTTCTAAGTCAAGAGGTAAAGTTTTATTATAATTGTAATGCTAATTAAAAAGGACCAAATTCAGAAAGGAAAATTGCAAAGAACATGGAGCAAGCAGATAAATTTATTTTTTATTAATAGCTTTTTATTTACAAGTTATCTGCATGGATAATTTTACAGCATTGACAATTGCCAAACCTTTTGTTCCAATTTTTCCCCTCCTTCCCCCCACCCCCTCTCCTAGATGGCAGGATGACCACTATATGTTAAATATATTAGAATATAAATTAAATACAAAATAAGTATACATGACCAAACCGTTATTTTGCTGTACAAAAAGAATCGGACTCTGAAATATTGTACAATTAGCCCAAGCAGGTAAATTTATAGGGATGTGGGGAGCACAGAACAAAGAACAGAGCAGGGTAAATGATATCATGGGACTGGGGTTCACATTATTGGTGAGAAGTTTGATAATGGAGGCTGACAATGACCTCCTTTCTTCTGTGAAACTAAGAAGTGCTCATTGTTTGAGTCCAGGTGCAGGACAACAACCCAGACTTTTAGAAGACATATCAGACATCCTTGAAGTATACCTTGCTGGAATAAAGCTATCAGGCTCCCTTTCTTTCACACATTCTCCAAGGTTCTACCATATCATTCCCAATAGCAAGATTCTTAAGGTGACTACATCATTCCCAAGGCTGAGTGACCTGAGATTTCTTGAAAAGTATTGGGTTCTCTACTACTATTGGGCTTTCTATGTCAGCAGGTTTCCTGACCTGAACATGGATCCTGTAAGTACGTCTGAACTTGGGGACTACCTGCTGCTGGTGCAAAATAATTCTGGGATTTTGCTGTGGCTGAATTCTTCCAGAGGATAAACACAAAGGATGTTATTAAGCTCAGGGTACCGCTCGCTTGCTGGGTCTTAGCTCTGGAAAACAGGGTAGCTCCTAATAGTTTAAAAAAAGTAAAATTAAAGGATAGTTGTGGCATGGGGAATCTGACATCTAGGAGTAGGGTTGAGATGAAAGGTTGGAAACCCTGGAGGCAACTGGTTCCTGGAGGAATGGGATGACATTTCCAGGCAAACAGAAGGGGGGAAAAAAGTCAACAAGGGAGGATATACATCGGGAATGGTCTGCATTATCAGGGACATGGCTGGAGAAGGGCTCTGTGGGCTAATGTCTGATACCTGTAATAATTGGCATCGGTTCTAGGAAGTGAAGCACAATGGAAAAGGGGAATACATGGAGCAAGCTCTCTAGTGACAGAAAATGCCTAAAAGGGAGGGCCTAGCAGGAATATATTTAAAGCTTTGACTTCATGAAGTATACAAAAAAAAGAGAGAAACCAGACCAGAATCAGAGATGGAAATCTAGAGCAAACAGAAAGCAAGATGGATAATGAAGCAAATGAGAGAAATCCTTTTTGGAAAGGGGTACAAAAAACTTAAAAATTAAAGACTAGGACTAGCTGAAAGGGAGAAAGAAAAGGAATACCAAATGACAAGAAGGGATCAGAAGAGAAGAAAGCTGAAGGAACAGGGGTACCTTTAAAAAATTAAGTAGTAAAGGATAATATACTATATAGCAAAAGAAGGAATCTGAAACCGAAAAGTTCCTGTACAGACATTAATGTAACTAGGATAAGAAGAAAAGTGGTTGAATGGGTAAAAACAATTTCAGATTTCTCTAAAAAAAGGTTTGGTATCCAATAAACAATTAAATATAGATAACTAATAGCCATTTCCCAATAGATTAATAGTCAATGGACAGTTCTCAAAAGAACTGCAAAATATTCACAGCCACATGAAAAAAAAATGCTCCACACATCACTAATAATGAGGGTTTGTGTCCCCAAATGATGAGGTCAGTGCAGGGTCCCCTCGATTCCCCTAGGATTCATCACAGGGCAGGGAACCCCTTGTGGGAACCCCTTTGGTCGGCTCAGAGCTGCTTTGTAAAGGAATTTATAAACCCAAAAAGCTAGACTGGCAAAAAAATGTTTATTATTGGCATTGGGAAGTCAGCCTTTGCTATGCATGAATAGAAAGACTGAATTCCTTGGTGACAAGGTCCCAACAGAGAGACATAAAGATTTTAGCAGAAAAATCTTATCCTAGAAAAGAAAGTGAATAAGGTCTTGTTAGGGGAATAGGAAAGAGAGATTAAAGAGGGGGTAACACTGAAAGAGAATGCCTTTCAGCAGGGAAAGAGTCCCTCACAAGTAACTATGCCAAGGGAGGTCGTTTGGCCTGGCATGATTCCTGCTTTGAGGTCCTCTGCTGCAAAGAGCATTGAGCCCAGCTGCTCCCTTTTATAACTGAAGCCTTGGCTAGAAGCTGGGAGCAGTTTGAGCTGGAATCAAAATAGAAAATCTTAGAATTGAATGAGTGTCTCTGGGCTAATCTCCAACTCAACAGAGAGAGAGAGAGAGAGTTTCAGGGCTCCCCTCATCATTAGGAATACATAAAAGAATGGAAAGATCTATATGGACTGATGCAGACAAAGTAAGCAGAGTCAAGAAAACGATATATATAATAACTACATCAATGTAAATGGAAAGAACTGCAAAAAAAAAAAAAGTAAAATGAACAAAATTATAAAGATCAAATGGGACTCAAATTAAGAGTACCAATTTACTGCTTCATGGAGGTAGGAAAATCTAAAATATTACACAATGCATATGTTTCTAACTCTTTCAATGTATTGGAGTTTTTTTTGCCTTTTCCCCTAAAAAAAAATACTATTTGTCATAAGAAATGGCTTTCAGACAGGAGTAGAGAAAGGACACATGGGATACTATCATGAAATGGTATAAGAAACAGAAAATATCAATAAAAATTTATTTTAAAAAATCAAAATACAGAAAAGGCACAAGGAGGGAAAGGACTTTGAGACCTGGCAATATTGGAGGAGGTGAATTGTCTTGGCCATGTGTTCCCTACAAGTGTCATTGGCATTGTATAGTTTGTTCCCACAATTCACAAATACTGAATGTGTTTATGGGAAAGTACATATTCTGGGTTTATAGAGGAAATGTTTTTTTATAGATATTTTAGTACCCCTTTTTGGTAAATGTCTTTACTAAGAGCTAACTATCTATTGGTTGATTGTTAAGGGGAAGAACACCTATAAGCGAAAGTAGGACCACAGCTTCACAGAGTAGCTAAAATATCAGCCATCAGTGTGAATACAAATGGGGGAAATCTGAAAATCTATTTTTCATTCTTTCCAATCTGCTTTGCCATATAACAAACTACTTCTCAATCGCTGTAAAACTACTAGCTAGATTATTACCATGTAAAACTAGAGATTAGAAGTGATTTAAAAAATAATCTGCAATAACATTTTATGAGAATTTACACATAGTTATTATTGGAGAAATGGTGCCTATATATTATTCACTATTCCCTAGATTTTTTGGGAGATAAGGAAAGAAATAAGAAATTCCAGAATTACACGAGGATCACTAAGCAAGATTATAGCAGAACTAGGATCATGGATAGCCAAGTAGAAAATACTGAAATGGAAGAGGCTTACCTTTTTTTCAAATTAAATATTTTTCAAATTGTGAAATTAACAAATCTATATATAAACATAATATACAAAGAAAGAAAACAGGATTGCATATTACACAATGAATCTTTACCATATATAGCTTATTTTTAAAATTTTTAATAAACTTTTTATTTTCAAGTTATATGCAAAGATAGTTTTCAACATTCACCCTTGAAAACCTTGTGTTCCATATTTTTCTTCCAAACTTCTCCCTATTCTCTTCTGCTAGATAGCAAGTAATCCAATATAGTTTAAACATGTAGTTCTTCTAAACATATTTCCACATTTATCATGCTACACAAGAAAAAATCAGATCAAAAAGGAAAAAAAATGAGGAAAAAAAAAAAGCAAATAACCAAAAAAAGATGAAAATACTATGTTGTGATCCACATTCAGTCCTCATAATCCTCTTTTTGGATGCTGATATAAAAACACCTCTAGCTGTTTCAGCCAACGACATTGCTAATAAAACTAAGGCAAAAGTGCTGGTAAAAATAGCCAACAGAGATGTTCCAAAGGAAGCTTTGAGGAGAAATGTCATTCTAGCAGGGATCAATCATGGGGAAGAAAATGCTTTGTGCAAGGGAGAAAAATATTACTAGACCATGGATGCTAGGTTTATCATGGGCTACAAGAAAAAAACCATGTCTGCAAACCTTCAAAGAACTTCCTGTCACCAAAGTCACCATGAAAAATGTCAGCTTGGCCTTTGTTTCAATGGTTGACTCTACCTATAGATTTTCCTTTTTTTTTGTTTTTGGACTCACATCAAAGGCCACTTATGCTCCAGATTGACCAAAGGCAAACTGGGAGGCAGAGGGAGTGGCAGGAAAAGTATCAGACTGAGCCCGGAAATTGGAAGTTTAGTCCCTGCTCCACCATTTAGCAACCCTCTAACCTTAGGCATATCACATGACTTCTGAGGAAATTACCTTATCTATAATTCTTAAAGTAGAGTGGGAAGGAGAGAAGGGGTACCCAATGAGAAATACACATAAAGCATTTTTAAAACATAAAGTACCTGTAAAATATATTTTTTGTTATTAAGACAGAGTTTGATCAGTAATGAGGTTAATGTCTGAAAAATGAGAAAATTTGTTTGAGCTGGTAAGAGATCCAGGGTTAGGACATCAGTCTCTGAAAAGACTGGGGGGTGGGAGAAGGCACACTAATACTGAAGAAAATGGGATACCAGCTTGTTGTTGGGGGTGTTTGTGTAATGGGCTGAGGCTTGAGTTGATGCACTGAGGTCCCAAGCACATGAGGCTAAATAGTAATTGGACCATACTCTATTAATATATAAGCTTGGAGAAAGAATGGCCCCTGCCCACTTTTTGTGCAAGTCCTGATGTGTTGTATAGGAAATGACGATTTTGGTGGGTGGAGGCAGGGGAGTGGAAAAGGAAGGGGAGGAGAGCTCAGGCCCCACTTTCTCTGCTAGCTGTTTGTTTCTCTTCTTCTTTCTGCTTTTTGCGAGGAGAGATGGCTCAGTGGGTAGAGCGCCAGCCTTGAAGTCAAGAGTACCTGAGTTCAAATCCAGCCTTAGACACTTAACAATTCCTGGTTGTATGACCATGGGCAAGTCACTTAACCCCGACTGTCTCAGCAAAAAGCAGAAGAAGAGAAACAAACAGCTAGCAGAGAAAGTGGGGCCTGAGCTCTCCTCCTCTTCCTTTTCCACTCCCCTGCCTCCACCCACCAAAATCGTCATTTCCTATACAACACACATCAGGACTTGCACAAAGAGTGGGCAGGGGCCATTCTTTCTCCAAGCTTATATATTAATAGAGTATGGTCCAATTACTATTTAGCCTCATGTGCTTGGGACCTCAGTGCATCAACTCAAGCCTCAGCCCATTACATGTTTGTCCTTTGTTTTGAAGGGGACTATGGCATCAGAGAAGTGATGCTATGACATGCAAATGAGTTGGATTGAAGTGAGGGAGGGCTGTGCAAAGTCATCTGTCTCACTTTCCCCTCTAGCGTCATCTGGGGCCAGTGACCAGATAGAGATCAAATGATTGGAGAGGGCCCTGGGTGCAGTAGGAAACCTTGGTCTTTTTAATCTAACATCTTCAACAGGTCTCAGTTTGACCCATTCAGTGATTAAGGCTAGGTAGGCAACTGAGGCAAAGACCTTCCTGGAATGCCCCAAGAGGAGCTGGGAAGGTGTGAAGTGGGGAAACCTGACTCACTTTCTATGCACCTTGGAGTCCACAGAACATCATTACAACTCAGTTCTTGAAGCTAGGATATGGCTACCAAGGCTGACTTGATGCTTTGTTGGTGGATTACTGGTTTGTGGCTTTTTACAAATTCCCCATAAGATTAAGGGAAATTAAGCAAGATACATTCTGGGACCAAACTCCTATGAGAAGTTACTAGGATTCTCTCTCCATAGATGACTTCTATCCATGCTTTTAAGGCTGCCAAAATTGAAAACTCCCTAAGATTAATTTGTAGCTACTGTTCCACCTTTCGGTATGGGAAGCTTCCTTTGAGAATGAAAGATAGGAAGAGAACAAGAAAAGTACAATCCTTACTTTATAGATCAAAAAGCCGGGCTTATTAAAGGCTAAATTAGTTGTCCATGGTCACATAGCTAGTAAGTATCTGATCTGGATTTCCCAGGCCTCTTGACTCCAAGACTACTAGTCTTTTCCTTACACCACGTTGTCCTTCTCCATCATAGGGTAACCAATATGTTAAAAGATGCATATATTGTTACCAGGAGATAACCCAACTCTACAGGTCAAGATAATAGTGAATTTCCTCAGAAGGTTATCATTCAAGATGCAGTTATTCTGACCTTGTCACAACAGGATCATCATTGCCCTGGAATCTTTTGCTTACTTTGTAAGACTTCAGACAATTTTCCCCACAGGCCAGTGCACAATTCTCCCCAGAGACTCAAATATAGACATATAAGGAAACGAGACTTCCCCACTGCGTTACCACAAGACCTCATTTAGCTCTCTCTTATTTTTAGAATTTTGTCTTATTATTAACTAAAAAATTATCAACAAACATAAACACTTGCATATGTAAAAAGCCAAGAAAGTTGTATTTATATGACAATACCAATCCATTACATGTAGCTTAGTTTTTAGAAACATGTATTAAATTTAACATAATAGTGTTAGTGCCCTGCTTGTCCTTGTCCCTTTTCCGAATTTCCCTCTGCTTTCTTTTGTGTATTTTAAAATTATTTCATTGATCTCTTTTAAAATTTTTTTTATTTGAATCATTATTAACCTTTCACATCTACCCTAACTCAAATAAAAGCTCTTCCTTGTAACAAATAAGAATTGTTAAGTAAAATAAATTTGAGCTAAGCATGCTTGAATATTCTGCAGGTATGTTTTGAACCTAAAACCACAAAGCCTCCATCAAGAGATGAAATTCCAATGATCTAAAGTGGAAAAAAATAACCACAGAGAATAACACAATAATAGACTAGTAGAGTACTAATGCTGTTTTCTCAGAAAAACTCTGACACGGATAAACAACAGGAAAAATAGAGAATTAAACATTATTTTGGAGAAATTAAGGTTAAATGATTTATTGTACCTTCTGAATGGGACTGATAAAGAATACACATATTTCTCATCAACATATGTCAATTTTACAAAAGCTGACTATATATGAGAGTGCAAAAAATTGCAAATAAATATGAAAAGGCAGAAATATTAAATATATTCTTTATAGACCATAAAGCAATAAAATGATAATTAGTTCTGGTGAACATAAATAAAAGACACAAACCCAAATGGAGACAGTAGTGAAATTCTAAATTAGTGGGTCAAAGAACAAGTCATAGAAATAATTCACAATTATGAAACAAAATATCTAAATTTCTAAAATGGAGTAAGATAGATCTCAGAGGAATAATAATATTCCTAGGAATATACATTAATGCATAGGGATTACAATTAATTGAATATGAATTTTAAAACAGCCAATAAACACAAAAGATGAAATCTGGAAAGTTGGAGAAGAAATGGTTAAGTTGGAAACCAAAAAGATATTGAAGCATAATCTAAATCTGGCTGTTAGAAAAATTAACAAATTCGATAAACTTTAGAAAACTTGGATTAAAAAGAGGGCAAAAGAATCAAATCAAATAAGTAAAAAATTAACTAAGATAATTATCAACTCATGTACTTAGATCTTTTATATATTGAAGCATGTTTTTTGTTTTTATATATTTATATCAATTCCCCATATATCTTTGAATATCAGACATTAGAGGAATTTGCTAGTTTTCCAGTTAATTGTTTCCCCTCTAATTATAACTGCATTGCTTTTCTTTGTGCAAAAACTTTTTGATTTTGTAGAGTAAAATTGTCCATTTAGTTACCCATTTTCTTTATCCCTGCCTTCTTTCATTCTAAGAAACAATTCCTCTACTAACAATATATTATCAACTTAAACATAAGCTCAAATATCTAAGTCTCCCTAATTTGATTCACAAAGGCTTCACTGGCAACCTCAGAATGAGAAAGAGGCAAATTAATGCCCTATCCTTCTGACTATTGACAAAAGCTGCTCCAAGCAAGTGATCTCATTTATATTGCTGTTAAAAGGAAAGTTTTACTTTTATTAATATTTTGTGGGTCTATCCTCCTAATTTAACACTTACTACAATATGAAACACTTGCTATAAAATAATGATGTTACCAAATAAAGGTATAATTATAAGAGAAATTTCCTACCACACCCCAAGAAACAGAGATGGCAGATATAAATAGCAATTTTAAAAAATGGATCAGTTTAAGGCTTCTGGAAAGCTTCTGGTAAGGACTCAGATCCGAGTTTCTGAAATTAAGTCAGTATAGTTTTATTTAAAACATATTCTTCAGATGTAAGATGATTTTAAAAGGATTTACTGATGCTTTTTCTTAACCCAAACAATTACTTCCCAATCCCTGCATCTCTCCCATCCCAACTTAAAAAAAAAAAAAAAAACACACATACACACACACACAAATAAAAGCAGGGAATGATGGGTTTATATGATTTAGTAGAAAAAATATTTGCTCTTAGTACAAATCCAGCTTCCGATATTTATTCTCTGGGTGAGTCTGAGCAACTAACTCACTGATCTTTTCTGGGCCTCAATTTCCTCACCAGTAAAAATTAGGAAATTTTATTAGATCCATGCTAACTCTGAATTCATGATCCCATGAATGAAGCAAAACAAACTAACTCTGTCCTCTGCTGGAATAACTTTTTCTCAAGTAATTTCAAATCATTTTCCAGGGCTATTGGACAAATTTTCAGTATATTCATGATATTGACTTCCCATGACACTTACTATCTTTGCTACTTTGATGGGTCTAAGGCAAAACCAGATAGATAGATAGATAGATAGTACTAGCTTAAGGTCCAATATACATTGATGAAACAATTCTAGACTTGCCACCTGAAAAAAATAATTGAAATATGAGAGTGATGAGGTGATTCTGGTCAAATATAAATATCACCGAGATCTGCCGAAGAGTAGAACTGAGATCAATAGATGGCTAATTTAAGCTTCTAGGGGCTTTTTCCAGGAATTTTTGAAACTTCAAAGTAATGTCATATAAGAAAGAGTTCAAGAAGGGTTCTTTCACCAGTATTTTTGGTTTTATGATTCCATATAGTGATCCTTAGTGGGTAGGAAATAGAACATGAAAATAGATTAAGCACATAGGTTAAAAGCTTATTCGGTTTCTAAGAAGTCCTCTATAATTAAATCTCAAAAGATTCAGCATGAAAAGTGATTCTAAATCCAAAGTATATCTGCTTTGTTCTTAGGGCTTTTTAAGTGATTTGAAAGGAAGCTAATATTTTCTCCTGCTATGAGATATTATATTGTCTTCCCTTTGGCATCATACAGTAATGATGAATAGGTTAACATCCTATTCTATGGAGGGTTTGATCAATGATATATGATTTTTTCAAATACATGTAAGGATAGTTTTCAACATTCATTTTTATAAAACCTTGCGTTGCAAATTTTTTCTCTTCCTCTCTTGCCTTCTCCCTTCCCAAGCCAAATAATCTGATATAGGTTAAATATGTGCAATTTTTTAAAAATCATTTTCCTGTATTTGTCATATTGTGCAAGAAAAATGAGATCAAAAGGGAAAAAAACATGAGAAAGAAAAAAGCAAGCAAACGACCACAAAAGTGAAAATATTATGCTTTGAAACACACCCTCCATGGTTCTCTCTGAATGAGGATAACATTTTCCATCCCAAGTCTACTGGAATTACTTTTAAATGGTTGGAAAGAGTCAAATGATGGACTTTTTTGCCCCTGTGTAAATAATAATTTTATTGTAACTTGATATGCTGAAATGCAAAAAAAAAAAAATTTTCAGCAACAAGATACAAAAAAAAATCTGAACATTAACAAAAGCTAATTTTTAAAAAGAGATTGGCTAGTTTGATGCAAGTGTTTACACATATATTATGGATTTTCTAAATCACACCCATCCAATACTGATCTTTAAATCATTATAACAATATTTATTTTCAAAACAGGACAAATTTAAGTAAAGCCTTCATTTTAAACACCAAATACAGAATTAACTGGATTGCTGTGAATGATGAAAAAATCAAATTGAAGAATGAAATCAAAATGAAGAATTCCCACAAATTCCCTTTCAAACATAAAGTCCATTTACTGCAAACAGAAAATAAGCTGTGAGAATGATTCAATTAAACACTGGTTAAAGGAGTTTATTTTGATTGTTTATGGGAAACTCTGGGGTGTGTATGTGTATTTTTCCAATACATTAATACCAGTGACCAGAATTAATTTCAAATAAATGAAGTTAAAACTCATAAATTGGTTAAGTTTCAATCTGTGCTTAAATACTGAGTTTAAACTATGAAACAACTTTGAAAGGAAATAATTGCAATCTAAAATTGCAATCTTAAAATACTTATTTTAAGACCATGGGAATGCAAATATTAATATCTGACATGTTTGAATTGGGGGGAACCCCTTTCTGTTCAAGAATATGGTATATAACTGCTTGCATCTGAATAAAGGATTTGGTAGATTGTAGGCATGTTCTTTTCAATTATAAATAAGCAAAGAAGATTTGCTTTGCTTTGATTCAATTGTAAGTTTAATGAAATGTCAAAGATAAAGAAATTAATCCAATTTTCTTATAATTTATTTTCAATCTAGTTTACATATAAATAAGTAATGAGAAAATGAGAAAACTTAAGATATTTTCATGTTTTATAACAATTTTATAATTTTAGTTCTAAAAAGACACTGTATTTTCTTAGTTCAGTATGCAGTAAATTGACCATATAAAAATGTATTTTATAGCTTCCTAATTTCCCAAACTACTTCCTAAATAAAACAAGTTAAAATGAAATATCTGAAACTAACCAATTTTCAGAAAAATCTCAGTAAAAAATATCACACACACACACACACACACATATATAAATATGTATATACATGCAACATGAACCCACCACACATACAAGATTCTCCAAAAAAGTTTCAAGGTAGTAGATGTGAATATTTAAGGAAATAATGCTGGCAAGCCAAAATATTATTATGGCAATATATTATTATAGCAAAATATTATTATTATTATATTATGGCACTTTCATACCTGTGTTCTAAACATTTGGACAGTTTTAAAAAAACAAAACACATGCATACACACATGCTGTTCTAAAATCGTAGCCTGAATAAGGGCATTTTATGATGGTTATTTTATAATGTTGAACATTTTAAATTAATCACTACTTTTCTAGGAGGACACAGAAGCAAGCTGGTGATTCAAAAGGACAAAAATGTTTTGCGCAGTTATTAGGACCCATTGAGAATGCTACATAGGTTTATATGCAACCAAAAAGCTAATAATGAATTCATGCCCTTGAGAATACAGCAATTATTTACCTTTTCCTTAAGACATGACAAAACTAAAAACATACACGATAAAAATAAACAAAATAATGCCATACAATTTTCTATCAGTGTGAGGAAGATATGCATTGAATTATCTGAAAAGTGGGTATTTTTAAAAATAAAATGTAGGTACTCTTACAGCACAGTATTTGGCATCTTTGATATAAAATGTGCTATTGGGGTTTTAAAAAAATCTTTATAATAAAATCCTTAAGTTTTCCAATAGACAATGATATATTAGGACAAACTTAAATGATTATTACACAGTAAGAAACATTACCAAACATTACCAAAATTACTTTTTTTTTTAGAGCTAGTTTTTAGCAGTGAATTTATGCATGGTGTGAGATATGTGTATATATGTACATATATCTATATCTTTGTGTGTGTGTATATATATATATATATATATACACACACATATATGTATATACATATATATACACCACATACCATCCCAATATGCATATCTTAAATTATATATGTACATATATATATATTTATACATAATACATGACAGCAAAAATTTCACTAAACTGAGGTGGAAGAAACATTCATATACCAGGTATCCAGGTGATGGACTTTTCTTAAGGCAGAAAGAAGTCAACCACCTAGGTGGCAGATGGGACTTTTTCCAGGTTGAGCTCTATAACAAATTTTACATGAGACAACAGGCTCTATCTTAAGTTATAAGTGAAAACTTTGTTAAAGACATTCATTAATTCTAGGGCCTTCCCTTTGCTGATTATCTTCAATTTATCGAGTATATAGCTTATTTGTGCATAGCTGTTTTCATGACTCTGAGTCTCCCAGATTATGAGTTTCTTGAGATCAGGCACTGTCTCTGCTAGTGCTCTAGCCTTTAGTCAAGTGTCTTGCATATAGTAAATGTTTTATAAATGTTTACTTTGACTCGAGACAGGTTTTTAATGAGGTTTCTCACTCAAGGGTATAAATAAAGTGGGAAAGACCATTGTATTTTGGGGAGTAGAGTTTCAGTTGATACATCACAATCCCTTCAAGATTGTCTTTAGTTTAAGCCCACTGACAAGCCGACTAGCTCAGCTCAGCAGGAAATCTATAAACAAATTTCTGTATGAAGTGTCATATATTTCCACCTTGCCTGTCTCCCTGATAGGCTTAGCCCATATCTCTTTAACTTCTCCAGAAACTCTTAAAAATAGGATTCTGCTTTCTTACTATTCTCTTTCCTGATTTGTTGCATGAGCTTCTTTAAACTGTCAAGTTAAACCTCACTTAATAAAGTCTTCCAAATCTTTGAGTGGAGGTTCACCCTGAGACTTCTAGAGTCTTTCAAATTAGTACCTCCTATGAAGCTGGACCCCGTGGGTCTAGGCAATTAGAAATCCTGAGTTGGGAGCCTTTTAAGTCTGAGGCTTACTTCCTCTTCCTAGGATTAAATTGTCTGGAAACCCCTTAAAGAGAACATTTTTCATGGAGGGTCTTTGAGCACAACTTGCTCTCCTGAGAGAAAGCTGCACTTCCAACCCTGACCTGGTTCTTTTTTTGAATACATAGTCTTTAAAATTTATATGGTTTACATGATTAATTTTTTTTAATTTAAATTTTATTTTATTTAATAATAACTTTGTATTGACAGAATCCATGCCAGGGTAATTTTTTTACAACATTATCCCTTGCACTCGCTTATGTTTCGTTTTTTCCCCTCCTTCCCTCCACCCCCCCCCAAGATGGCAAGCAGTCCTATATATGTTAAATATTACATGATTAATTTAACAAAAATTTACTTCTAAAACATTACAGCAGCTATGTCAATGACATTAATCCGCATGGGGTATTTAACTATTGATTTTGGACATTCATCAAGGCTGACACACTGCTAAAACAGCCTGATCTGATTCTTGTCTTGTTATCACTGCCTGTGCTCCAGTCTTCCCCCTGTGGTCACCCACTCTGCAAAATCCTGGTCTCCAGTGACTTGTGTCTGTGTCACTTCATCTGCCCTCTCTATCCCTGTGGCATTCCCAAATTCACCACTGAAGAAATTCAGGTTAAACATGAAGTGTTTAACCTGAGGACTCTCTGGGAACACAATGGCTGTCCAAATATCTTAAGGATTCTCCTGCAGAAGAGGAATTAGACTTCATGTGTTTGCTTCCAAAGGGAAAAACAATAGTTGCAAAAATGCCAATTTGATATCAGTAAAAACTAACAATCAAATGTGTACAAAAACAGAATGGACAATCTTAGGAGGAAGTAGGATCTATCTCACAGGAAATCTTTGAGCAGAGACCAGAAGACCTTTTGTCCAGTTTGGTACAGTAGGTCCCTTCTAAAATTCTATGTTCTCACTGGTCTCGACCAACTTTAACATAGATCATTCCAACCAAACTTCAGCTACACTTGAATATATAAATCCCACAACAGTTTAACTTACCTGCAGCCCCTCAGCTTGGGCAGGGAAGTCCTAAAGACTCAAGGCTAGTCAAATTCAACCTATGTTAGGGGCACTTGCTGTGTCTTCAACCACAATCTAAAGATAAGACTTAGAAGTCAGGAAACCAGAGTTTAAGATCTAGTTATCACTCAATAATCTTGTGACTTTGGGCAAATCAATCTTTTTAAGCCTCATTTTCCTCATCTATAAAATAGAGCAAAAAACATGTGAGTTTTATAAACTGCAAAACATATTGGAGAGGTAGCAACATATAATCAGTTGAATGGGTCAAATCAGGTTCTGTCACTTAGGAATTATGTGACAACAAGCAAGTCAAACTCTCTGATCTTTAGTTTCCCTATTTGGAAAATTAGAAAAATAGTACTGGTATCCTCTATACCTATAGGTATAGGGCTATAAGGAAGCACTCTTAACTATGTTAGTCATAATTGTTCTTTACGATGGATACCAACTTTATTCACATTTTAAAACATGATTTAATAAGAGTTCCCTACACAATTAGACTGCTGTTACTTTTTTGTTTGTTTGAGATGCTTCCTTCCTTTCTTCCACTGTGTTGTATTTTGTGGAGACTCCATTCTTTTTGAGTCACCATCTGTAGTCATAGGATCATACTATAGTTATCATTTCTCTGAACTTTTTGAAACATGATTTCCTAAGTCCAAGTCAATATATTTTTTAAAATTTAGTTTTTTAAATTACAATACAGTACAGTACAGTAGGTCCCTTCTAAAATTCTATGTTCTCACTGGTCTCGACCAACTTTAACATAGATCATTCCAGCCAAACTTCAGCTACACTTGAATATATAAATCCCACAACAGTTTAGCTTGACCGCAGCCCCTCAACTTGGGCAGGCAAGTCCTAAAGGCTGAAGGCTAGTCAAATTCAACCTATGTTAGGGTTTTTTTTTAATTTTTAAAAAATTAACTAATTGTTTTAATATCACTTGTTTCCTTTGCAATTCTATGTATGTAAAAACATTCTGGGAAAGTCTCACTACAAAAAATTCCATGGCATAAGAAAAGTTAACACATAATCTAAGGCATGTGTATGACAATGTGCAGCCTTCCAACAAAACTTCTTTTGAAGTTCTATAATTATAGTTATTTTTTTCCCTATATCACCAACCAGTTCTTATTTTTCTGAATTGATCCCATTTTGTTTCTCAGTCTTCTATTTACCACTTATATGTACCAGGAATTTAACAAATCCATCTTTGTGCAGACTAAGACTTCCTGTAGCTGTCTATTTAGCTGAAGACCACGCCCCCTTTCCCATAACTTGCACTCTGTAACAGCATTGTGATTTATACTGTAATAATTTCTTTATTTCTCTTGGCAAAAGTGGATAAAATAGATTACTACTAGACTACAAGTAGTAGGCTACTACTACTTAAAGATAGTTTTATAATATATTGGTTCACAGATATCACCATTTTGGAGAGCAATTTGGAACTATGCTCAAAAAGTTATCAAACTGTGCATACCTTTTGATCCAGCAGTGTTTCTACTGGGCCTATATCCTAAAGAGATCTTAAAGAGGGAAAAGGACCCTTTGGTATGTGCAAAAATGCTTGTGGCAGCCCTTTTTGTAGTGGCTAGGAACTGGAAACTGAATGGATGCCCATCAATTGGAGAATGGCTGAATAAATTGTGGTATATGAATGTTATGGAATATTATTGTTCTGTAAGAAATGACCAACAGGATGAATACAGAGAGGCTCGGAGAGACTTAGATGAACTGATGCAGAGTGAAATGAGCAGAACCAGGAGATCATTGTACATGGCAACAAGAAGACTATATGATGATCATTTCTGATAGATGTGGTTCTCTTCAACAATGACAGGATCCAAACCAATTCCAATTGTTCAATAATGAAGAGAATAAATTACACCCAGAGAGAGAACTATGGGAAATGAGTGTGGACCACAACATAGTATTTCTACTCTTTTTGTTATTGTTTGCTTGCATTTTTGTTTTCCTTCTCAGGTTATTTTACCTTCTTTCTAGATTTGAGCTTTCTTGAGCAGCAAGATAACTGTAGAAATATGTATACATATATTGTATTTAATATATACTTTAACATACTTAACATGTATTGGACTACTTGCCATCTAGGGGAGGGGATAGGGGAAAGAAAGAGTAGGGGAAAGGAGGAGAAAAGTTGGAATAGAAGGTTTCGCAAGGTCAATGTTGAAAAACTACCCATGCATATGTTTTTAAATAAAAAGCTATAATAAAAAATAATAATATATTGGTTCACAAGTCATCATGGAGGCAAAAAGGAAGAAAAAGGAATCTTTGAAGAGTAACACTTGATAAGAGATTTCCTCCCACAATATATCCCACATCTTTCCTTTCTCAAAGCTGACAAATACTGGCATCAGTCCTTGGCAATGTCTCACAAATCTTCCAGTTCCTTTAAATTCTCATTATACTACTATCTTTATTTAGGCATGTATCACCACACATTGAGACAAGTGAAATAATTTCATATTTAGTTTTCCTGATTATAATTTTTCCCTCAGTAATCTACCATAAACACCATCAGCAGTTTTATCTTCCAGAAAGATTGATTTCATTGCCTCTTCTAGTGTCTAACAAATAAAGTCCTAATTTCTGAACTTCATCTCAACCAGTCTTCTAGTTTTTAAAAGGTTCTCATGCCACCATAATACTTTGCTTCAAACTAGTCTCTTAGAGTCTTAAGAATGTCTTAATTTACTCTTGTACTCCCTAAAATGATGCTCCCCACACCCATCTAAATCTCTACTTCCTCCAACTACAACAGTGTCTATCACTTTAGCTTTTTTCCTTGGCCACAGGGGCAGTTCTTGATTCATCTTAGTATTGTTTCTCCAGCATCTAGCATAATTCTTTATCCATTATTGAGGCTCAATAAATATTTGCTGATTGTTTTATTTCTTAGCTGTCTTTTAAGTTCTTTCCAAAGATTCTGGTTCAAAAATGCTAACTCCAAATGTTGCCTTAAGGTCGTGCTTCTCTACACAAACTTGTTTTTTTAGTCATGTACCATATTTCATAGTATTATGGCTTTAGTTGGTGGAATTTTTTTTATGCCATCCTGAGACTTAACATTGGACTCAGAGGATCCTACATAACTTCGTACTTAACCTTTTCATATAGCAGTTTACTAATCCTTTAAATGAGGTGTTTGGATCAGATAATCTTTCTCCAAAATCCACACAGCTCTAAATGCTATGGGATCTGGGGAAAATTACAAGCTCCACTCCCTTAAACCGATCTTTCAGGATGACTATTTAAGATGTTTTCAATTTCCTCGGAGGAAAACATAACCTACATTTGTAAAGTTAACCACCTCCCATTGCTTGTACTGAAAATTATAGTTGAAAATTCTCCAAAGGAGATCCATCAAAACAGAATAAAGCAATGCAAATACCTCAAATCAGAATCGGATGGTTCTAGAAGCTATTGCTGACTATTTCCTTCCTCTTAGTTGGTATTTGATAGAAAATGACATTTGTTCTTAATCCAGTTCTTAGAGTCCGTATGTTACACAGCTCCTTAAAGACTAAGAATCCATACCATCCCGTTGCTTTGGTTCATATATACCCCAGAAATATGCTTATTTCAGTCACAAACAGCATTTATTAAGCTCCTATGATTTGATTGGCACTATTTTAAGTACTGGGGATAGAAAGCCCAAAAAACTAAAAAACAAAAAAACCTCCACCCCAAACATAACCACTACTCAGCTCTCAAGGAATACATTACTTTTAACTGGCCCTATGAAATTCAAGATAACGTTTCTGTAGTCTTTCCATCTAACGTGAGGTTTAAACCATTAGGTTCCTAGTGTACCCTTGGGGCGGATGACCGGAATGGGCCTCAGATTCCCTTTAAACCAAGTGGGCTTGGCTTGAACAAAGTAAATGGGGTTGGTTATTCCAGAAATCTCTCGAAGGCTCTGCTCTGCTATACCTCCATCTCAGTGCATCCTTCCTCCGACCTAGAAACAGCCTAAAGCCCGGGGCGTCACTTTCTCAACCTCTAGGTATGAGTTATCTGGAAAGCTCCCAGATCAGCGTATCCTGGATTAGGGAAACGCGTTACTCGGACATAGGATACAGCCGTAGGCGGGGAAACCCCACGCTCCAGCCCTGCCTCCCGCCAGGCCAATGGCCAGCCGAGGAGTAGCCCACTTTGGCGCATCGCGATCCAAACGGCCCCGGGCAAGCGGAAGCCCTTGCAGCCGCCGCCGTCATCGGCGTCATCCCACCCCACAAAGCTCCTCAACTCCCGCTTTGTTCTCTCTCCACTCCGCCTAGCGGACTCTCGCAGAGAACCGAGTGGCAGTTGCTGATTGGTAGCCACCAGACAGCCAATTAGAGAAAGGCACCTCAGAGAAAGCAAGGGACTTTTAAATGCTCTCGTTCCGCCCCGGGACAGAGAATGGGGGAGGAGCGTGTGCAAAACAGGAAAAGGAGGTGGGCCGAGGGGCGGGGAGAGAAAGGAAGGAAGGAAATCCCGAAGGCGGTTCTTTAAAGCAGTGGCTCTTGTGCTGATCCAGCAGATTCGTGGAATTGCGGGGTTGGCTCCTCCGAGTGGCTGAACTGGAGGGAGGAGAGAAGGTGGGCGTGAACCTTTTAAAAGAACTCCGCCACGCGCCGTTTCAACGGACGCCTGACTGGGATTGGTTGAGTTGCTGGAGCTTCCTTCCCCTCCTGGCCAATCCCCGAGGAGAACTTCCTGGAGGCTTTTTCTCTTTCTCCTCCACGCTTTTCTCACTCCTGTAGGGTAGGGGAGAGGCGGGGGCGCGCCCGAGCGCTAGGTGCCAGAACTAGAACCTGCAGGGCCAGGAAGAGAGCGAGAAGGAGGAGCAGTAGAGAGAAGTGACCGCGCCTGGGCTGGTTGGCAGCAGCTGCCCCAATGAGGCTCCGCAAACCCTGCCTACTGGTCCTTCTCTTGGGACTGGCCCAGCTGCTGGTGCTGGCGAGCGCCCATGAAACGGGAGAGGGTGAGTGTGCGGCAGGGACCCGAGGCCTGCCAACCCTGTTGCGTGGGACGGGGCCTCGTCCAAGGGGGAGGGTCAGATCCCAGGTGATCCTCGGACGGCTCCTCGGAGTCGGTTCTGAAGCGCGCCCACCTTGGTGCTGAAGGGAAAGAAGCAGTTTGTCGGGAGCTATATAGCCTCTATTCTTTTTCCACCATGGTCTCTGACCCCACCTTTCCATTTCTGTGGATCTTGGGGCCGACTGGGAAGGGGGAGGCATCCTGAGACTTTTCATACGTCTTAACTCTGGAAGGTGGAGTAACCAACTGATGTCTTAAGAGGTATAGAAGAAAGATTCGGACATTTTCCTTTTCTCCTAGTTGCCTTCTACATCAGGGGCTGGGGACATTAAAGTTGGAGGAAATTCCCGACCTTCGTTCTTTTCACCTGCTTCCTACCTGTTAATGACCCTGATCGGAACCCCAAATTCCTTCGTTCTCTGAGAAGCTGACTTAAGATTTCTTTGGCAGTGAGAGGGAGGAGAGTTCTTGGGTTAAATAGTCAGAGTTTTTAAGAGGATGAGCAGGAGAAAGCGGGACAAGAGAAACAGAAACTGCTAACTTGGGAAAGATGAGCAGGGAAAAAAATTCTAAGTGTTATAGGTGGGAATGGTTAACCCAAAGCTTTTAGTTTAAAGTGAGAATTAAAGATTTTCTCTATTCTTTTGAAAGGAAGGAAGGTAACTAGAGACCCGTTAACTGAATAAAACAGACATATAGAACTTTTCCAAATAAAGCATTGTACATATATAATAACACAAATATTGCTTGCAGTAGTTGTCAGATAAAAGCCAAGTTTTTAATCAGCATTCTTTGCAAAACCTTTTCCATCTAGACACCTAGTTTAAAAACCAGTGGACGTTGCTGTAATACATAAAAATCCAAGCATTATACTCATCGACAGCCCTATAGTGGAATTTACTCTTAACACTCTTTCACTCTCTTTCAAACCAGGTTTATCTTGATCACAGACTCAAGGTAGTAATTGTCTAAGTTGAAAATGGACTTTTGACGTTTGAAATTACATAGTACTTTTTTAAGCTTAAGAGAGATGCATCATCTTGGTCAAATTTTTACATTGCAGTTTTGAGTAGGGGAAAGGTAGCTTAGTCTTTGATGGACAATCTTATCCTCTGCCTGCAATGATATGCAAATATTGCAAATGGTTTGAGTTCATCTGACCGTCCTCTTCAGTTGGGTGAGAGAATCGAGATTATTTGTCCAATAGAAAAAAAGGTAAATTAAAATAGTTGTCCGCCAGAAACAATTCTTTGGCTTGGCAGAAATCAGGGTCATACAATTTTATACGATGTTTCTGAGAAACAGGTAAGTCCTACTTTCACCTAATTCTTAAGATCAAATTTTAGTAGAGGAAATGAATTGGAGTTAGCAATTTGTAGATAGTTCTCAAGACAAGTGTTAACTCTAAAGCAAGTTTCTTAATTTTTTGTGTCAGGGTGCCTCTGATGTCCTAGTGAATCCTATGAACCTCATCTCAGAATAAGATTTTAAAGTATATACAATAAAGTAAATAGAATAAGAAAGCCAGTTATATTGAAAGTTACTAAAAAAAAAGTTTGGGTTTTTTTTGAGTTCACAGACCTAAGAATCCCTATTCCAATGTTAGCTTGGTCTCTTACTACTTTTCTTGAATTAGAAAGTAGTCCCAGTCTTTGTTTTTTCAAATTCTCAATCTCAAGGAATTTTAAGATTTTTTTTTTAATGTCTCTCCCTCCCCCAAACCTCCTTTAACCCAATCAAGGTAGAAGAATGTTTATTTTCTCTCTTGATCTTTAATTTTAAAAGTCTGATGTCTCTCTTAAGTCCAGATATCTAAATACTCTTGAAGTTTAATCACCACATTTCTGTTTACGGCTCTAACAGTTATATATTAAATGTCTTAGATGCGAAGATAATGGTCATTTGGTACTTTTTTTCATTCTTCAAATAGTAAAGGAAAGAAAAGCAAGTTCTTGTTAGTTGGACAAACTCTGTTTTATATGGTAATTTCATTTGTTCTTAAAAGTCCATAGTTCTTGAAAGTGTCAAAAGAACATTAAATGCTATAAACAGTTTTTCTTGAAGTACTACCATTAGCAATTTAAATACATGGGTATCCAAGCACATATAACAAACACTTATTAGGCACCTATTTATTTGAAAGGAGCTGCTAGGCACTGAGGACACAGTAACAAAAGCATAACACCCTCTGACCTTAAAATAGGTGATGTTCTACCTGAAACTTAACTTTTCATGACTATGAGTAATACCTGATTTGCATGAACTGGATAATTTGAAGCTTTAGCAAGCCAGCAAGTTCTCCTTTCATGTGTTTGAATTTAAAGGAAGGACAACATTGTATTCATCTTACAAATAGAGGTATTCTGGGAAATAGATTAAAATAATTTAGAATCATTTTTGAGAATTGACTCTAGAATGATTATCTTCTCCAAAAAGATTCCTTCCCAGCCAATGAAGGCATAGTATAGGTAGAAGAACCCTGTGTCTGTAATTATAAAAACCTGGATGGGGTCCCACTTCCACAATTGTGTGCAATATGGACAGCTGGTCCCTAAACCTTTTCTGAACCTGAGTTTTTTTGCTTGTCACATGGGGATAATATACCCTCTGTCTCAGGGTTATTTGTGAAGAAAGTGTTTTTTAAAGCTTCTTCACTGTGTATATCCTTTGTTAAAATTTAAGAAATGGTTTCTCAGAGAACTTTGGGAATTTACTGTCCCTGTAGGGAGTTTGGCTTACCTGTTTCTTAGCCTATTCCCTAGCTATGCCCAATTCTATGTGCTATCTATCCCTTTCTTGCTGGAACATCTCATGAAAACAGTGTTCTGGAATATAAATGTCTAGTTTCCAATATGATTGGTAGTCTTCCAACCTGTGACCTCAGGGATTGGAAACTAAAAAGATTTATTTTACCAACCTCTCTTTTAATCCTGGAGTTGATTTGATTGTGTGTACCTGCCAATTGTTCTCACACTTGATGGAAGTAACTAATTGTTTGAGTTCCCCTGAAGTTTGAACTGTAATATTCTGCTATGATCTGAAGACCACATCTGGATCCTTGATAGCATCTCTCCGCTTTGCCTTCCTGGTCCCACTTTGGAGGTCCTATTTGTTGGGAGACGCTATTGTTAGCCATTGTGAAGGAATTGTTAGACAATCTTTAATTCAGAGGTTCTGGCTCCAGGTAAACACTTTTTGGGAGATTTTTCTTTAAATACAACAAATAAAAAGGACCTAATCCTTTTTTAACTCTTCTTGGTTTAGCTAATTCTTCTTTTTAAAATAACTATATTTTTCCAAATACATGTAAAGGTAGTTTTCAGTATTCACTTGGCAAAACTTTGTGTTATAAATTTTTCCCCTTTCCCTAGAGAGCAAGCTAGATTAAACAGGGACATATTTGTGAAACTCATTTAAAGCTCGTATGCACTATGCAAGGGTACCTTAACAGTATATCCTTGGTGTTATATTACAGTGAAAGAACAGAGCCTCTAAGAACTGGAGTAATGAGAGAAGGAAGAAAAAAATTAAGACTTGAGCTGCTAAAGAATTGACCTGGCTTGGGAAAGAAAAGATGCAGAATTTTTTTGTGATTTTTTTTTTTTGGGGGGGGGGGGGAAGCTTGGGGGAGTTTGGAAGATGAAATGAACTTTGGTATGTTTGAAAGGAAATAAGTAAATATAGATATATAGATACATATATACACAGGTGTGTTTATGTGAAGGGGTTAAGATTAATTTGATGATAAGGATTGCTAATAATATAGTGCATACTACATTCCAGGTAGTATGCTATGTACTTTACAAATAACTCATTTGATAGTCTTAACAACCTTGAGAAGTAGGTACTATTATTATTCTCATTTTACAAAACAAGAAGGTAGAGGGTAAAAGTGATTCAGAGATTTCAGGAATCTGTGAGCACATTATTCAGGTAGGGCATTGGGAAGTAGGTGAGGCAGGGGGTCAAGAACAATGTGGATAAAAAATGCTATCCACCTCCAGGGAAAGAACTGATAAGAGTCTGAATGCAGATTAAAGCATACAATTTTTCACTTTTTTTTTTAAATCTCTTTTCTTTCATAATATAACTAATATTGAAATTGGTCTTAACGTGATTCCACATGTATAACCTATATCAAATTGGTGTCTCAGGAAGGGGGAAAGGAGAGAATTTGGAACTTAGAAGCTAAAAATGTTAATGTATTTTTTTCCAATTACATGTAAAAACAATTTTTATTAAAAAACCCCAACAACAATTAGATCTGCTTTGTAAAAAGAAAGATTGAAAGATGGGAGGCCCTGACTCTAAAGGTAAATAATAGACTCAATAAGTGTGAAAGAACTAATGGGTAAAGACTGATAGGATATGTTATACTCTCAAGATCTTGGAAGTAAAATAGGGATGTATGAGATCCTTATAGCCCCGGGAGGTATAAATTCATTCTCTCTCTCTCTTTTTTTTTTAAATAATATTTTATTTTTTTTCCAGTTACATGTAAAAATAATTTTCAACATTCATTTTATATAAAATTTTGAGTTTTTTTTCTCCCTTGCTTCCATCCTCCCTTCCCCCCAAGATAGCAAGCAATCTGATACAGGTTATACATGTGCAATTCACTTAGACATTTCCGAATTAGTCATGTCATGAAAGAAGAAACAAAACAAAAGAGAAAAACCATGAAGAACCAAAAAAAATGATAATAGTATGTTGTGATCTGCATTCAAACTCCATTCTTTCTCTGTATGTTCATGGCATTTTCTATTATGAGTCTTTTGGAATCGTCTTTGGATCATTGTATGCTGAATCAGTCATAATTGATTACCAAATAGTGTTACTGTACTGTGTGCAATGTTCTACCAGTTTTGCTCACTTCACTCAGTAAGTACCATTTCATGAAAGTCTATCCAGGTTTTTCCAAAATTGGCCTGCTCATCATTGGAGCACAAAAATATTACATTATATTTATGTATGGCTTGTTTAGCCATTTCCCCAATTAATGGGCATCTTCTCAATTTTATTCTTTGTCACTACATAAAGAACTGCTATAGATTTTATACATGTAGGTCTGTTCCCTTTTTTTGGACATAGTTCCAAATTGCTCTACAGCATGGTTGTATCAGTTCACAACTCTAGCAACAGTGTATTGGTGATCCAATTTTCCTACATCTTCTCCAACATTTTATCATTTTCGTTTCCTGTCAATATTAGCTAATCTGATAAGTATAAGATGGTATCTCAGAATTGTTTTGATTTGCATTTCTCTAATCAATAGTGATTTAGAGCATTTTGTCATATGACTATACCTTTAATTTCTTCACCTGAAAACTGCTTGTTCATATCCTTTGACCATTTATCATTTGGGAAATGATCTGTATTATACATTTGACTTCATTCTCTATATATTTGAGAAATGAAGCTTTTTTTTTCAGAAACAATTGCTATAAAAAATTGTTTGCCATCTTTCTGCTCTCCTAATTTTAGTTGTGTTGATTTTGCTTGGGCAAAACACTTTTTGGTTTAATGTAATCAAAATTATTCATTTTTCATTTCATACTGTTCTCTGTCTCTTGGTCATAAATTCTTCCCTTCTCTATAGATCTGACAGGTAACTAACTTTCCTAATTTCCTCGTGGTATCATCTTTTATGTCTAAGTCATGTACTCATTTTAACCTTATCTTGACATATATGATATGAGAGGATGTTCTGTGCCTAGTTTCTATCATATTATTTTCAGTTTCCCCAGCAGTTTTTGTCAAATAGTGAGTTCTTATTCCAGAAGCTAAAATTTTTGCATTCATCTAACAGTTGATTACTATGCTGATTGACTACTGTATCTTGTGTACCTAATCTATTCCATTGATCTACCTTCTTTTAGCCAGTACCAAATAGGTTTGATAATTGCAACTTTATGATTTGGTATAGCCAGGCCATCTTTTACATTTTTTTTCATTAATTCTCTTAATATTCTTGACCTTTTGGTCTTTCAGATGAATCTTTTATAGCTGTATAAAATGATTTTTGGTAGTTTGATTTGGTGTGGTATTGAATAAGTAAATTTAACAGGTAGAATTGACCTTTTTATTGTATTAGCTCAACCTACCCATGAGCAATGGATATTTTTTCACCTGTTTAGTTCTGATTTTTATTTATATGAAGAGTTTTATAATTGTATTCATATATTTCCTGAGCTTGTCTTGGCAAATAGACTCCCAAATATTTTATATCATTTACAGTTATTGTAAGTGGAATTTTTCTCTCTGTATGTCTTGCTATTGAGCTTTATTGGTAATGTATAGAAATGCTGATTATTTATATAGATTTATTTTTTTATCCTGGGATTTTGCTAAAGTTGTTAATTATTGCAAGTTGTTTTTTAGATGTTCTCTAGGATTCTCTTCAGTATATCATCATATCTGCAAAGAGTGATAGTTTTGTTTACTCATTGCCTATTCTGATTCCTTCAAATTCTTTTTTTTTTTCTTATTGCTAAAGCCACATTAATGGGATTATTTAATGGGCACCCTTGTTTCACCCTGATCTTATTGGAGGAGTCTTAGCTTATTTCAATTACAGATAATGTATATGCTGGTGATTTTAGATAACTATTAACTTAACATTTTAAGGAAAGAAGCTTCATTTATTCCTATGCACTCTGGTATTGTGTTTTGGTTTGTGTGTGTTGTTTTTTATAGGAATGGATGTTGTATTTTGTCAAAAGCTTTTTTTGTATTAATTGTGATAATGATTTCCATTGATTTTGATAATATGGCTAATTATGCTGATTTCCTAATACCAAATCAGCTCTACATTCTTGGTATAAATTCCACCTGGTCATAGTATATTACCCTGATGATAAATTGCTGTAATTTTTTTGCTAATATTTTATTTTTAAAATTTACATTAATATTCATAGAAAAATTGATCTGGACTTTTCTTTCTCTTCTTTGGTTCTTCTTGACTTAAGTATCAGCACCATATTTGTGTTATAAAAGGAATTTTGTAGGACTTCTTCTTTGCCTATTCTTTTTTCCCAAATAGTTTCCAAAAGAAAAATGCCACATGCATTCATGTGTGTGTTTTCTTAAAGCTCTTCCCATATTCGTCATTTTTCTTTTTCTGTCACTTTTGCCAATCTATTGGGTATGAGATAGAAACTCTAGAGCTTCTTTCATTTGCATTTCTTTCATTATTAGTGATTTGGATCTTTTTTTAATATGGCTTTTGATAGCTTGGATTTTTTTCCTTTTGAAAATTGTTCATATCTTTTCACCATTTTTAAATTAGAGAATGGTTCTATCAATTTAAATTAATATGTAGGAAATGCGACCTAAGAAAGGAATTTGCTGCAAAAATTTTTTCCTCCTTAGTTAATTGTTTCCCTTGTTATTTTAGCATTAGTTTGGGTGTGAATTTATTCTTAAATGAATAGCAAACATTTAAGGTTTCTAAGTTGCTTTATATATAAAATTTCATGTTGTCTGTACTATAACCCTGAGGTAGGTGCTGCTATTCCTATTTTACAGATGAAGAAACTAATGTGAAATGAAAAAATATGGCTTCTAAGATATAGCTAATAAGTGTCTGAGATTAGATTTGAATTAGATTTAGTTTTTTCTATCTCCAAGTTTAGTGCTGTTTTTATTGTGCCATCTAGGTGCCTAAATCATAGGATATTAGAGTCATTTGGTCTAATTCTCACAGGTGGGGAAACTACAATTATGTTAATAGATATATTAGAAGGGCTTCTGATTAAAATGGCAAATGATTATACATTTTTTTCCTTTTTTGGAATTTATTACTTTAACAGAAATAAAGAATAATAGCTCATATTTCTATAGTTTTTTAAAATTTTACTTTTTAAATTTTGTTTCAAATTCTCTTCTTTCCCCATTGAAAAGACAAAAACATATGTTATACATTATTGTTGTGGTTTTTTTTTTTTTACAATTTTCTCTTATTCCTCATTACAAAATAAATCATAAAAATCAACAGCATTTCTATATTAATCAACAAGTATTAAATCCCAATACTGAGCACTCTGTTAGGTGTGGAAAAGGAGATACAAGGGCATACAGGACAAAACTTACTCTGAAGAAATTTCCATTCTAATGGATAGAAATCAAGTATACATATACTCACATAGAATATTATAAAATGCATAATTACAAATTTGCAATATTGCAAATAACTAGCTAATGCTTGAAGGACTTCCCACAGATTGTTGCCTAAGCTAAGTCTTAAAGGAAAAGAGCAACTTTGGGACTCAGGTAAGGAGAAGAATGAGGTCTAGGTATGTGGGGCAGCTAGTGCAGAGCAGCAGAGATAGGAAATAGACTGTCCTGTGTAATGAATAGAAATAAATCCATTTTGGCTACCTTTCAGAAGGCGGAGCAATGCCCATTTTGGCTGGAAAGACAAGTTGGGACCAGGTAGTGTAGGACTTCAGAAAATAAAAAGAGTTCTGTTGTATCCCTAAAAGTATTTGGAGGCCATGATTAGATCTGTACTTAAAGAACATTTCTTTGGCAGCAGCACGTAGGTTGGATTGGAGTAAGAAAAGACTTGAAGCAGGGAGATCCATTAGGAGACTATTGAAATAATAATAGATTCAAAGGATGTGTCTTCAGATTGTAGCTGTGTGAGGGAGAGAGAGTTCAGATTTGAAGAACATTGTGAAGGTGACTGAATGTATGGATATATGGGGTGAGGAAAAAGAGATTCCAGAATAATGCTAAAACAGAATCAAGGACTCAGTAATAATAAGGGTAACTGTAAAATGCATGAAATATTTGGAAGTCAACCCAACACAGTTCTTGTAATACCTTTATGAAAATAAAGAGCAATTTAAATAATTGGAGGAATATTTAGTTCTCATGTCTAGGCTCTGCCACTTAAATAAAAACAATAATACCAGTGAAATTAATTTATAGATTTGATTCTATGCTAATCAAACTGCCACGGTGATACTTTTTAGTTATACAGAATTATAACAAAATTCATTTGGAGGAAAAAAGTCTAGGATCTAAAGGGAAAGATTAAAGGTAAAAATGAAGGGAGGACATAATACTTCCAGATTTCAAATGATATTATAAAACTTGTCAAAACTATTTTGGTGCTAATTGTAAAACAAAAAAACTATTCATAGAACAGACAAGACAAGGAAGAATCCAAAATAATTGAATTTTAAAACTCCAGTTCAATAAACCTGAAAACAGATGTCATAAGAAAGTACTCCATGTCAGTAGATAAGAATATCTGGAAAAATTTAAAAACAATCTGACAGAAGTTAAGTTTAGAATCCCAGGTTCTGAACTAAGGTTGTGAGCCCAGATAGGGTCTTTTGACTGAATGTGTAGGAAGATCACAAAATTATGATTTGTTATCAGTAGATGTTTGATTTGAATACCTACATATAGTTATGTAGGTCACATCAAACTTTCTTGGCAAAAAAGGGTCATAAGTGGAAAAAGCTTAAGAAGCCCTGGTTTAGTTCAGTAGCTTATGCCATATAACAAAATTCAAAATGTACATGAGTAGAATGTTAAAACTTGAAAATAATCATATCTCGGTTAACAACCTTTCACAGCTTCTTGAGAGTGGATTTTTAACCCATCAGGAAATGGTAGTGATTTATTATGAAAGATAAAATAGATAACTGAAAAGCTTTTGCTTGAACAAGATTGATGCAGGTAAGGTAAAAAGTTATCTAGTCCCCTGGGAATCTTGTCAGAATCTTTAATAAAGATCCGATCTCCAAGATATACTGGGTATCCCAAAAATCATAGTACAGTTTCAGGCTTTTTTTTTTTTTTTGCATAGATAATTGACAGAAATATAAAATCCAAAATTCATTTCCCTGTAAGTAAAGCAGTCACTTTATGTGAAATATGTACTGTTATTATCTCCACTTTTACTAAAGAAGTAGAGTGTGAAGGATGTTAAGTGTCTTGCCCAAATTTACTCAGTGAATATGTGAATATTTTATATGTGAATAAAATTGCTTATAATTTAAAAAAAGTTTTATTCATAATTTGCTTAGAAAAAAAAGATGACTAAGTAAACTTTAACAGTATTTTTATATTCTATCTCTAGTTTATTTTTCCTCTGTGTACTCAAAAGGTTTTGCTGCTGCTGTTTTCATTTTGTTTGTGTATTCATTGACTCTTAAAAAGAAAGCCTTCCTGTGCCAGTGCAGATTGCACTTCTATACCATCTCTTCTTGAGACTTGTCTGGGACATTTGAGAGGTTGAATGATTTGCTCAGGATCATGAAATGAGTGTATGTCGTCAGTGTTGAACTTAAAACCAGATCTTCCAATTCCAATGGATTTGGACTGGAAAATGCCATCTTCATCCAGAGGGGAACTACGCAAGCTGAATGCGAATGGAAGCATACTATTTTCATTTATTTATATATGCATGCATGCTTTTTCTTCCTTGTGCTTTTTCTTTTTCCTTTTGAAATATGATAAATATGGAAATGTATTTAAAATGAGTGTACATGAATAACATATCAGATTGTTTGCTGTCTTGGGGGGAGGGAGGAGATAAATTTGGGAGAAAGGAAGAAAAAATTTGAAACATAACATTTTACAAAAATGAGTGTTAAATTATCTTTATATGTAATTGGAAAAATAAAATATTATTTAAAAAAAAGAATTTAAAAAAGAAAACTGTCTTTACATGTTATTGGAAAATTAAAATTCTTGTTGGGGGGAGAAGGGGTAAGCCAAGTCTTCCTGACCATTAAAGTCCAATTCTCTAGACAATATGACATGGTGTCTTTGTTAATTCAGTTTTCCCTATCATGTCCCAAAGGTATATCAGTTGAAGTTTGTATTGTACTCCCGAATACAGCAATAATACACTTGATTTGAAAATATGTTACTCTTTGATAGTGGAGGTGTGTCTACTCATCCCAATTTAAAAACAAAGAGATTGAACATAGTTAAGTTTCATTTATAGCAGTATAAATGTAACCGGTTTCATTTGTATATGGAGTTTGAGGTATATTTGGATGAGTAGATTCTTTTAAGAATAGTATCTAATGTTATACTTTCTCAGCCTCTTGTTTGCTCTGTATTTTTTCATTTTATCATTATAAGCACAAATAATCAATGAATTTATTTTAAATAATATTTAGGTTGAAAAACTGTTGCTTGTGACAATTATGACATATTCTGGCACGGGGATTCTGTGAGGTTCTTAGATACTTTGGATGAAACTCGCTGAAACAATCTTACCAAACATTCTTATAACAAATATTAGCAGTGATATTGCCTTTAGTGTAAATAATAGGGACAAAGACTTCTCTCTTTTCTTTAATTCTTCTAATAACTGGCTTTTTCGTGTGGCTTATAATTAACTTGGCAATGTGCTTACTTTTTCAGATTCATTGTGCTTATGTGGCTTAGCTAACAATTTAAAGGAAATCAGAATTTTTGTCTCTGCTGTTACTTTTATTGAAGCAAAAAGGGGGGATGTGCTTTCATTAATATATGGGTTTCGGCGCAAGAACTCTGGGAGATGACTATGAACCATTACATAGAATTCCCAATCCCCATATTTTTGTCCGCCTGCATTTTTGATTTCCTTCACAGGCTAATAGTACACTATTTCAAAGTCCGATTCTTTTTGTACAGCAAAATAACTGTTTGGACATGTATACTTATATTGTATTTAATTTATACTTTAACATATTTAACATATATTGGTCAACCTGTCATCTGGGGGAGGGGATGGGGGGGAAGGAGGGGAAAAATTGGAACAAAAGGTTTGGCAATTGTCAATGCTGTAAAATTACCCATGCATATAACTTGTAAATAAAAACCTATTTAAAAATGTGTGTGTGTGTGTGTGTGTGTGTGTAGGGATTTAAGCTCCTGCTGTCTGTGTGAAGCAGGGCCATTCACTTAAGCTTTTGACAACTATCAAAAAGCTTAAGTTGCCTGGAAACTATAGGGAAGTGGTGTTTCTATCCCACTCCTCCCCAACATGACTTATCTATTCCTACAGTTCTTTCCAAAGTTTAGAAAAAAAGAATAGTCTTTGCTTTCTCACAACAGTGCACAGACAAGTGGCTCCTTCCATTACTAAAAATCAGTTCGCCCCCTCCTTGTCCCTTTCCTGTAAGCAGAGGTTCTCTGCTTCAAGTCTCCCTATTAGTTTGGCTTATTATGTGGAAATGGTCGAATTAGGGCTAGACTTGTTGGCCTCCATTTTAAAGCGTCATTGATTTCACTTCAATCCTTTTATGTTCATTTTTCCTTCTCTGATTTACATTTAGATCTTGCCACACAGGCCAAGAGCTCTCATGTGATTTACTCCTATGTTCATATAGTTAATGTTTTTACTCTTATCAGTCATAATTTTCTCCCTTTCGATTACCTACTTTCTTCTTGATAACAGGTGGTAGGGACTGTCTTTTGGTATCTGCGTCTGTAACTTTAGATATCCTATTTATTGTGTCATAATAACAGTCTTCTCAATCAGGTCTAATTCTTAGCATAGGTGGTTAGGCACATAGTCTCCTGTGCAATAGCATATTAGTAGGAATGATTCTGATAGTTAATGAAAGCTCACTGGTATGTTTTTTCTTTCTTTTTCTTTCTTGCTTTTTGCACTCTTTATTTGAATTTATTGTTTATTTTTAACATTATTATTTTCTTAATTTTGAGTTTCAATTCTCTTTATCCCTTCTACCTCCTCCCACGCCTGAGAAGGCAAGCAGTGAAATAATGCAAAACATATCTATATTAGTCATATAAAAGAAAGTGAAGTAATTATACATCAGTTTGCACTTGAAGTTCATCAATTCTTTATAGATGGATAGATAGTCTTTTTCCATTATGAGTCCTTTGAAATTGTCTTAGATCATTTTATTGATCAGAGTAGCCAGGTTTTGCATAGTTGATCATCATTAATCTTTTGGTTTTTTTTTTTTTTTTTCACTTCTGCTGATGCATTTTCAAAGATTTCTTTCCTTACAGCTTGTTAAAAGGGACCCACTTGACTGGTAAAGTTTCCCAAAAGTTTTTCCCAAAGTTTTCATATAAGTACCATCTATTAATTCATTGACTATTGGTACAGACCCTTCTTTATGGTATGTTTCCTGAGACTTTGTCAGAACCTGACTTTTACATGTTAGTCCATGAATATCTGTCTGTTATAAAGGTCTCTTTTCCCACCCAACCACTCTTTTGCAGAATCAGAATTGTGTATTCCCTGGGTCTGTCAGAGATCTCCCAGGTTTTGGCAGATTTCACTCAAACATTTTATCCCAGTCACTTCTTAATATGAAAGAACCTTCTGTTTCATGGCTCCTGAATTATCAGTATACTTAAATCATTCTCAGTTTACTGAGTGAAAACTTAACTATTTCTGTATCTCGTTTGGAAATTTTAGTAGATGGTGGATTATTTATCTGAAGTTGCAACCTATCTTTGGCTGTGGTTTTGTTTTTAAAGAAAGCAAACATTTCTTTTTTCATTCTGTCTTAGGTACCCTTTCAGCTTTGTTGTTTTAGTTTTGTTCCTATTCTTTGTGGCCCCATTTGGGGTTTTCTTGGCAAAGATAGAGAATATTTTGCCACTTCTTCAGCTCATTTTTAGATGAGGAACTGAGGCAAAAAGGGTTAAGTGATCTGGCAGATTCACACAGCTAATAAATGTCTGACATCAGATTTGATCTGCAGTTTTTGGGCTGCAATTTCCTTCTGAGTGTAGATCTAAGACTCTAGGGATCTACACTGCCTTCTCAGCTCAAAAATGCTACAGTTGAATGAAGGGCATGCCCTTTTCATCTATTTCCTTTTTTTAATTATTGTGAACTTGACAGACAAGCATTTCCATATCTAAGAACAGAAAAGGAGTTTTGCATATATGATGCTGTGACTCTGTTATATATAGCTTTTTTTTTCTATATATACACCTTAAGTTTAGCACAATCGTTTCATTATTACCATGCTCATTTTTGTACTTTTTGGGCCATCCTTTTGCTCTTTATATTTTAAAAATATTTTATTGATTCCTTTTTCTTTTACTTTTTTTGGCAGACTATCATAAGCTATCCCTTGTAACAAATAAATGTAGTTGAATAAAACACTCAGTTTGTCTAAAACTGTAATCTCTTTTTAGGAAACATTCTTATAAACTTAAAGGGTGTTTCTGTCTCCCTTTGCCAGCTGTACATTCTTATTCTTTATCACAAATTCTCTTACACGTATACTTTACAGGTTGCCTCTAGGATTAATATCTATTCCCAAGTGATGTGCCTTGTTTTACGGTAGTAAAAGTTAAGATGGATGGTCCATGTAGTAATGTCCGCCCAAGGACTGCTTGAGCTGGGATCAGCTTTGTAGGTATTGTGAGATAGCATCCTGGGAATTAAAATGTATCATGCCATGTACCTTAGCTTGAGCTGAGGAGAGCTGAATAACCAGTAAAAAACTGGTTCTTAAAATAATAATAAAGTACCTATTTAGTGTTTGCAGCTTACAAAGCACTTTTAAATGTTTTCATCTGTACTTGCTAACTGCTAGGCAGGGCAAAGGAAGTTTATCCCTATTTCACAAGGGAGGAACCTGAGCTTCAGGACAAGTGACTTTTTCTCAAGGGCATGTCAAGATGCTAAGTCCGCATTATGGAAAAGCGAGGTCTTTCTGATTTCTGCTCCTGCGGATCTTCCATTCCTTATTACTCTTAGTAATTCTCTCAGCAGAAAACATTATTTGCTGTTGGAACATCAAGTAAAAATATGTGGGCATGTAATGACCACTGAGTTAATCGGCCTTATAGATTAACAATCAGGACCATAAAAATCACTGAAGTACCAAATGTAGGCATCTAAGCTGAGATGTTTTCCTTTAAAAATTTCTAAACATCATTTGACTACATTTGATGAGAAACAAAATCCATTTTCTTAATTAAAAAAAACTGGATTAAAAAGCAGAGATTAAATGATCAATGTTAACTTTTTTTTCAGATTTTCTTGATATTGAAGAGACTTAGCAAACACAATTGATTTTCTTGTTTCTCTTTAGAATCTATTAGATTAGTGGCAAGTGACTCTTTACAATTATTAATCTTGGAATTTATAATCCGTATGAGGATTTTCATAACTGATATTGAGTGGGGTTTTGTTTCTAGATTCTTTTAGTAAAGATGATGCTGTTGATGAAGAAGAGGAGGAGGAGGAAGAGGAAGATTATGATGAAGATGAAGATGATTCTGAAGTGAAAGAAGACAATGGTGTCCTAGTTCTGAATGACAACAACTTTGATGCCTTTGTGACTGGCAAAGATACTGTGCTGCTGGAATTCTATGCTCCCTGGTCAGTATACTTTGGCCCCACACAAGTAGTTATGTGCCTATTTTCATTCACTTAGTTTTGCAGGGTCAGCAGATTGGCTAAAGAGCCAATAACAACTCGAATATTATTTCTTAAGTGTCTTAGCTTGCAATCTGTGTCTATGGAAGGGTGTAGATCATTTCATTATAATCAGTATTTATTTTTATTTCTGCTGGCTATAACAATAAATTTCTTCTGTCTGTTGTCCATACTTGGTTTGAGACCTTATGGGTTTTTTGTTTGTTTGTTTGTTTTTTACCAAACTTTTGTTTTACCAAAGTACCCAGGATCTCTTGAACTTTTTTGGGGGAGAGTAAGAACATTTCTATTTAACCAACATTTAAAAATTACTATGTATAGTACATACAATATGTATAATTGCAAATCACATTTACAATTGCTAATCTTTAAATTTATAATCCATTAGGGATTTTCGGAACCTGGAAATATAAGTTGAAACCAAATTATGGAGGGCTTTGAATGCCAGGCTAAATTAGGATACACATTTTATTCAGTGGGCATTCAGAAATCACGAAAAGTTTTTTCAACAGAGTAGTTTACATTTATGAATATTAGAAATTGGTTGTGACCACCATGTAAAAGATGGATTGAAGAAGGAAGACACTAAAGACTACCTTAGATTGTGATGACAATTCAGGCATGAAGTAAGAAAGCTGTGAACCAGAGCACTGAAAATTGAAAACATGAGATTATTTCTAGAGAGAAAATGAAAAGGTCTAAAAAAGAGATAGGTATATGAGAGAAACTTGAAGCATTAATATCTACATTCTTTACATTTGTTGTCTTTTAACAGAACAGCAGTATTTCCACACTGGAATTTATTCTGCCACTTCCCAGTTCTTAGTCATGAATGTAATTTTTTCATACATATTATAGGGTCTTTTGCCCCTTTTAGTAGCCTTAAAATATTTAGACCTATCAATTAGTTGGTTGAATTGAAAGGTGCATATTACAAGATTTAAATATAACTCATTTTAGATGGTTATCAGCAATTAGCATTGTTTTCTTGGAATTGTTTTCATAGCCATTTCTACATTAGAGAATAAGTCTTGCTTGTTGGATTTCTGTCAGTTCTATATGGATACTGAATGTCAAATTTTTTTACATATAATTCTCATCTAGAACCCATCCTTATACCCCCTTCCTTTTTTTTTTTTTTTTTTTTTTAAAGAAATGTTGTTAGGGGTGACTAGATGGCACAGTGCAGAGTACCATCCCTGAAGTCAGGAAGACCTGAGTTCAAATTTGGCCTCAGCTACTTAACACCTCCTAGCTGTGTGACTCTGTGCTACTTAATCACTTAACCTCAATTGCCTCAGGAAAAAAAAAGAAAAAAAAAGAAACATTGTTTTTTGTCATGCATAATCCTATTATATTACATTCTTTACATTCTATAACATATTCTATAAACTCTCTAATAATTTTCCCTACAGATAAAAAATATTTCTCATCTGGGTGAAACCTTAGAGAGCATCTAGTACCCCACCATGACTGAACTGGAAGACTTGAGTGAAGGGACAACTTCTGAGAGTGACTCATACCTCATTTTGCATCTCCACAACTTTCACTTACTGCCCTCTAAAGCTAGGCAATAAATACATAATCCCTTTCCTACATGGCAGCTTTTTAGATACTTGGAAGACACTTACCATGTCTTCTAACCCCATTTCAGATTTTTCTATTTCAGGCTAAATTTCCTTTCCCACCCTCCTAGTTCCTTCATCTGACCTTCATAAGACATGTAACCTTCTTATCTAGTCAGCCCTCTTCTAGATTGTCATCTTTAAAGTGTGACATTCAGGATTTAATGCTGTCTTCTAGATCAGTGGTGGTAGCAAACTCAAATAGAAATGGGAACACCAAGTGAAATCCACATATTGATTTAGAAAACCACATATTAACATTATCTATTAGCACTTTTAAAATATATATATTATTATAGTAGTTTAGTGTAGTATATATTAGTATGTAACAGTATAGTATATATTAGTATCATATATTAATGCTATATATTCATATTTTTATTTGTTGGGTTAAATATTTCTCATTTTCATTTTAATTTGACTGCAGCATTTGACTCTTGCTCTGGAGGTCTTACCTGGATAGCATACAGTGAAACGGCTCTTTGCTAGTCATCGATATGATCCTTTGCTTAATGCAGCCCTAAATTGCATTAGTTTTCTTAGCTGTTATTTTACTTCAGTTCTTTGATCTCGTAGGCTACTAAAACTCTCAGATCTTTTCCCAAGAAACTGTTTCCAATTCAAAATATCTGACTTTAAAGTTGTCCTATACAGAATACCCATTTCTACTACTCTCTTTTATATTTGTGAAGTTGATTTATTTAAAAATCTGACTAAGATTTTATATATGTCCCTATTAAATTTTATCTTATTAGATTTGGCTCAAGGTTCTAACTTGTCCAGATCTTTATGGATCTTGGCAGTATGTATTTGTCTCTTTCCTACCTTTGTATCATCTATTATTTTGGCTTTTGCTAACTTTTCTTTTATCTGAGTCATTGATAAAAATGTTAGTATTATGGAGCCAAAAGATTGATTTTTAAAATGTCATGGAATTCAACTTCCCAGTTGACATTAAAAAAAAAAAATTTACCCTTTGCTTTAAAATGAAAGCAAACATCATATGCAATGGGGATGTTCTAGAGTCTTTTCCAGTAAAAGTGGATGTAAAACATGCATGCCTATTCTCCTACTGACTGTTATTTGATATAGTTCTAGAATGCTAGTAATAGCAAAAAAAATGAGAAAGGCGTTTAAGGCTTAATAAAGATAGGCAAAGAGGTAATAAAACTCCCATTTGCTGATGCTATAATGGTTTATTTAGAAAATTCTAGAAAATCCACAAAGATACTAATTGAAACTAAATAGATTCAGGAGAATTACAGGCTATATTAATGTAAATTAAGAGCATTTTTGTATAATAATAAAGTCTAAGAGAACCCAGTAATAGACAAATCTCTCCTTACCAATTCTTGGCATCTTAACTATCTAAGCCACAACTCATCTTTTTTTCACAAGACTTAACAAAAAAACTTTTGTTAAATTCTTTGCCACAATCTAGGTAAATTATATAGTCTTCTCCTAACCTGTCAGAATAGTGTAACCCTAACACAAATGGAAATGAGGTTTATTGATAAAGCTACACTAGCACTTTGTGATCACAATTGTTTTTTTTTTCCCTTCCCCTCCATTTAATGATATCTTTTAATTGAATTAGATTTTATGATGATACATTTTATTTATTTGTTTATTTATCTTTTTTTTTTTAATATTCTTGGCTCTTTTGGAAGGGGAGAGGGTTCTCATAGAACTTGGAAAGCAGTGTTATACATTGCATAGAATCCATGGGGTGACCGTTATATTGAAATTATTATTGAAATAGTTACTAAAATAATAATATTTTATTATATTTTTTCCATTCAAATTTATCTCCACAGAGTTTTGGTTAAAACTCCTGCCCCCAAACCTCTTTTCACCCCTAGACCTCCCAGAAATTTAATTTTGCTTTTTTATAACAGCCATGTAATACTGTGTGGTACAGTTAGCTATTGAGATGTTACTCCTTACCAGCTCCTAAATTCTAATCAGGTTTCTAATTTGTGGTCCATGAATTTGTTGTTTTAAAAAATATTTTGATAAATATGCTTCAATATAACTGCTTTTCTTTTTAATCCAGTGTACTTGTTTTTATGCATTTAAAAACATTATTCTGAAATGGTGTCAAGAGGCTTCACCAGAATGTCCAAGGGGCTCACAACATTGAAAATTAAAAGGTTAATAACCTTTGCTTCTCTGAGAACAGAGATTTTATTTTGTCTAAACTTTTTGTCTTATAATCCTTAGTGTGATGGTATCTCCCCAGAAGGCACTTGTTAAATATTTTTGACTGTTCATTTGATAAATAGTAAAAACTGTTGGCTAGTTTAGGAATTATCTAATCATTTTCTTCCTAATATCTTCTTACCTCCTCCTTGGGAAGCAGGCTACTATGGCTCACAAACTGTGCTCTCCCCTTTTATTTTGGTTTTTTTTTTTTCACTGCTTATATAGTTCAGTTAATTCTTTCTCAAGGTCACTTAGAAATATATCTTCTACAATCTTGAAAATCCTTCTCGCCCAGTCTTGGAATTCTTGACTTAATTGTAATTGTAGTACTAAAAATCTTTTTGTGTGTTTTTTATTTAATGAAATCTTTAAACTTTAACTATTTTTTTTCCCCTCCCTAATCTTATCTCCCAGGTGTGGTCACTGTAAACAATTTGCTCCAGTGTATGAGAAAATAGCTAAGACTCTTCAAGAAAATGATCCTCCTATCCCTGTTGCCAAAATTGATGCAACAGCAGCATCTACATTAGCAAGCCGGTATGATGTAAGCGGCTATCCCACCATTAAAATCTTAAAAAGGGGGCAAGCAGTGGATTATGATGGCCCAAGATCAGAAGATGGTGAGTGGACCTCTGGTTTGCTTAGAGCCTAAATCTGTGGCTTGCTCATAAATGAATGTTGAGATGTTTGGTAGAGGGCTTAGGATAAGCCATTTTAAAGATTTGGACCCATAGGCTTCCCCTTCCCTTTTAAGGGTCATTTACCTAGAACTATTTATCTTTAAACTCAAACATTACCCATTTATTCTGGTTCACCTTCTGGGAATTTTTCTGGGAAGAATTTGATACCTCTGCTATAAAATACATAAAAGTATTTTCCTCATAATTCTTTGAAGTAGGTAGTACAAATGTACAGTTGTCTTCATTGAATGGCTGAGCCCACTGACCTAATGAATAAGTATCACAGGTGGGACTGGAACTCAAGTGCATGTCATAGAATAATCTCTTTGAAAGGATTTTTCATTTCTGGTGTCAAAGAAAGAAAGTGAGAAATTTGATCTTTTTCATCTGGTTTCTTTCAGATATTGTTGCTAAAGTCAAAGAGGTTTCCCAACCCAGCTGGACTCCTCCACCTGAAGTGACTCTGGTGCTCACTAAAGATAACTTCGATGAAGTAGTGAATGATGCAGATATCATTTTGGTGGAGTTCTATGCTCCTTGGTAAGATGCATATCACTTTGATAAAGTGGGACAGATTTGGTGTTAAGTAATTATTGAGCACTTTCTCCTTTCCTAGCTCTGAGTTAGATGCAACAGTGATGATCCTCTGAAAGAAGAGCTCACAGGTCCATTGGGAAAAGATGATGCACAGTAATGAGAGGGGGGGAATAAGTGGGCAAAGTGTAAATATTGCTAAAAATCAGAAAAGGCAAGGGAGGGTATGTAAGTTTTTCTATTAATTCAGAATGTTTTCAACTAAATAATTACTGATATTTTTAACCACATATTAATTTTTTATAAGGCAATAATTATGTATAACAAACTTAAATATAAATTTGGAAGTTGGTGGGGTGAAGACCAGATACATGATTTTGTTGGAAGAGGAAGATCTTGATGAGGAATCTTCCTCTGACGCAGCTGGGTAAGATTAAAGTATAGTCCCTAGTGAGTCCGTTACTTGTGGATCACTCAATCAATTTCTGTCAGAGTAGAAGATTCCTATTCTTAAGTTTCAGATAAACTCAGTATCCATTATTTCCTTGGATAGTTGGGTTTTGATGCATTGATCTGAGTTGTTAGGTAAAGAAATCAGTTTTCTCTTTTGGAAAACTTCCAGGACTTCATATGTTAAAGAAATATCAATTGTCTTCATTTGCAGTGTTGATTGTTTAAATGGAGAGCCAAATTGATTTTGAGAATGGCAGTCAGAATAAATCCTAGACTGTGTAGTTGGCTGTGAATCTTTGACTTTATCTTTGTTTTTTTGTTCTGTGAATGGAAGATTCACTTAAGCTTAAGGTTTTGGTGAGGATTTCCTTCTGATATAGGGTGCCTCTGAGGTCCCTTTGGGAATTCTGATTCTGTTTGTCTTTATTGGAGTTGTTCACCTGAAAAATATTTCTCCTTTGACAGGTGTGGACACTGTAAGAAACTTGCTCCAGAATATGAGAAAGCTGCGAAAGAACTTAGTAAGCGTTCTCCACCAATTCCCTTGGCTAAAGTAGATGCCATTGAGGAAACTGATCTGGCCAAGAGGTTTGATGTCACCGGATACCCAACTCTGAAAATCTTCCGGAAGGGAAAGCTTTTGACTACAATGGCCCACGAGAGAAATACGGTATTGGCCCTTTTTGCTAAGACCACACTGGGGAGGAATAGCACCATGATTTGGGAGTTTTCAGGAAGAGAGGCATTGGTAAAAATCTGCTTCTAGGTGCACTTGAAATAGGGATTGGCCAGCACAGAGCTGAAGTTGTCAGTCTGGAAAGTAATGGTTGATCTGTTTGAACCGCGTTACCCTCCTTAGACCTGTTCTTTGGTTCTAGGTATTGTGGACTACATGATTGAACAGTCTGAACCTCCATCCAAAGAAATTTTGGCTGTGAAACAAGTCCAGGAATTCCTGAAGGAGGGAAACGATGTCATCATTATCGGCATCTTCAAAAGCGCTGATGACCAAGCTTACCAGCTCTATCAGGAAACAGGTAAGTTTCATTTCCATAAATGAGAAAGAGAATGGGGGTTGCTGCCTTAGGGCACTAGTTTTGGACTAGTAGGCTACCATTTAACTTCTTGTAAACCTTGTATATGGAAGAGCCGAGTTAATAGATAGGTTTTTAGAGATTTGGTAGAGTCCTATTAAAGTGAATTTCTCTGATTTTTCTTCCTTGGAGGTGATCTCTGTGTCAGATTATGACAGGGTTTCATTTCTGGGAAGTTCTCTGTAGAATTAAAAAATATATGAATGGAATAGAAGTCAGAACTGCTTTGAAAAAAAAACTCCCCACCATCACAAGATAGATGACTCAAAACCAGAATTGTAGACTTGATAACAGATAACAAATACAGATGTTTTTTGTAGACTTGATAACAGATAACAAATACAGATATTTATTTCATTTTGCATAACAGTTGCACATATAAATTAATCCCATTATTTTCATCAGTTTGCTTTCTCGTTTAATTTGCTTCATCTCCTTTTACCATTGATTCTTGGCAACAGCTAATACTTTTTTGTTTTAAGTTTCTCTTATGTGAGAAAGATTTTCTTATGTTTTATAAATTCCATTATTTAGGATCTATTTTGGCTAATTCTACTGATAAAATTCAGAGATTCTTACTTGCCTCCTCCTTTATTTCCCAGCGAACAACATGAGGGAAGATTACAAATTTCACCATACTTTCAACAATGAAGTTGCAAAATTCCTGAAAGTCTCTGATGGAAAGTTGGTTGTGATGCAGCCAGAAAAATTTCATTCTAAGTATGAACAAAAAATCAATGTTTTAGATATTAAGGTGAGTGGTATTTCCCAGGCATTCTGAGTGATACTGAAGATTTATTCATTGTTAAGTAAAACACTGATTGTTGGGCAGTCTTAATGGTCTGACTTTTTTCTGTTCAAAAAAGTGAGATTTCCTTCCCTGACATGTCATCAGAGCCTCATTTACTAGTCTGTGTCCCAGGAGTTAAGGCCAAAACTCCAAAAAATATCCTTGGTTTATGATCTGATTGAACTAGGAAAACACAAATATCAATTCCTTTTTATTGTTTACTGGAAGACTTAGCATTAAGTTTATAGATTTGCATTGTGTGGTGTCCAAGTATCAGTGACTGCTTCTGGCAAAATGACAAATCCCAGAGGGGATCTCAGATACTCTAAGGCAACTGGCAAGACTTTAACTTAGCCAGCCAAGATTAATAATTCTTTTTTCCTGCCTTCGACACTAAGTAATGGACAGTATTGCCTTTCACTACCTATTCTACTATGGCATTTTTTGTGTTTCTAATTAAATTGGGAAGTTTTTTTATCCTAACTTAAAAGTCAAGTATCAACCTGGACTTTGATAATGATAATTCGTATTTCTGTGGTGCTGTCCTTTACAAAGTATTTATGTCATACCCCTGTGATGTAGGTTGTTCTCTGTGCCTATCACTAGCGATAATCCCTCCACTTGGGTCACTTATAAGCCTATCATTTCCGAAGACAAAGTTTGGGGGACTCCTTCCCTGTGCCTTGGGATAGTCTTTTCACTTTGAGAGAGGCTGGTCTTCACCTGCAGGCACACAGTCCACTGAAGGACGTGAAATAACAAGAAGGAAGAAATTCTGTTCTGCTGGTGTAGTCTTTACAAACCCAGGGTCATCCCCTTGCTGTAACTAGGCATCAGAGTAGAACTTGAATGGAGATGCAGTGGTACAAGGTCAGATATAGTTATTTTATTTTGTACGCTAAGAAGCTTTTTTGTATATCAAATAACAAGTTCAGGTAAGTGAATTGTCTTCTAATTAAACTTTTTCTCACTTGATGTATTTGTTTTTGAAAAGATAAGTTCTGAATCTCTTATAAATTTATAGTATAGTGGCCTTAGGGATTGAGAACTGGACTTGGTATGAATCCTCCTGAAACTTACTAGCTGTGTAATCATGATTCCTTCTTTCAAACTTATAAGAGAACATGGTCAAGGACTTAGTTGGATGGATAGATTATGATCTGCTTTGTTGGAGATAATTTCAGAATGAGATCACAGACTCATCTAAGTATCTACCTCTTCAGTCATTTTCAGTCATGTCCAATTCTTCTTGACCCCATTTGGGTGGGGTTTTTTTGGCAGAGATACTGGAGTAGTTTGCTATTTCCTTCTCCAGCTCACAGATAAAAAAACTGAGGCAAACGGGGTGAAGTGACTTGCCTAGGATCACACATCTGGGAAGTGTCTGAGGCCAGACTTGGACTAAGGTCTCCCTGACTCCAGGACTGGTGCTTTATCTATTGTACCACTCAGCTGCCTGTAGAAAAAATTCTTAACAAACCTTAAAATTCTGTGTATATGTCAGTTGTTATCTTATTTATCCCAGTTTCCAGTGGGGTTCAAATAGACTAATCATTTTGCTATTCTCTAGATTCAGTGTTCTGCATATATTGCACAGGTGGATGAAATGATTGCTTTTGGTAGTTGTATAAACATATTAGTATATGAATTCATTCTTATAAGTTCATTTTAAAGCATCTGTATTTGATTCTAGTAGCAGATGTGATGTGACAGCAAGTTGGGTGGATTCCCCATCTTCTTCCCTTGTGACTTTGCTTGTCTAGGTATCTCTACATAGATCATAGTGACTGAAGTATTGAGGCAGTGACATCTATTTAAAAACATCATTCATATTTGAACTATCTTCTGATCTTGATTAGTTTATAAGTTCAGGCTATTGATATCATTTTCTGGTTGCTGAATACCGAGCGGCCATGAGGAGCTGGTGGATAGTTCACGCTGAGCATCTCAGACAAGGCACTTTTGCTCAACTAAGTTACATTATCTTCAGTGCCTATTCTTGTTGAAAATTTTTCTTCTATGGCAAAGACTATCTATTTCTGTTAATGATTCCTCCAGTAGCAAACCTAAACTAATAGGGACTAGACTGAGCCCAGCTCAGTCCCCACCAAAAGTGCACATTAAAACTGATGTTGTATAAGTGGTAATTGCTTTAAGCTTATTCAATTTGAATTTCAAAGTGCTAGTAAGACTTTTTTTTTTTTTAATGTATCTAATATTGGCCTTCTTGATTTTTTTTTTTTTTTTTTTGGCTAGAGAAGACCAAGGTATCTGTAAATAGCACCTCAAATGGTCTTTCTTTACTGTATGTTAAGAATTTTGTACTTATTAAGTCAAAATAACAATTTGATATCACTGGAAGAAAATCCACAGATTGAATGGAATAATCAGATAACTTGATATTCATATAATGATGTTAGAAAGGTATTTTGGTTATCTTCTTTAGTTCAGAAGCCTACTTGGCTTCATTTAGGAGAGAGAATGTATTTAAGGATATGCAGATCTAAAATGGACTTAAATCACTGAAAAAAATACCATTTAAAAAATGAACTTCTTTTTCTTCTCAATAATATTTTATTTTTCCAAATACATGTAAAGATATCTTTCAACATTCATTTTTGTAAAACTTTGTATTCTAAATTTTTTCCTCTCTTCCCCAAGATGGCAAACAATCTTAGGTAGATTACATATGTTATGCTATCCTTTTAAATATATTTCTATATTTGTCTTGTTGTACAAGAAAAATCAGATTAAAAAAACAAAACCCAAAAAATAAAAAAAGAAAAACCAAAAAGGTGAAAATACTGTACTTCAATCCACATTCAATATAGTTCCCTCTCTGGATGTGATTAGCACTTTCCATCCCAAGTCTATTGGAATTGCTTTGAATCAACTCATTGTTGCCAAAGAATCAACTCCATCACAATTGATCATTATATAATCTTGTTGCTATGTACAATGTTCTCTTGGTTCTACTCACTTCATTTAACATCAGTTCATATAAGTCTCTCCAGATCTCTCTGAAATCATCCTGCTAATTGTTTTTTATAGAATAGTAGCATTACATAATGTTCATATACCATAACTTATTCAGCCATTCTCCAGGTGAATGGGCATCCCCTCACTTTCCAGTTTTTCTTTCCATTATAAAAAGGGCTGCCACAAACATTTTTGCACATGTGGGTCCTTTTCCATCCTTTATGATTTCCTTGAGAAACAGACCCAGTAATGGTACTGCTGGAATAAAAGGATATGCACATTTTGCTAACTCTTTGGGCATAGTTCCAAATTACTCTCCAGAATAATTGAATCATTTCACAATTCCACCAGTGATGTATTAGTGTCTGAGTTTTCCCACACCCCCTCCAACATTTGTCATTATCTTCTCCTCTCAGCCAGTCTGAGAGGTGTGAAGTGTGGTACCTCAGAGTTGTCTTAATTTGCATTTCTCTAATGCAAATAGTGATTTGGAGCATAAAATATGAATTTTTTTTTAAATTGTTAGGGTGTATTTTAAATAACTTTTTTTTTTTAATGTGAACATCAAAGCTTTCATCATTCTCCATTACACTTGGGTTTTTAAAATAATTTATAGTACATGAAAAAACCAGCATGATGTGGGCTATGTCACTTCATGATCAACTGGTTCAGTAATTAGAGAATTAGAAAGCTCTTCTATAAACCCTTTGGACTTTTTGGTACACTAGAATCTGCTAAAGCCAACTTGAAAGTACTCAGGATAAACAATTATTAAATTTTCAGTGTGAACAATTTATATCTAAGAAACCAACAAGTACTACAAATCCCAGTTTAATTTGTTTTCTTAGTTGTCTAGGCTTTAAAAGGGGGTAGTGTAGATTATAACCCCCATCACACTCCCAAAGGGCTCTTAAATATTTACCAAGACATCCGTATACTGCCCTATAAACATTGCTTGAGCTCAGGAATGCAGTAGAAAGCTGAAGGAATGAATCTTCACCAGACCAAAGACCTGATGACTTGGCTAATTAATAAGTGATAATAATTGGCATGTCTACAGTGCTTTTAAGTTTGCAAAGTATATATTTATTTGCTTTATATACTTTGTCTCATTTGAGCCCTGCAACATTTTTGGATAATCTCCTATTACTCCTTAGCCAGTATATCTTTTTTGCATCTATAATTTTTTTTTTCATGTAACTAATTGTGAATGCTATGTTTAAAATCCAAAACATAATTGGCCTACAAATAAGGAGTTGGGGATTTTCTCGTTCTTTGGTAACATAGATACAAAATGCCTTCTTTTAAGAAAAGTGGAATTGGACTATCTGCATGATTAAAAAAAAAAAAACTTTGCTAGTAATTCACATACCACTGAGAAGCATTTAAGTCAATATGGATCTTTTCTGGCTCCTTTGTAGTTTTTCAGGAAAGTTGACAAGACTTTCAATCATCTCCCCAATGGTAACTTTTTTCATTGATTATGTTAAATGTTCAAGCTTTCTGTTTCTTGTTTGACCCCACTGCATAAATGACCAGAAATGTTCCATATCCTATTAAAGGGATTCTCTCTTGCCCCTGATTACTTTTCAAGCTTTATCTAATTAAGGCTTTTGATTGATATTAAATATTTGATTTTGCTTTTTGCTTTGACTTTGTATTGACTTGGTTTTTGTTTTCAATTTTGCTGATTAAAGGAATCAAAGATTTCTTATTGCACTTTTGATTTCTGGATTCTTTTTCTGCATATTTATTTTTTGTTGCCTTATATTGGACAATATGGCATTTAATTTTTCTGCTATCTGTAGTAGTTAGATAATTAATTGGCTCTTGTAATTTTTGTAATATTGTTATAATCATTTTTATGAGTATTTTTCAGTAGTTCCATATTTCTTCCTGTGTTTCTTACTGTGGCAGTAGTTTCCCCATATACTGCTATGTGCAGGACTGTAGTATTTTTGTACTTTCTGATATTGTGGGAAAATGTATCAATTCGTGGTGGTTATAGGTTTCTTGACATATTATGTCAGTACAATTGTTCTACTGCCTGGATTCATGCCACTAAACTCAAAAAGGGTTTTTTATAATTCCAATGTAAGTAATATAAATGTAAACATGTTTACTAGCAGTGAAGTCTTTCAGAGTAAGCAATTTTCTGTCACCCCTCTCTCTGTCCTTTATTTACTGAGAGTGATGGAATCTGAGTGTTCCTTTCAGGCACAGCTTTTCTGTTGTATTATATTCATATCAATTGGATGTTTGTAACAGGAATCCACTGAAAGTGCTGCCATCAGGGACCACGTGGTAAAGCATGCTGTGCCATTGGTTGGTCATCGAACAACTTCCAACGACGCCAAGAGATATGCTAAACGTCCTCTGGTGGTTGTATATTACACTGTGGACTTCAGTTTTGACTATAGAGTTGGTGAGTGGCTATTTATTCAATTAGGTTATCCACTTAATTACTTTAAATCTTTCTTCTGACATCTTTGAAAGTTAATGACCTTTGGGGAGTGACTGAAGCTCACAAAAAAACCAATTTTTGTTTTAGGTTCGTTTTCTGTTGTGATATTCTTACACCTTCAGAATCACTTTACATTATGTCATTTCTATAATACATAACTATTTTATTCTCCCTAGAAATCATCCAGCAAAGATTAGGATAAGTCATATTTCTGGAAGGCACCAGGAATTTTTTGCAAATGAGGAAATCTCACCTCTTTAAAGTGATTTGGTCAAGCACAGGGGCATTCTGCTCTAAAGCTAATGGCTGAAAGACTAGATTAGAATCTAGGTCGCCTGGTATCAAGTTCAGTAGTCCAATCTTTTAACATACATAGTTCTCACCAAACTTATTCTTACCTCCTTTTAAAAATTTCTTTTTAAAATTATATACTTAAAAGTCACCTACAAAACAAAATATTCGAATATACAAAGAATAAGATTACATATGAAACCATGAACTTTGTTATGCACAATTTATTTTTAAAGACATAGATTAAATTTAATAATTGCCTTTTATATCCACTTCTGATTTTTTTTTCTTGTATGTATTTTCAATGCTTTTTAGAGGGAGTCTCTTGTACTTCCAGAAGTATAATTAAGCTTTTTTATCTAGACATTGTATAGAAAACTCAAAATTTGTGCTTCATTAGCATATAATCTAGGTAGAACCTTAAGTATCTCAGGAAGCTTGAACTTTCAGTGCAAACTCTTTCATAAATTGTCATGTATTCTAATTGGTTTCAGCAACTCAGTATTGGAGGAACAAGATCTTGGAAGTCGCTAAGGACTTCCCTGAATATACCTTTGCCATTGCTGATGAGGACGACTACTCTTCTGAAATCAAGGACTTGGGACTGAGTGACAGTGGTGAAGAGATTAATGTAGCTATCCTAGCCGAGGGTGGCAAGAAATATGCCATGGAACCAGAGGAATTTGATTCTGATACTCTCCGAGACTTTGTGGTGGCATTCAAAAAAGGTGAATCATCAGGGATGACAAAATTATATGTCAAGAGGGTCTTCATAGGTGAAATCTTGGAGATCACCATTAATTCTTCTGTATGAAGTAGGATCTCAGAGGTCTTTGCTGCTGATTATTTTCAGTGTACTGTTAATCCCACCGTCTCTTTCTCATTTTATTTATTTATTTATTGCTAAGGCAATTGAGGTTAAGTGACTTGCCCAGGATCACACAGCTAGGCAGTGTTAAGTACCTGAGACCAGATTTGAACTTCTGATGTCAGGGCTAGTGCTTTATTCACTGTACCAACTAGCTGCCCTATATTCTCTTTTTTAAAAGAAAGCTCTTAACATAAACATAAAGCTCTTCATACCTACTCCCTTTCTTCCCTTTTCTGGTCAGAGAACTGAGGCAGCACCTTCATTTCCTTGCAAAGGAAAGGGGGTAAACTTGACCTCAGGTTCTCCTGAGTATAGAGAACAAAACTAAAGCAAAGGAAAGCAGCAACAATTAGAATAAAACCATCAAATAAAATAAAATTTTATAAATTTTATAGAATAAAACCAGTGAGTGCCAGGCACATACAGTAGGGCTTAATAAATGGTTATTGAATTATATGTGGTAGGTGCCTAAACTTTCTCTCAAGGAAAACCATAATCAAAAACTGATTCTAATCTTCATTATGTTCTTTCCTTTGGTAATGCATAAGCATTAGTTTCTTCTTAATCTTGCTTTAAAATGTAAGATTCATTATCCATTTTGCAGTTATAATTACTCATTCATAAAATGACTGTTCAGACAATCTCAGCTATCCAATAAATAGTTCAAAACAAAATAAGCCAAAAAAAGCACATCAAAAAGGTGTCATAAAGGCTAACACTAAGAACAAAACAAAAAATGTCTCTGTGCTTTCTTTTTTAAAAATAATTTTTATGTTTTGTTATTGGACCTAACAAACATAAACCAACATGAACATATGAAGAACAGATGAAAAAAAAAGATTACATATGAAACCTGAAGTTTTATCATATACAACTTTTCATGCACTTAATTTACTGGAAAGCCCTTTAGCCCCTCATCTAGTCTTTTTACTCTTTTAAGTTTGTGAGAATGATATATTAGAATAAATCTGATTATTTACCTTTAAGGAGTTAATGAGACCTTTCTAAGAGATGTTTCTGTTTTGAGGGAGAGGGTGGTTAAAGCAATGCATTATTGAGAATAGCATCCCAGCATTCCTCCCCAGATGTCCGGGTTAGCGTCAGAGCTGGAAGAGATATCAGAAGCAGTCTTACTGCAGAGTGTCAGTTGACTTGTAATAAATAGTAGTCATGCTTGCCAGATGGAGAAGCTCCTCCATTTGGGACCGTTGCACTGGAACCTATAGACTACTGATCACTTCTCTCCTTTTCCCTTTAGGAAAACTAAAGGCAATCATCAAATCCCAGCCTGTGCCCAAAAACAACAAAGGGCCTGTAACGATTGTGGTAGGTAAGACATTTGACTCTATAGTGATGGACTCAAAGTCAGACGTCCTTGTTGAATTCTATGCCCCATGGTGTGGACACTGTAAGCAGCTAGAACCTGTGTACACCGAACTGGGGAAGAAGTACAAGCATCGGAAAAACCTGGTCATAGCGAAGATGGATGCCACTGCCAACGATGTGACCAATGACCACTACAAGGTGGAAGGATTTCCTACTATCTACTTTGCTCCTCGCACTGACAAAAATAACCCTATTAAATTTGAAAATGAGAAGAGAGATTTGGAGCACTTGAGTGCATTTATAGAAGATCACACAAAACTGAGCAGGACCAAAGAAGAACTTTAAAGGCCAAGAGGAAGAAGGGAAAGGCTGTGGATACACTGTAATTTTCCAATGAAAGGTTGCTGAATGGGGAAACAAATGAGCCTTGTAGGCAAAAAGGGTTTGGGTGTTAAAGCAGTTGCAGTATCTGATTTTTTTTTTTTTTTTTTTATTTCACGGTGTGTTACAGACATGGAACTGACATAAATGTCTCATGATAGTATGGTTCAGATATTTAAGGAAAATACATCTATTTTTGTCATTATTTGGGCTTGATTATTTTCATTTTTTAACCTCTTTTTAATACTTCACCAACCCTCAAGCAGATAGTCTCTATGTGTGAATGTGTGTTGTTTTTTTAATTTAAATTTTAAAAAAGAAAAAAACTTTTGCCAAATCACTTTGATATTTTGACTTTTTATTTTTGATCATCGTCTGAAGTGTTGTAGTTTACAGCGAAGTTAATTATTGTATTTTTTTTTTATTTTTGTAGCTTTATTTCAAAAAAGCCTAACCATTTAAAAATTTGATTGGTGGGAGCAAAAGCTATAGATTAGAGTCATCACAACAATTGACTTCCTAGTCCCCCAAGGATGATAGTATTTGTCAGTTCTTTTTCTGCCTAAAACATCTTGAGGATAGGTATACAGTGAAAATTGTGAGTAAATGATGTTTAAGATTGTTGACGATTTGGAGGGACTATAATTGTAACTGCAGGAGTTTTTCTTGGAAACTGTTGGCCCAAAGATAAAGCTAACTGACCTGTCCAAAGTCACGCCAGGTAATAAATAGCAGAGCCTAGGATTTAAAACCTCTCTCCAAATCTAGGATTCTAGCCATTACACCATAATGTTTTTCTCTCAGGTTTCTCTTCTCCTTGGTGTTTCCCTTCTATCCCTCCCTCCATCCCCTCAAAAAAGACTGTGATACATTATCTATTAACACCAGCATATATTTCATAAAACACATGCAGTTGGAAACTTCATTAACAGCAGTAAAAATATATATAGATTATAGTGATAGAGCTATATGCTAGCATATATCATATGCAGCAGGAGCCAGGATTGTATTATGGAAATAGCAGCTGTTCTGGAAAACAATCTTATGCATCTGAGAGACTTGATAAAGTTGTTGTTAGGGTAGAACTCCCAGGTGACATAGAAAAACTAAATTAAGAGACCTGGGAGCTGCCATTATCTGAGGGACTTTAGGGTAAGGCACTTGACCTAAATAATGAGTTTATCCAAGATCCTACCAGTCCAAAATTATGAGAGAGGGTGGAAGTGACATTGTAATCCTCATGGTAGATTTCTGCTAAGAGAACTCCAGGTACTAAAGGAAAGTTTCTTCCAACTCTTGAGTTTCGGATACAGATGGTCTTTTCTTTCAGATAAGAAACACAAGTTCCTCACTCCTCCAGCTGCAGTTCTGAGTTGTCTTCTGGGGAGCAAGAGAACTTCTGAACACTGTAGTTTCAAATGTTTTCTACCTAACCTATATTCCCCTTCCCTCAAGAATATAAATGATTTATTTTCCTGTTTTGAACAGAAAGAGAGGGTGAAAAATTGGGGCACTTGGATACCTAATACGAACATCTCAATCAACAATCATTGGAGTACCTGTTCTATATAAAGGGCCCAAAGAGAGATCTTGAAATAGACTGCAGCCTTGCTGATTTTACCTTCTGGGCCAGTAGAAGTAGAATATAAGGTCTTTGAGGACAGGGAGTGTCTCCTTTTATAGTCTAGCATTATTGGTTGCTGAATGCTAGAAATTGTGCTTTGGGAACGCTTTTGACTTGCTAATACAAATGCATCACTTAAATGATTATTAAAGGTTTTTTTTTTCTTTTTCTTTTTTAAAAAACATGGATGTTCTTAATGATACCTTTCCAGAGCCACCATCATTGATTCAATAACAGATTTTAAGTCAGATGGTGGGTGGGTGGGTGGGTGGGTGACATATCATGTGGTTTGCTAGGTACTGGGTAGCATTGACTGGACTTTGTAAAAGTCAAAGGGCACCTGAACTCTTACTGGACTTGGAAGGTAAGGGGGAGCCCAAATTCTTCAAGCAAAATAGCTGTCACTTCGTGGCCCCAGCAAGGAAAGCAAGCAACCAATAGTGATCCTGTCTGAAACCAGTAATGTGAGTATGGGTAAGTTTAGGATTAGGGATCACTGTAGACAACTCTTTGTTAACCTTAAAACTTCAATAAGTCAAAGACTCATGATTTTACATTTATGGCATACTCCCTCCATAGATAGAGGTCCACTCTTGTTTCTTTTCTTAGCAGGTGTTCTTCATGAATTCCTGTGGTCACTCTTAGGTGATTTCTAGTTACAAAATGGACCTATGATTTTCCAAGTATGGGAAGGTTGTCTTGATGTCATCCTTACTCTGCTATCCTGTTGTAGGATGCTGTTTCCCAGCACAACCATGTCTTCCTCATTCCATCTTCCATAGTTATTCAAGCTCCCAATCTTCCTAACCTATTCAGAGTTTCCTCAGGAAAAACTTAACCAGAGTTCTTCCAATAAGATAAAATTAACCCAGAGTACCCCCAGCAGTTCCTGTTCAGGTACCATTGGGAAAAACCAATCCAGTCCTGCCCCATAGAAACCAGCAAAAAAATATTACTGATGGGAATGTAGTCAAAAAAATAGGGTGTTGAAAACTCATAAGGAAACCCTCTACCAAAGTAATTCTGGTACATGGCTCAAACACTGAGGTTAAGTGAGACTTGTTTAGGCTCACACAACTAGTATAAGACAAGACCACCTTAGATGGTCCTTTCTCCAAGGCTGCTGCTTTTTATTATAGTAAGAGTGCAGTCACTCTCATTGCCCAGACTAGTGGAAAAAGGTATGAGGCCAGATTTAAGCCCTCCAGGCCCAGCACTCTACCTTGTGGCGCTACCTAGAAGCCCACAGAATAGCTCAAGAGCAACTGTGGTTAGAAAGGGGGATAGGGAATAATAGGATTTGAAGCTTGAATCGCCTTTTCCTTGCCATTTGTTTTTGCTAGGAAGGCTCAGCATTTGTAACTTCCTACCATCTTCCTTGGGCCTTTTGACCCTTCATAGTTATTATAAAATGTTTCGCCGTTAGGAAAAAAAGATGCGCATTATTTTAAAATTTTTTTGTCTTGAAAACAGCAGTGAATCCATCAAATTTGACAGTTTCAAACAAACTCTTCAATTTGGTTGTAACCATTTTTCTCAATCCCATCATCACTTGTGTAATTTCAGTTAGAACCTTCTGGTGATTCAGTTGCCCAAATATTCATATCTAGCTGGCGCACATTTGTGAGCACAAAAAAACATTCTGTAAACCAGGGCTAGGGAATATTTTTATTTTCCTGCAAGAGCCATTTGGCTATAATAATGTTATGGAGCCATGCAAAATTAGCAACTTATATCTCATGCAGTGAAAGGTGGTTGTTCTTGGATTCTAGTTCATTGCTTGTGGTTGCCTGAGAAAATTGATTTCTCAGGCCTTATGCAGCCTGCACTCTGGATGTTCCCCATGCCTGCTGCAAACCAGCAAATCTTCAGTCTATTCACTCTCACTACCTACATACATATATACCACAGTTCAGTTCTGTTCAAGTTCCAGGATTTGATTTTGCTGCAAACCAGCAAATCTTCAGCCTATTCACCGTCACTACATACATACATATATACCACAATTCAGTTCTATACAAGTTCCAGGATTTATGATTTTGATTTATATTGAGGAGTATATTTATAATCTCTGGGGTTCTGGTATTCCCCTTACAGCAATACCTACAATTTCCTTCTGCAGAAATCAATTTTCTGGGCCTACTACACCAAGACTGACCAGCTATAGATCACTGTGGGTTCACTCCAATTTTACTAGGTCACAATCTAGTAGCCCACTAATTATCCACCTGGGATGGGTCAGAACTCGAATTTGATTATGGATGAGGAGGCTGCCAAACGTCTCTAGCAAAGCTCTTTGTTTAATGTAGGGCATTTTGTTTGAAAAGCATCTTAAAATAGGATTCCCTGTTTCAGGTGGCATCTAATTAGTTTTTGTATAACAACCTCAACCTATCTCCCATAAAAAGACCTCATCTGTTTCTGGAGCTAGACTGCTCTTTCCCTTACCCATGCTCAGCATCCCTTTTCCAGGCATCTGTAAAGTATATTCTTTCTTTTTAAAAAAGCTTTTTATTTACAAAATATATGCATGGGTAATTTTTCAACATTCACCCTTGCAAAATCTTATATTCAAGATTTTCCCCTCCTTTCCCCAACCCTTTCCCTTAGATGGCAGTTAACCTAATACAGGTTAAATATGTTAAAATATATGTTAAATCATATATATTATATATACATATATGTATATATTTAACAATTATCTTGCTGCTCAAGAAAAATTGGATTAAGAAGGAAAAAATGAGAAAAAACAATACAAGCAAACACAGGGTGAAAATGCTATGTTGTGATTCACCCTTAGCTCCTCTCACTGGGTACAAATGGCTCTTTTCATCACAAAATTATTGGAACTGGCCTGAGTCATCTCGTTGGAAAGAGCCATGTAATGTATATTCTGAGATAATTGCCTAGATCACCCACATATTCTAACATGCATGTATGGGGATGAGGAGGAAAAAAGAACACATCTGTAATGTACATTTTCAGTTGCTTAGAGCAGAGCTTCTTAAACTTTTCCCACTTGCAACCCTTTTTTGCCTGAGAAATTTTGACAAGCCCCAGGTATATAGGTATATAAATCATTTATTGATAATTCAATTTCATGACCCTTGCATTCAGTTATGTGACCCTATATGGGGTTACAGTTTAAGAAGCTGGGGCCTAGAGCACTGAGGTTGTGATATAGGGAGTGTATAAAGTGATGGAGATGGGTAGATGCATACAAGATATATACGATTTGAACAGAAAGTAATCTCAAAAAGAAGGGAGTGGATTGGGAGCAGGAAGCCTTGAAAGCTGAGGCCTAAGTGAAAAGAGAAGGGGTATTTATTCCAGGAGTCCCTGGTGGAGAACATAGCTTCCATAGCTTATCACCCCAAGTAGCTGCTTTCCTCAACGCCTTACACTACCAATGTAGAAATAAACCTGGTTCCTTCACGGACACAGCTGACTTGGTAATTTTGTGAGCTTAGGTTATACGGGCATTAAAAAGGAAGGGAAAACAGCCACAAACTCTTCTCAGATATGGGTAGAGAAAATTATGGCTGAGCCAACTGGTCAGCCAAAACCAGGACCAAAGTATGGAGTCCATGATGGGAGCTCACTCCCCTCTGACAAGAATATTTTCTTCTAGCTCATATCCCCAAATCCTTTCCCCATTGGTCAACCACAGCAGTTGCCAGACAGGATTGCAACTTAATGTAAGGAAAAACTTCTTAAAAAACAAACCCAGAATAATCTGAAAATGGAATAGTTTGGGGAAATCCTAAATTAACCATCACTGGACATCTTTGGGTAGAAGCTAGATCACTACTAGTCAGGTACATTATAGAGTAGTGGTATAAAAGTAAAAAAAAAAAAAAAAAAAAAATGAGGGCCATTATACTATCTCTAAAGATCCCTGTGGGCTATATATCAATAGTCTTAAAATGTAATATTAACTATGTTGTATTTTTACTCATTTTGTTAAATATTTCCCACTGGGGAGCACAGGAGGATGCTGTGAACATGGTCAATGTCTCTGGTGTAGAGGACATTCCAGTTCAAGTGAGGGATCAGGCTGGATGGCCTCTGAGGTTACTTAGATCTTAAAGATTCTGTGATTTTATTAATAAAACAGGTGTTTACATCTCTCAGTTGTTTTCAAAGATAAGGTATCTAAGTGACAAGGGCCCTGAATTGGGAATTAGGATTTTCCTATCATGTTCTGTGGCTATTAGCGAATCATAGCCTCTATGAATCTGGTTTCTTCAGTTACTAAAAACAAAAATTGGACTAGATGATATCCAAGATTCCATGATTTTCTTTCTTGGTCTTTGTCTTTGAAATGCTATCTTTGTTTCTGTCTCTCTGTGTCTGTGTCTCTCTCCCCTCTCCTTCCCTCTCCCTCCCCCCCCCCCCCCGCAGTGATGTGATATCACTATTTTTGTCAATCTATTGTTCATTTTCTCTTGTATGTCTCTAGCAGAAGTTTCTAAGTGGGATTCCTGCCTATAATAGTTTTCCATTCTATAAAATTCGAGCGGGGCACATGTTCCTGAAAAGGAATTTCTCTGTCCTTTGCCTATTTGCCAATTCCAACATGATGCTTTCCCTGATGGTGGTTCTTGGTTCTAAGGAAGACGCCACTTGAGCCTTGGAATTCCACATATTTAAATCTGACCAAGGTATCAAGACATACTAGAGGCAGCTGCATGGGATCAAAATGGCTCCTTGTGTTCCTACCTGGCCCCAGGTGTTCACTGTTGCAGACTTGATTCTGGCTTGGAAAACAAGCAGTGATAGGAAGGGCAATATTATCTTTAGGAACACACAATTAAAAAAAAAAAACCCAGTTAATTATATAAAGAGTTCAGGTTACTCCTGGGGTTATTATAACCTTTCAAAACTCCCCACTTTAAATATGTCTCCAGGGACAGCCCTAATGAGCTATGTATCTGCAAGTGCCCACAGCTCCAAAGTTTAATCAACAATTCTACCATTACTACTCTTGTTTTCAGCCCTTAGGATACTGAATCATAAATGTAAAATTGGAAGGCAACTTAGAGGTTACCTGGTTCAATTAGCATATTTAGCAGATGAGGAAACTGAGCCTCCAACAGTATAATGATTTACATAAGGCCATACAAATACTAAGCAGCGCTGGTGGAGCCCAGTTCTGTCAGACAGCCGCCATAATAATAATAGTAACTGCCTCTCTTTAGGAGTGTCCCTTCCCTATGATATTCCTTCCTTCTCAATGGATAGGGGAGCAGGTAAAAGGGGAAAGAATTTGGAATTAAAAATAATTTTCAAAGGATATCTAGATGGTACAGTGGACAGAGCACCAGTCCTGAAGTCAGGAGGACCTAAGTTCAAATCCAGCCTCAGACACTTAATATTTCCTAGCTGTATGACCCTGGGCAAGTCACTTAACCCCAAGTGCCTAGCAAAAAACCCCAACAACAACAAAAAATCCTACAAAAAGCCATTAAAAGAGATGGTGAAAAGACAGATTTTTGGGTTGGTTTGTTTGTTTTTTGCTAATTCGCATTTTATTTAAACTCTCCGAAATAGAGGGTTACTGGCTGGTGGATGGGCATTTCTCTTCCTGGCAGCTGACACAGCTCCCAACACGCTAGGCTACAGAAAGCAGGCAGGAAGCGTCCTCTGCTGGTAAAACGAGATGGGAAATGATAATAGGATTCTCTGGTTTCTATGGTAACTATTTAATAGCTCCTGAGCCTGCCAGGCTGCTGGGGAAGGCTTTTAATTAAGAATATGGAAATGTAGGAAAGGAGGAAGGGAAAGAAGGGGGAGGTTCAGGTTTCCAGGCAGGAAGGATGCTAGAGCCAAGGGGAGTGTGAAAATAATCAGTTGCTGTTGCTTCTCATTCTTGCCGCCATTTAACAAATAAGGATAAAAACAGGAGCCACTTTAGATCCATAAAATTTCCAGGCATTTTAGAGTCAATTGTAAAAGGACTGGATTATTTTTTAAGGTATATTTTTTATTGTTATTACCATTCTCTCTTTCCCCTATAAGGAAAAAAAAGTTTTTGGAATTGTAGAAAATGGAATATTTTTGGAAAGTGTGAAAATGAAATGCCATTTTGGATGTTAGCAATTAAAAATGACCTGGTTGGTAAGGTATATGTTTGTAAAGTACTTAACATGGCGCCTGGCACACAGGAGACCCCTAATATATGTTCTTCTTCCCCCTCCCCCAGTCTAGTCCCACAATTTTAATAGTTCCTTGCAGTTATATCCCACTTTTCATTTGTAGGGTCTTTGCTAGTAGATCCCTTTGTCACACTCCCCAGTAATATAGCCGTATCCGAGTGTCCTGATTCCCCACTCCATCATAAGCTCACTCAGTATGGAATGCTTTTTATGATTTTTTAAAATATTCTCTGTAAATCTGAAGATACTTGGTCATTTTATGTATAACTTGATTTGCTCATAAGTACTGTCATAGACCCTTGAGAAGGGCCTTAGAAACCATCTAGGTTTTTAAAAAGTATACTTACTCAGTGAGTTTATATTTTTCATTTTCATATCTTCACCTAAGTTAACAAAAATGTTAAGGAGGGCAGGGCCACATGGGGCTTTGTGGCAGACTACTGAAGACTTCTCTCCAGATTGAAACCAGGGTGTTTATCAACATTCTTTGGATACAGTGTTCAACCAATTTCAAATGTACCTAAATACCTAATAATGCAATCTATGTCTCCATCTTGTCCATAGAAATATTAGGAAAGACACTTGTTTAGTGTTTTGGTAGAATCAAGGCATAATAGTAACCTGATCACAAAGGAATATGAAGTTTCTTTGACATGATTTGTTCTTGAGATTTGTTTCCCAGGAATTGCTGTTATCCTCTCAAAATACCCCAAACTATCTTCCTATATCTAATCTGTTCTGGAACATGGCTGAGAAAGAACATGTACAGTTTCCAAAATTAGAGCAATATTCTTCAATGTTTATATTTCTTACACTTTACTTATTCGCTTTGATTTTGCAAAAATTATTGAACTCCCATTTATGAATTCATTTAGTTTTCTTGGGTACAGTTTAGAGTCAGAGACCTAAATTCAATCAGATTTTTTTTTTTTTTTTGGGACTTTGATTCCCTTAAAAAAAAAAAAAAAAAAAACTAACAAAACCAATATTTATTCTATCGTTTCTAGTTGAAAGATCATTGTCCTTGATATAAAATGGAAGTTTACTTCTTCCAGATTTTTTTAATCATTTGTTGTAATCTTCCCCAAACAGTAAGCCTATTTCTTCTGAGTTATTTTTCTTAATCTTTTTTTCCCTTGATAGTATTTTATTTTCCCAAATACATGTATAGTTTACATTCATTTTTGTAAGACTTTGTGTTCCAAATTTTCTCTCTCCCTGCCTTCTCTCTCCCTTCCCGAGAAGCAAACAATCTAAGTTAGCTTTATTTTTCTCAATCTTAACATAATTTACAATAGTATTTAATAATTTTTAAAAGGCGGTTTTTGTTTTGTTTTGTTTTTTGCTTTCCTTAGATGTTTTCTTAACCTTAGCCATTCTGATATTATTCTTATTCACCCTTGGTGACCGTTCCTCCTTCCTATTTTTGATATCATTGAAAATTCTGACCTTGCCAACCATTTTCCTGTTATTATACACTGGTCTTTTTTCCCCCGTTTGCTTTTTGGTGCTATCCCTCTTCCAAATTAGAATTATTTGTGATTGCACAGCAGTTAGGATTGGCTAGGAAGATGGTATCATGCAAAGGGAATGCTTGGGTTCCCTTGCATATCTGATTCCAGGGCTACTGTTTGAGCTGTGGGTGAGAGATAGAAGTAAGCTTTAATCTGATGAGATGGACAAATAGCAACATGCAGTATATTCTCCAGTTTCAACAGTTTTTATATCCTCAGAAGATGTATAAAAAAAAAAAAAAAAAAAACCATCCCTTCCTTCCCCCCCCCCCCAAAAAAAAAAAAAAAAACAAAAAAACAAAAAAACAGCCGTGACTGTATGGCCTTTGCGAGCCTATTCTGGCTGAATGCCTTCCACACAATGCATCCCAGGTCGGCGTGACCAGCTACTGTTTTTGCATGTCAATTTCCCAGCATGCTCTGCTTTATTATTTTTGACTCCAGTTCTAAAGAAATCTATTGAATTTCTGGCCATATAAATTTTTCAGTAAGCTGTCAACATAGGTATGTTTATTACAAACAGTTTGCTAACTAATTTATTTACAATAAAAAGAGCACTATAAGGTAAAAATGACTCTATATATCAAGCTTTAAATACCGCTAGTTATTGCTTTTGCCTTCGGCTGGTCCGAAGGTAGTGAGTTATCTCAATTGATTGTTCACAGTCAGTTACAGATCGATCTCCTTGTTCTCTCTTTCCCTCCCTTCTCACTACTGCACTCGACTAGTCTTTTACTATTATTACGCATCACTTTTTGGGGTTTTTTGTTAATCAGCTTTCGAAGATTCCAAGCGTTTTTAGCTGTTTTTAAAATATTTTGATAAATGTTCTTTTCAATATAATTGGTTTCCTTTGTGATCCTCGTGTGTGTGTGTGTGTGTGTGTGTGTGTGTGTATTTGAAGACATGATTATTGGAAAAGGGCACAGACTGCCAAAAGGGGCCATGACAGTCCCCCAAAAGGCTGAGAATTCCTGATTAACCATTATCCGTCATGAGCATGCGCTATGGGTTGGCTCTTAGGCGCTGAATAAAAAAGTAGAAGACCGTCAAGTTAATGACGGTACATGTATGTTAAAAGAGAACTAATAGCACGGCATGTGCTAAATGAGGGGATTTCAATCAGCCTTTCATTTTCAGTAACGAATTTATTTTCACATTTACAAAAGAATATGAAGGTAGCTAAAAGCAATTTGGAAACCTGGGACTTGAGGTCCCCACCATTTGGAAAAGGCAGAATCTGAGGGAGCATTTGAAAGTTTAGGGTCCAGGTGACTGTTGATATTCAGAAATGGGGTGATTGTAGAGAGAGGGAAACATGGGAAGGGGGCAGAGAGGAGCCTCGGAGCTCAAATCCTAGGAAGGGTCATTGATCAGGCCTAGGATGTCTATTAGAACAATCCCGGAAACTTAATATTGAAAGGGAGTCAGGAATCATCCAATTCAGGCAGAGACATTATTCTTTCCATTTTACAGATAATGAAACTGAGGCTTATTATCTGTAAAATGGAAATAATAATATTTACACTACCAACTCCTTGTTTTCTACAGAGCTATTTAAGTGTGAAATATTATTATTAGAAGCAATTTTTAAAATATACAGAATTAATATAGACACTGAGAAACACCAGAAAAAGGCCAAACATCTTAGTGTTTGGGCTGGTTTTATATATCTTAAGAAGCAGTTTATTATCATTATACTATAGGTATTGTCATACCTAATGAGATAATATTTGTACAAGCTTAGCACAGTGCCTGGTACATAGATAAGTGCTATAAAAATATTATTATCGTTATACCATAGATATTGTTATATCTAATGAGATATATTTTTATATCTGGCACATAGTGCTATAAAATATTATCATTATTATCATTATGCTATAGACATTATTATACCTAATGAGAGAAGGTTTGTACAAGCTTAGCACAGTGCCTGGTACATAGTTAAGTGCTATAAAAATATTATTATCGTTATACCATAGATATTGTTATATCTAATGAGATATATTTTTATATCTGGCACATAGTGCTATAAAATATTATCATTATTATCATTATGCTATAGACATTATTATACCTAATGAGAGAAGGTTTGTACAAGCTTAGCACAGTGCCTGGTACATAGTTAAGTGCTATAAAAATATTATTATCGTTATACCATAGATATTGTTATATCTAATGAGATATATTTTTATATCTGGCACATAGTGCTATAAAATATTATTATTATTATTATTATTATGCTATAGACATTATTATACCTAATGAGAGAATGTTTGTACAAGCTTAGCACAGTGCCTGGTACATAGTTAAGTGCTACAAAATATTATTATCATTATGCTATAGACATTATTATACCTAATGAGATAATATTTGTACAAGCTTAGCACAGTGCCTGGTACATAGTTAAGTGCTATAAAATATATTATTATTATTATTATTATGCTATAGACATTATTATACCTAATGAGAGAATGTTTGTACAAGCTTAGCACAGTGCCTGGTACATAGTTAAGTGCTACAAAATATTATTATCATTATGCATAGATATTATTATATCTAATGAGATATATTTTTCTATCTGGCACATAGTGCTATAAAATATTATTATTATCATTATGCATAGATATTATTATATCTAATGAGATAATATTTGTACAAGTTTAGCAGTACCTGACACGTAATGCTTAATAAACGCTAGCTATCATTATCACTGTTATTATTAACTAGTCTAGAAAGTGGGACTTGAGGCTTGAAGCTTAGAAGGAAGCTGGAGATTCTAAAAGAAGGGAAGGTGTTCCAGGACAGCTGGTGCAAAAGGCATGGAGACAAGAGACAGAATGCTCTGTAGGGGAAAGAGCTAGAGGACCGGTTTGTCTGGAATGGAGAATGTGTGGAAGGGGAGTCATGGTAGATGGGCCGGCAGCAGAATTATGAAAAGCTTTACCCGCCAAACCGAGGAGGGTCCATTTTAATCAGAGAACAATGGGAAGGGACCGGAGCTTCCGGAACAGGGGGGACTCATACACTAGTTCCAAAACTGACTTCGTATTTCTGTTCACAACTGGTGGTAATGATGGTAATAATAATAATAACTAACATTTATATAGCATTTACTATGTGCCAGGTACGTGCTAAGCACTTTATAATTACTATCTCATTAGATATAATGTCTATGATTGAACAATAATAATAATAACAATAATAGTTATATATTGTTCATTTTAAACCATACTAATGTTTATAAATATTATCATATTAGATATAATAGATGGTATAATGCATATTTGTATATGAAATAGATAACATATAATAATAGCTAATATTGATGTAATACTTCCAAGCATTGCACTAAGCACTTTACACTTATTATCTCATTAGATATAATCTCCATGGTTGCACAATAATTATACATAGTACTTATGTGCTAATTGCTGTACTAAACTTTTATAAATGTTATCTCATTGGGTGTATGGTATAATAATAATAATAATTAATATTTATGTATCACTTACTATGTGCCAGGCACTGTGCTTTATAATTATTATCTCATTAGATATAATAATATCTATGGTTGTATAATAATAAAATAACAACATTTACATAGAACTTATTATGTGAATACTGGGCTGAGCACTTTATTATCTCATTAAATATAATATCTATAGTTGTATAATCATGATAACATTTATATCAGCACTTAACTGTGTGCCGGGCATTATGTTAAAGGTTTTAGAATTATTATTCCATTAGATAAGTAATGTCTATCATTTTATAATAATAATAATAATGACATTTATATAATGCCTACTATGTCCCAGATAATGTGCTAAGTTTTTACAAATATTATCTCATTAGATATATCTATTAGATAATGATAATGCTTATAATAATAATAGCTAACATTTATACAAGGATTTATTTTGTGCCATTTGATCCTCACAAGAACCCTGGGAGGTAGACGCTATTGTTACCCCCATTTTGAAGATGGGAAAACTGAGGCAAACATATTAAATGGCTTGCCCAAGACCACACAGCTAGTATCTGAGGGGGTATTTGAACTCAGTTTTTTTCCTGACTCCAGGCCCTGGTACTCTGTATCCTATGGAATGTATATATGGTACCACCTAGCTGTCTTTTATTACTTCTCTCATTCCCTCTCTCCCCACCAGTTCCTTCCCACATTACTTATTATTTACCTTCTGCATTTTTTTGTGTTTGCCTATCCATGTGCATGTTGTTTAGAGTATAAATTCTTAAGGGCAGGGAAAGTTTTAGTTTTTTGTCTTGTGTTTCCAAGTGGCTAGCTTGGGGCATAGAAGATCCTGAGTAAAGGCTTATTGAAGAAATGAATAAATATACATATATATTTAAATTTAATTAAATTTAAAATAAATTTCATTCCAAAGATTTCAGAGCGTCATTTCACAGCCTCTAATTTCTCTTAGAAAATTCTCAGGCCACATTTTATAAGCAGCCCCACTGAGGCACAGAGACTAGACTAGTCAGTCTGAAATAGCCTTCAAGAGAGCACAGGGCCAGGCTCCGGATTCTTCTGCTTAGAAGGAAGAGAGAGAAAGTACCATCTGCATCCAGAAAGAGAACTATGGAGATTGAATGTAAATCAATATATGTTATGTTCACTTCTTTTTTCTGTTTGTTTTTTCTCTCCCATGGTTTTTCCCTTTTGTTCTGATTTTTCCTTCTCAACATGATTCATAAAGCATGTATGTTAAAATAATAACAAAAATCAAATATTGTTTTTAGAGCCAAAATAATTTTTTAGTTGTGTCCAATTCTTTGTGTCCCCATTTGGGGTCTTTCTTCAGTTCATTTTACAGATGGGAAAACTGAGGCAAACAGGGATTAAGCGACTTGCCTAGTGTCTAGGCTGAATTTGAATTCAGATACTTAATTAGATGACCCTGGGCAAATTACTAGCATCCATTTCTCTCAGTTTCTTTAGCCAACAAAAATGAAGGTGACGATAACAATAGCATCTTATCTCTCAGGGTTATTATAAGATATAAAGTAGTATTTATATGATGACATAAATCATCATCATCATTATGAGGAACATCTCCCTCCATTTTATCTAAAACCCTCCCAGTCAGACACTAATTTTATCTAAAATCCTATTTTAAACTAAAAATAAACTAGAGCTCTGTTAAAACTTAGGATGGGAGGTCATTAGCCATTCATACTTAATTGTTAATTAGGTCATTTATAGAAACTTGGAATTAGGAAGAAACTGAGAGGTCATTCAGTCCAACCTTAGGATCACATGATAGTCACCCCTCTGCACTATTCTGAGCTGGTCAGCCTGTAACCTGAGTTTCTAATGAGCAGAAAACCCAAGTTCTATTCCTTTGTTGGATAGCTCCAATGCTTAATAGAGTCCTTCTTTGAGATAATATGGCAAATCTATGTATATTTGTTTTGTAAATTTTGTAAATATTAAAATACCACATAAGTTTCCCCTATTATTATTATTATTATCAATGTTAAGCCTAAATCTTTCTTCCTATAATTTGAACCACAGATTCTAATACTATCTCCTGGGGCTGCACAGATCACAATGGCTTCCTCTTCCATATGACAGCCATTCAAATATTTGAAGAAAGCCAGACTGGTTTTGTGAGTATTTGTCCTTTGTTTTCTCACACAGATTGCTGCTGCTGGATTTAGTTCACAATTTTTTTTTACCCTTTGGGTGGGGGGTGTGTGTGTGAATATTTAAACAACTTGACCCTGTGAACAATTCTGGATAAGATTATGTGGAAAATTGGAGAGTTAAAAGAAGAGGGAAAAATCTACACAAAGAGATATTTAGGGGTATTAAGATGTAAGGAAGAGAGGGTGCAGAAGGGTTGATTGTGGGCAAATTCCAACTCCAATCACTGAAGAGTATGCATGTGATAAATGTTTGTTGGCTATAAAAGATCTCAAGAAAATATGCTCCAAATCATTAATAATAAGAAAATTATAAGTTGAAACATCTCTGAGGCCTTACAAATTATTCACAAATAATGATGCAAACGGACAAATTTGGAGGAATTGAGGAAAGGTAGGTATACTATTATGCTGGTCTTGAAGTTATTCATTTGGTTGGAGGAAATAGAAAACCATTTGGAATTTTACAAGGAAAGTGTCAAAATTGTCCATATGTTTTGAGGAAGAGATGTCACAACTAGGGCAGATAAATCCAAGGTAGGAAAAATGAAGGCAGATCCAGTTGAGGATGAGAGTGGGGTGAGAGAGAGGGAATAAGCATTTATTAAGCACTTACTAGATGCTAGGGTTTTACAAACATTATCACATGTGATCCTCACAACAAGCCTGGGATCTAATTGTTGTTACTATTCCCATTTTTACCATAATAGCACTTACCTCCCAGGGTTGTTGTAAGGATAAAATAAGATAATTGAAAAACTCTTAGCAATGTGCCAGTTATTGGACTGGCTTGGGAAGAGATGCACAATTCATCTTTTTTTGTTGTTTTTTGCTTGTCTCTTTTTTTCCTTTCTTATTTTTTTCCTTTTTGTGCATCAAAGATGAAAATACTATGTTGTGAGCCACACTTAGTCCCTATCCTCTCCAGATGCAGATGGCTCTTTCCATCACAAGTCTATTAGAATTGCTTGAATTTCCTCATTGTTGAAAAGAGTCATATCTGTCAGAATTGATCCTCATGTTGTTGTTGCTGTGTACAATGATCTCCTGATTCTGCTCATTTTACTCAGCATCAGTTCATGTAAGTCTCTCCAGGCCTTTCTGAAATCATCCTGCTGGTCATTTCTTACAGAACAATAATATTCCATAACATTCATATACCACAATTTATTCAATCATTCTCCAATTGATGGGCATCCATTCAATTTTTAGTTTCTAGTTACTACAAAGAGGGCTGCCACAAATATTCTTGCACATGTGGGGCCCTTTCCCTCCTTTAGGATCTCTTTGGGATACAGACCCAGTAGAGACACTGCTGATCAAAAGGTATGCAGTTTGATAACCTTTTGAGCATAGTTCCAAATTACTTTCCAGAATGGTTGGATCATTTCACAGTTCCACCAACAATGTATCAGTGTCTCAGTTTTCCCACATCCCCTCCGAGATTTACCATTATATTTTCTTGTTGTTTTAGCCAATCTGAGAGGCATGAAGTGATACCTCAGAGTTGTCTTAATTTACTCAAATATGAAATCTTAACAAATAATTTGACTAAATTCCTCTGAGAACTGACTGCTGTTGTGTTCTATCTTATCTAATCTGAGATATAGGATTTAAAATCTTCCTGTAGCATATGTGACAAGTTCATAAAATGAACAGAGTTACATGGACCTACTTTACTATTAGATAAAATAGGTACCTGTCATTGTTGTATGATTTCAGAGTTTCTGAAAAAGCTCCTTACCTTAAAAAAATAAAAAATAAATTATTTGCCACTCTAACTTTATACTCATTTTTCCCTACTAGAAATTAATTCATTTGGATTAAGGTTTTATCATCTTTATCATTATGCCTTAATATAAATTAATTTGTCAGATCCTTCTTTGGCACAGGTTTTGGTAGCAAGGATTGTGAAAGAGGGAAAGGGAAAGGCAGCATAAGGATCCTTAAATGGAAGAGCAGAAACAGGGAAGAGAGTTTTTATTGACTTTCTTTAATAGTAACTAAATTATTAATTTAACTATTATAATACATTATTAATAAAATGATGACAAAACTTCCCTTCTCCATAGTTTGACCCTGAAGTTTTGAAGCATGCAGCTGTTCTGAGAGCATCATGAGAGTAGCAGCAGGAGCAGCCCCAAGAAATTATCACATTTCATGGGATCTCACTGATCATACACCTGTCTTTTCTTATTGTCCAATCCTGTTCCTAAGGAGACACCCTTCTCTTCATTGTTTCTTGGGCTCCCTGGGCTCCCCCACTCATTGTCCACAGAATTACTCGCTCCCTATCATCACAACACTCCTTGCTTTGTAACATTCTTTCACCTGATGGCTCACTTTCCACACTGCACAAACTTCCTCTAATGGGGAAAAACCCTTAAGATATAGTAAAACCCATATAAAGAGCTCTTTTTTTAAATTCAGTGGAAGCAGTGTGGTTGTGGTGGAAGACTTGCGTTCAAATTCTGATTTTGGAAGAAGGTAGAAGAAAAAAAGAGAAAAAAGTAAAGGGCTAAAAAAATGAGAAAAAAAAATAGAAGAAAGGCCAGAAGGAATAACAGATAAGCAGGACAGCATTGAAAGTCACATGTTAAATTAGTTAAATTTTAAAAAGATATTTCAAAAGAAAAGCAAACTCAATATAGTGATAATAATCCACTATTTCATGTATAATCCCTTTTACAGTGTGTTTTACAAAATATATGGAAAAGCTTATTTTAATGGGTTTTGGTTAAGTTCAGAAAAAAGATAATGAAAAACAAAAACAAATCCCAGTACTGTTACTTACCATCTGTCACCCTTAGCAGAGCTCAGCTTTCTCACCTATAAAACGAGGCTAGCCTCTATAACCCTTAACTCTAAATCAATGGTCTGAAAAGTATTAGTTGGGAAACTTTAGCCCAAAATCATAATTATGAGGATCTGTTGAATTTCCTTTTTCCTTTTTTGAATCATGGAGACTCATATCAATATGTCAGCCCAACAGAGAATATATGTGACCGCTTCACTGGGGGTGAAAAACAAACAAACAAAACAAAACAAAAAACCCATTGCTTTCATTGCAACTAAATGGCATAATATTTGAGTCCAGCCTTAGATTCCTCATCTGTAACATATGAGCACCTTCCTCACAGAGTTGCATGAGGATCAAATGAGATTGTATGTCAAGTGCTTTATAAATGCTAGCTATTTTTATCGGGTTTCTAGCCTTTTGATCATCAATCAGCAAAGGGAAATATATATAGATATATATATATATGGATAGATAATTATATTATATTATATACATATCCTGTGGAGTTAAATTACAAGAGTTCTCTGTGCCAGCATTTACATCCCACAAGATACGGTATGAAATGACAACTGGGTCCAGATATGGCATGCAGGGATAAAACACTGGGATGAATAGAAATTTGTCCTCAATACTAGAATTTACTTCCACTTTTCTACCCTCCAAAGGAGTTTGAATTATGGCCTTGAAAGATCGAATGATCTATTGATTTAGCCCTTAATGAACAGCCAGGGACATGCTGTTTTCATCATTGATTTACAAGCTACATTGCCTTTCACATGGCCTGCAGTTTTGAATTCAACAACAGATGTACAGCCCCTTGGCTTCTTTCCAGACCATTCATTATTTTCCATTTTCTGTTATTGCTTCTTTCTCAATAAATCTTGAATTTGAAGGAACAAGAGGAGGGTGAGTCCTGAAGCTTTGGGCAACAGGTGGCAAATTTCCCCCTGGCTGAGCTATACACTAAGGTGGCCTTTGTCCTAGGCAGGGGCTTGATTATTCATTAGCTCTCTGATAATTTCAGTAGAAGGTCCACCGATGATCACAGACTTACATTATGCTATAACCTGGGTCATTGGTCGAGTATGGTGACCCAGGAGGACTTTAGAACAGAATACAAGGTTCCTGCTTCCAAAAACTCAAGAAATTCCCAGGCCTGGAATGAGTAGAGATCCTGGGGTTAAGAATGACTGGCAGAGAAAGGCTTCTTCCCAAGGAGCTGGCCCAGGCTCTCTTGCCTGGGATGCACTGAGCCTGGCCACCAAAGATCTCCACAATTGCTTAATTCATTCGTGTCCTCCTTCCTTGCAATCTGTGGGTTTTTCCCCATCTTTCACCTCATTGCCCCTTGTCTCTACTGCTGCAGGTAACCTCCCAATTTCTTATTGTTTGTCCTTTGTTCTCCAAGAGGACCACGACATCAGGGGGGTGATACCGTGACATCCAAGTGAGTTGGATTGAAGGGAAGGAGGGCTGGCCAAAGTCACCTGCCTCACTAGCAGGCCCTTTGGGCCAGTGGCAGAATATAGATCAGGATGACTGGAGATGGCCCTGGATGCAGTGGGAGACCTTGTCCTATTTATTGATTCAAATAATAACATTTGTATCCTCAACCCTCACACATAAAATTATAGCCATATCTCCAAGATCCTCCGGGGTTCATAAAGTGCCTTGGTGAAAATGAAAGTCAGGAGAGAGCATAGATTCCAGGGCAAGCACATGTTTATAACTGGTACCCATTCTCAATGAAGAGTGCTCAAAGTAGGAGGGTCTTGGCCCCCTGGATAGGGCATGATTTTTATTTTTGCAATGTAATTTAAATTTCCAAGAGCTCAAGAAAGTGGTGGTCTCTCAGATCCAATGCAGCTCTAGCTTTCTGCAAATGCCCCACCTGGGGGTCTCAAGTGCACCTTCATAGAGATCAAGAAAAGTCTGGAATCTTTCTGTAGCAAATCCAAAAAGTTCATGAAATGGATAGAGTTGTACAGGTCCACTTTGCCATTAAATAAAACAGGCAATTATTTTTGTAGTATGATATCAGTGATGCTAAAAATAAACGACTCCCTATCTAAAAAACACAATTTCTCATCTCTTCTTATACTTGAATTTTCATCATTAGAAATTCATTCCTTTCCTTTACCACCCGTTAGACTATCAATCCCTGGGAAATATAATTCATTAATCCTTTTCATTATATTATACTTCAGTGTAAACTTATAAGTCTGAGCTATATTCCACGTGTCCTCAGATTAATCCTATAATCCTTCTATAATCTTTTTTGAACACTGTTTGAGTTGCCCTTATCTGGGTGTCCAGGTTATAGGGTCTTGCAAAGAGGTAAGGTTTGGGGGGGGGGGTTGCCCATCTATCAGACATTCCTGTGAAGATGATAAAAAGTTATGTAAGACAAATTTTCTGCCTTAGTGGAGCTTCCTTCCTAGCAGGGAAAGAAAAGCTACGTAAACAATTAACAGTATAGAGAGACTCACAAAGTTATTTTTTTAATTAAAGCTTTTTATTTTTCAAAACACATGCATGGATAATTCTTTGACATTAGCCCTTGCTTAAAACCTTGTATCCCAATTTTTTCCCCTTACCCATCCCTTCTCCTAGATGGCAAGTAGTTTAATATATGTTAAACATGGTAGAAATATATGTTAAATCCAATATATGCATACATATTTATATAAATATCTTTGCAAGGTTATTTTTTTTAACATAGTTTATGCACATTCTCTGATGGGTCAGGAGTTTGGGAAAACCTGGGAAGCCAGATGGATCAATGGTATTTTGTGTCTAAGGTAATATTTCAATCTCTGATTCCCTGAATGGCTCTTTGGGCTGTCAGAACACAAACTGTGCTGGAGCTGTCGTTATATTGGAGTCAGTTGGTCTTTACTGGTTTCAGGCCACTTGAGACTCCTTGTAGTTCATGAATCACCCAACTATTGGTCTTTTGTAATGGGATGAGCCAAACAGCAGGATTTCAATAAACAGTCTCTTAGAATGCTACATGAAGTCACTAGCACCACCTTGTGGCAGAGAAAACCGTTAATGGTTCTTATTGCAGAAGCAGGGCTTAGAATTATTCAGACTCTGTCATGGGAGAATTTGTGTCAATATCATTCAGTTTTTGTAATTCAGTCAACGAACATCAGTGGATGTTCCTGCCTTCCGGGAGCTTCGATTCTACTGATAGATGCAATAAACAAATAAGTAAATAAATCAATAATCAAATAAATGAGTAAATGAATGAAATCGTAGATAGATGGAGTGACAGGTAGAGCATCTATTAAGCACTCACAATGTATTCATTTTATATTAAATATAAATATATTAAATAAATAAAATTTATATTAAACATATTAAATAAATAGATTAATATGCAAGATAGAGAAAGGGTGGTCTCTATCTCAAGGAATGTATATTTAGAGGAACGAGAAAGGAAAGTGGGAAGCAAGGAGCAAAGTAACCATTTGGGAATAAAGTTATGATTGGAGAGAGTGAGCTGAAAGTGAATTGAATACTCTACCTGGGGCTATATGTATCTTTGGTTTCCTCTACTTTTCAAATCCAAGTTCATCGGAGAGCTAATAATACTAACATAAGTAATAGAATAATAAACATTTCTGTCATGATTATTATGTATGTACTATGTTAAACACTTTATATGCTAAGTACTTTATTAACTCCATTTTACAAGAAGAAACTAAGGACAACAAGTTAAGTGACTTGCCCAGGTCCGGGCCTGGCACTGTATCCACTGTACCACCTTGCCATAGCAAGTTTCTTTTTGGACAGCTCCCTCTTTTTCCCTGTCAAGGCAATTCATAACTGGGTTGTCAGTATTTTGTTCTTAATCCAGTTTCCCTCTTAAGAGTCTCAGACTATAGAATATACCCATCTTTTCTCTAAATACCCAAAATTTGTTCTCTCCAGTATTCCCTCTTTGGCAGTGATAAGCTCAAAGGATTCTGCCTCCATCCTTTCACTTTCTCCCACCAACCTTGTTGTAAGACTCACATCTAGAACAGATGTTTCTTTAACTTTTTGCTACTTTCTGAAGGATGAATGTTGCAAAGCAAGTCAAGAATTGACCTGATGCCCTGCTTTTAGCAATGAGAGACCTGTATCTCTCAGGGAACTTGAAATATAAATGGATTCGATACACCAGAGATAGTAACATTTCATCTACAGTCCTCCTGAATGAAGCCAGAATCAGTTTAAAATGTAAGGGGGAAGTATTTAATTAAATAATAACACAATAGTATATAGAAATTGCTACTCTGTGGTTTTCTAAATCAATATGCAGCCCACAGGGATCCTTCTGTACGGTTTCCTGGCCCCTGCTTCTAACTGAGATGCAGGTTCTAGATAATGGACAATGTTCTCCGCTTTCCCAGTCACCAGTGAAGGGCTTGTTCCCATGCTTTTCAGCACAGTGTTTTCATCCATATTGTCAAAAGCCTCTACTGAGAATTGACAGGGTCTCAAGGCCAGTGCATATTAGGGCCTGATTTTTTATTTGCAGGTGATTATGCAGGCTCTGAAGCTGAGATGCAATGACGTGTGGCTCCATTCCCTACATCTTGTACTAATTTTGGCCAAGAAAACACAGGTGCTCCATTAATCAGCGCCACACCATCCGCAAGGGGAGCCCTCAGTTACAGCAGCAGCAATACTGGGAATGCAGTGGTAAGGTCACTCACCTTGGCAGCTTGTTTTCCAGAGGCATGCACCTTGATAATGAGGTTGATGCACACGTTGCAGAGCCAGCTGAGTGATTGGAGGATCGGAAGGAAAGTTCAGAAGAGAGAGATTGGACTGACTACCCACACTTGCCGAACAGACTGTTTTATGGAGAACTCCCACAAAGCAAGCGCTAACATGGTGGTGGGAAAAAGTGACACAAGGACGTTCTCAAGGTCTCAAGAATTTTGGACGATACCGGCAATTGGTCCTTTTCAGAGAGGGGGTTGTGCTCTGTGAACAAAGAGAAATTGAAATCACTTGAAAGAAACATAATGCATAAATTTATAGAGAATCCACCCCAAATGTTCACATGGATTATTTGTGCCCAACCTGTGGTGGAGATTCCAAGCTCGTAGTCCAACATAGTCACACTGTAACTGGACTCCAATGTAGAGTCCACAGATGTCATTTTGGTTTTCTTGAGACAAAGGATGACAACAATAATTATGAGCTGGCCCAGTTCACCCCAATTCACAGGCTATCGCCTGTGGCCTCCATTGGAGAGTGAGACTTATCATACTGATAGTGGACTCAGTTCTGATAAGTGATTATCTTTAACCCTACTGCCACTCAGGACTTCAAAACTTAAATGATCCATCAGCTTCAGCCTCCCCTAGTAGCAGAGATTACAGGACTCTGACATCACATTCAAAGAAGTCACCATTTTCTCCTTTAATTGCCTACTGTTTCTTTATGCTTGCATATTTTTTAAAAATGGAATTTAGAAACAAAATGTGTCCCATAGGGTGAAAACAGTTAAAGATGATGAGAATGAAGTTCTTAACAAAAAGTAAGTAGCAAAAACTATCCGAGAAGAAAAAGAGGGAAAAATACTTTCAGATGAGAAGGCTTTTGGTATGAACAAGGATGAATATGTGACCTTTAATAATTAAAAAAAAAATTTGGCTAACAAGTCTAAAGATTATTTTTCATCATTAATTTTCATTCAATTAAGTCAGTTAATTTATGATTTAAATAATCATTATTCAATGGCTATAGCTAGGGATCAGAGGTAATTTCATTAGTGATTCCCCATTCAACCATTTCTGACAGAGAAAATCAAATTTTCCATCATTTTTAAACATTAGATAGGCTTGGTCCTTCTAATTCATTAATTTAGAAGCTCTGAAAGTAATTTATACTTTCAAAGGGATGTCTAAACTAGATCAGCTTGCTCAAGAGTCATACCACCGGACTCCTCACAACAGCCCTACGGGGTAAGGATTATTATCATTCTCATTTTACAGATGAGGAAACCGAGGTTTGTCTAAGGAGAATTCAGTACAGGCTTTCTTAGATCAGATGCCAACTTTTTATCCATCACACAATAAAAATATAAATCATCTGAGGGAGAAAAACTTTATAAATATAAACTATTCCACTTTTTAAAACTCTTCAGAAACATATCAGTATGCATTCCACCTCACTGAGCAATACAGAAGGTTTAAGTTTAACATTCATGAATAAAATCAATTAACAAATATTTATTAAGCACCTACTATGTATTAGGCACTGTGGTAGCTACTAGGGATAAAAGTACAAAGAATGAAACAACCCTTACTTGTAATTAACTTCTGATCTAATTGGAGAGGGGAGACATGTGGACATGTCTTTAAAAACCCATGGGTATTGTACACAGCAACCAGATTATGTAATGATCTATTCTGACAGACGTGGCTCTTTCCAAAAATGAGATAATTCAGATCAGTTCCAATGATCTTCTGAGGAAGAAAGCCATTTGCACCCAGAGAGAGAACTGTGGCAATTGAGTGTGGACCACAACTTAGTGTTTTCACTCTTTTTGTTGTTGTTTGCTTGCATTTTGTTTTCTTAGTTTGTTTCCCTTCTTGATCTGATTTTTCTTGTGTAGCAAGATAACTGTATAAATATGTATACATATATTGGATTTAACATATATTTTAACATATTTAATATATATTGATCTACCTGCCATCTAGGGGTGGAAGGAAGGAGGGGAAAATTTGGAACACAAGGTTTTGCAAGGGTCAATGTTGAAAAAATTACACATGCATATATTCTGTAAATAAAAAGCTTTAATAAAAAAATCTATGTGTATATAGATGCACATAAAAGTTTGTTATGTATCAATGCATGTAAATAAACATGTAAATAAAAAATATATAGTATAATTATAAATTTAATCATGAAGTGAGAAATAACAAGATTTGGCTACTGACAGAATACAAGGGGTGAGACAGAGTGAGGAGTCCAGAATGATGCAGAATGCATGAGTGCATGACGGCCAAGTTAAAGCATCCGGTTCAATTTCACTAGACCCAAGTATGTATTCTTTTAAAAGGAAGCGATGCATTATATTTAATCCAGTGGAAAGGATAGATAAGAATCTACTTTGTTTTTCCAGGCTTTATTGACCTAACAGCTTGGTTGCCCGGTGAGGCTCAGTTTGTTTTGTTTAGTTATTACCTGAAAAGGTGATAATAGAATGTCTCTTGAGACAGAAAGTGCATGTGAAGCTTATGAAATGGTGGGCCACCCCCTCCCCACAGAAGGTCACCTAGAACTTTGCCTTCCACTTCAGTAGCCCTAGTAAGAGAAAGCCTGGCAGCCAGAGAAAAAGAGTAGTTTTCCAAAAACTTGTGGATACTCAGATGGGTGGACTCTGTCAGAAGAGGTAAAGAGAGTGTATGTTTTGGGGGGCACATATAATGACAAAGTGATGGTTTACTTATTTACATAGATTTTTCCAAGTTAGCTAAAGTGTAAGAGAGTTTTTAATTGTGTTTACACAATTGGTGGAGGTTAGCTAAAAAACAAAAGAAAAACAAAACCAAAAAAGGAAAAAAGAAGAAAAATGAGAAGTAAATCTGGTGCAATGGAAGCCCAGTTTGTCACGGAGGCAGAACTTAGGGAAAAGGATTATGGATATGGGCAAGTCACAAATTCTAAAGCAAGAAAGTGGCAATGTGGTCAATCTTGGCTTTTCTCCTCCAAATACAGCTTAGGATGTATTTCCTATATAAATGCCCCATCTTAATAAAGCACAAACTCCTTGAGAGCAAAAACTTACTCCTTTTCATATTTGTCTTAATTCCCTAGCATTATGCCTTGCAAAAAGATCTTAATAAATGTTTCCTGATTAAGTAATTGCTGGATCAGGAACAATCTATATAGATGAAAGGAACCAGAAGATTGTTTTCAAGATACCCATCAAACCTTACATATGGGAACCAGTTGAACATGTCAACTCTAGGGTCCTTATATTGTTGTTTGTTATGTAATAACACTGAACACTTAATTCCCGTTCCTTATGATTGTGTCAGAGTAATTCTGGAGTCAGCTTGTACCGGCATCTAAGAGCTAAACAATGTAATACTTAAACATATTTAACATGTGTTGGACTACCTGCCATCTGGGGGGGGGGGGGGAAGGAAGGGGGGAGGAGAAAGAGAGAAAAAGTTGGAACAGAAGGTTTTTTACGTCTCAGTGTTGAAAAATTACCCACGCATATGTTTTGTATATAAAAAGCTATAATAAAAATAAAATTTTTAAAAATTTACAATGTAATAAGAATTTACACATGAAAAATTCACAAATCCTGTAAATCAGAATTTGGCTTATTGTGTTTTTGATTCCTAGATTTATAGAGAAATTGTCAGTAATTCAGATTCAAATCAAAAGCATGCTATCCATGTAATTTTTTGAGGAGGGAAGGGAAGCCAATTGTTCAACATTTACCAGCACATCCTTTCTTACTCTCCGTTTCAAAATCTTTAGTAAGTGCTACCTCGTATATGAAAACTTTTCTTCTTCCTTAAATTATAATGTATTATATTTCATATAGAGAGGTGAAAGAGACTTCATTTGCACTCCTTTCAGTAGAAGTTAAGTACAAATTGAATTTAGGAATTCTATTTCAGAAACTTTTCACAATGCTTCCTTTGTGTATTCTTTGAAATTATAGATGGTTTTGTATTTATAAGTATCCTCCCATAGAAGAGAGAAACTCCTTAAGATCAGAAACTGCTCTTTCTTTTTGTCTTTGTACCCGCTGACCCAGGAAATCACTAGGTGTTTAATAAATGCATATTGGATTCGATGGGCTATTGTTTTTAGGTGGCTAAGGCTGGAAGGCTATAATTGCTTGCCTATTTTGTGTACAAATAAAACGAGGGTGATGGCTTACTCAAAAAGGCAGGGTCACAGTGCTCCATTATCCTCTGGGACACAGTACATCTTCCCATGTCATCTCTGGGAGGAGAAGAATGCCTGGGGCTATCCCTCTGGTCCTTAATCTACTTTTTGGACTGAGATTTAGGACCCCGTTCCTTCTCTCTGTCGCCTGATCCCCTCCTTCTCTCTCTCTCTGCCCTCTTTTCTGGATAGAGAACTAACCTTAAAGCCACGAAGACCTGGGTACCAAGGCCTTTCTCTAACTTCTGAGCCCTCTAGGCCACACGAATGCTCCCTAAATTGCAGAGAGAGTGCTAACCACCGCTGGTAGAGAAAGTTTCCTCACCTGGGAATTCCCTTCAATGAAATCGCAGGTCCACTCCCCGTTCCTGTCCCTTGTGGACGCTGCCCTAACCCTCCCCTGGGAATTTCAGGCCAGGAGGAGGAACGGCTGAGTCTAGGGGATGCTAGGGTCCCACCCCTACGGCTGAGCTTTCTTAAAGCGAACCCCGAAACAGAACATCCCAGCATCCCTCCCTTGTTCAGCCATCTAACGGGTAAGAGTTCTTGGACCGCCTGGTCCGGAGGTTGGTGCTTGTTAGTCCCAGTCCCTTAAGGTGACTCCAAGATCATCGTCAAGAAATGCAAAATGTTTCATTGTTACAGTCGAGTAGCAAAAGACTAGTCAAGTGAAGCAGTGGGAGCGGAGAAAGAACAAAGAAATCTGTAACTGACTGTAATCAATTAATTATAAGTACCACTGCAATCGGACCAGCCAGAAACTGCCTTCTACCCATCAAATATATAACGTCCTCATAATCTTTCCCTCTCAACTTATGGCAATTAGGCATAAGATGTACAATTTTCTTAAAAGCCTCTTTTTAAAAAATATAAATATTAAACAAAAATATTACATTTTTTTAACATGGCTTTGAAAAATTCACCTTATTAAAAGCATTTTTATCACCACAAGGGAACAAATAGGGCAGAGCTGGACGCGTTGCATTGTGGGTATTTTATATGCAAAATAAGCGTTTGCGAGTTCCATCCCTTCTTTTTCTGAGTGGTTTGTTTTGGATTTAAAAGGTCAGTTACTCTTTGCCTTCAAGTACCCGGAAGGGGCTTTCCCGATACTAAGCCAGCACCGGCGACTTGGGCACTTCGGTGCTGGGGCAGCCCGGGCAGTCGGGGCCGGGGCCCTCCAAAGAATCTTTGTCGTTGGCGAGCTTGTGTTTCTTGAAAATAAAGTTTTCCTCGATTTAAAAAAAAAAATCTCCCTTCATCCCTTTTATTTTTAATATACGTAAATTCTGCTATTCTCAGCAAATCATTGATCCAAGACGTCTAAAGGACATATAATATATATAATAAATATATAATAAAAACGCGCTCCGTATCCAAGGAACTGTGTCTGAATATAGACACTTTTTTTTTTCCTTGAGGTTTTTTTGGGGGGAGGGATGGGGATCTGACGGGAGATCTATGTTTTCTTTCGTAATATGACTTTTATGGAAATATTTTGCACAGCTTCACATGCGCCTTCTCAGTGGGAGGAAGAAGGGAGAGAATCTAACTCAAAAGTTTTTATTAAAAAGTTTAAAAATAAATGTAAAAAATGTTGCACATGTAACTAGGAGAAATAAAAATATTAAAACATAAAACATGTTTACATACGTAAAGTCATGTTTATTTGAAGGAGGTGAATCGGTCATCTTTTTGACTTATAAAACTATTTTATTGCTCCCATTAATTTTTATACCATCTTCAATTCTGAAAACATGTAGAATACCTCTTGTCACCCCATGCCAATGAAGCCTTGTAATGAGAATTTAAAAAGAAAGGGGAAAAAATAGCAAAAAAAAACAAAAACAAAAACAAAAAAAAAACACCAACAGATCCACAAAGTCTTAGAGTGGACGAAAATTTCCATACCCAGATCTCTCACTTTTGCAAAGAAAGTTGGGAAGGGAATGTCCTCTTTCCTTCTGGGAAGTGAGGGTACAAGTTTGGACATAATTACCCAGTCTCATTGAAATAATTGTGTATGTAGTATTGGGGGCGGGAGGGGGGGGGGTGTTAATTCTTTAAAAAGAGTCCCTAGATGCAGATGTAAATTGAAATTCTCGGAGGAAATTATTTTTTAGTCAACTAATGCCACAATAATGCTCTCCTAATCTTATTCAATCATACCCGGGAAAATTCGATTTTATTGGAGGGAAATTAGAACCACTCACTCATTCAAGGAGCAGTATTAGGCACTACTGTGTGCCAAAAGTGGGACTCCTTTATCAGAATAGTCTTATAACAGAAAACAATCAAATTTTATCTTTTGAAGCTAAATTAATACAATAAGCAAACAAAAAGTATTTCATGTAACAAATAGTTTTAAAGATACAAAAAAACGAGGGAAGGGGGAACCTGCATTGAAAAAATCCCCCAAATAGGTGCATACACCTTGATTTTTTTGAAGCAGTCAACCTGCCTCATTTCCATTTTCTTTCACTTCCTTAAAATCAATCTGAAACTTCTGTCTGAATGACTAAATTTATTCTGCTAAGAGAATGTACTTCAAACCCATAAAGCTTCAACCAAGAGGCCCTAGATCACCCCAGTAGTAATTCCTTTCTATTTAGTCCATTTGACTGTGCCAGACCAATAAACAAAGAGGCAGGGCTAGTAGATTTAAAAAATAATCATAATTAGTATTTTTTTTTTGATGGGCAGTTGCCAAGTGACTGGCAACTCAAAGGTACAGTGCAAGATGCTCACAAACTTAGGCAACATTACAGATGATGGAAGGATTCTATCAGGGGAGGCTGCCCAGCCATTTTTCTCATTTGAGAGATTCATTAATAAGTACTGGATATCTAATACTTTGGAGAGACTGTATTAATCCTGATGTCTCTGGGGCTGCAAAGTTCTAGTTGGTTCTTGGAAGGGCCAGGTGGCCATAGGAAGGGAACATTTTCCTCTCTTGTTAATCACATCAAAATATCTTGGCTGCTCGTGGAAGACTGGAAGACAGAATGTGGGGGCTTAACTCGTTCAGAAAAAAGCAGACTGAAGATTTGGCTCTATTTATACAAGCCTATAGCTCAGTTTCTTTAAGTTCCAAGGTTATTTTTTCTGAAGAGAAGATATTTCCCCAAAACTTAAAGTCTACTTCCTCCACTAACTAAAATATGCTTCAATTCTATCATTGTAACACTTCCATATCCTGTAGTTATTTTCAAGCCCAAACAAAAATACCCAATCCCTGATGCAATTTTCCATTTCTTTCATTTCATCTAATATTCCATATTGTAGATTCAGGCAATCTAACATCTTGTTCTATTTTAGAATGACTATGATCATGTTTGTGCCATTCACAGACTTTTGTTGTGATGTAATAACAAGCCTCTTCATTTTGATTGCTGGCACGGTTTCCAGCTGAAGTATTCTTCCTCTTATCCATCTTGTTAAGGGCATAAAAAATATAGATAATTATTGGTATAGTTACTCCATCACATACCATATGGGAAAATAGGTACATATAATATGTTAAATTTTCACATTATTCAAACCTATATTAATCTTAACCTAGTTGTATCAAGTGAAAACTAATGTGCAACAGGAATGAGAATGACCAATCTGATTACAAAGTTTGAAACATTATGCAATGTCCCCCAAGCACACATAGTATTACTAAGTAATTGTAATTATTTAAACGTGAAATTTATGGGTATTATTTTTTCAAGTGACAAAGAAGTTGTTAGGACATAAATATTTAACAAATTGTTTTGACACAGCTACTTAGTAAACAGAACTGTTGGATATTTTTTCTGGCCTTGGGTACCTACCATGAAATAATTATTAAGATACTTAAGGGTACCACTAGTACTTTTATACTTAGAGCCTTTGGGTTGTTGTTTTTCCTTCTCCTTTCGATGGGGGTAAGGAGTAAAGACTTTAAAAAGTCCTATCTTGATTCAACCTTAGTGGTCTCAGAATATAGAGTATTTGGTGTGCACAATGCCTGGATATTGAAAGAACTTAATAATTGTTAACATGTTGAATAGAAGGACAACATAAAAGACAAACAGTGATTTGAGTTTGAGGGTTAGCACTAAATTTGAGAGATTAGGAAAAGTCTCCAGAAAGAAGTGACACTTTCATGAAATTTTAAGGGAGTTCCAGGTTCTAAGAGGTGGAAGTGAGAAAATAGAATACTTTAGGCATAGGAATGGCCTTCCCAAAACCGCAGAAATATTGGATATGTTGTCTATAAGGAACAGTGAGCATAATAGTTTGAACAATAGCCTCTTCTTCCCCAGTCACTTGCTGTTTCCTCTGTGGATAGTTAACAATATCTAGTACAAAGGAGACACTTAATAAATGTTGATTGATTTGTTGTTGTTGAGTTGCTTCTGTCGTGATCCACCCTTCATGACCCAATTTGGGGTTTTCTTGGCAGAGATACTGGAGTAGTTTGGATACAGTATCCAAACTTTCCTTCTCCTACTCATTTTACAGATGAAGAAACTGAGACAAGCAGTTAAGTGACTTATGTCACACAACTTGGAAGTATCTGAGGTCAACTTTGAATTTAAAAAGATGTCTTCCTGATTCCAAGCCCAGGACTCTACTCACTGTGCCATCTAGCTGCTGGATCAATCGATAGTTGAGCCAATTCTTACAACATCCAGTAATGATGGATGTCATTTAAGAGACTCTGAAATATTTTGGAGCTTAAGATAATTAACATATTTCTTGAAGAGAAGTAGAGTAGGCCAGATTACTTTGGGGAAATGATCTCAAGTTTCTTGAAATAAAAGCCCATCTTCTCTTTTTTAATTAAAAAATTTTTAATGGTATATTATTTTTCCAATTACAAGTAAAAATGATTTTTAACATCCATTTTTACGAGATTTTGAGTTTGTCTTTTCCGCTGTCCTTCTATATATCCCTCCTCCCCAAGAGAGCAAATAATCTGATATAGGTGGGACATGTATAATCAGTTCTGAATATATTTCCATATGAGTCATGTTGTCCAGAAAAATCAGGACAAAAGGGAAAAACACAAGGAAATAGCAACAAAAGGTGAAGATTGGATGCTTCTATCCACGTTCAGTGTCCATGGTTCTTTCTCTGGAAGCAAATGGCATTATCCATCTAAAGTCTATTGGAATTGTTGTGGATCATTTTATTGCTCTGAAGATTTAAGTCAATTATAGTTGATCATCACACAGTCTTGCTATTATGGTGTACAATGTTTTCCTAATTCTACTCACTTCATCATCATCAGTTCATGTAAGTCTTTCCAGGTTTTTCTGATATCAGCCTGTTGATCGTTTCTTATAAAACAATAGTATTCCATTACATTCATATACCATAACTTATTCAGCCGTTCCCCACATGATGGGCATTTCTTCCATTTCCAATTCCTTGCCGCCACAAAAAGAGCTGTTACAAACATTTTTGCACATGGTGGGTTCAAAGGCCCATCTTTTAAACACCAATATTCTCTCCTTGAATATGTTTTCTTGAAAGACACATGGTGGGTGTAAGCAAACTGGAACATGTGGACAATGGCTCTTACCTGTTCTATTTGGCTATGAAACCTATCCAGAGAACTAAAGTTGCAAGTTCAGATCAGCAATGCTATTTAACTATGAAATATATCCAGAGAACTAAAGTTGCAAGTTCAGATCAGCAATGCTATTTAATTATGAAATATATCCAGAGAATTAAAGTTGCAACTTCGTTAAAAGGTGATGGATAGAAGCAAAGTGAGTGTCAGTTGTCTGTTGCATATTACGGATAAGGAAATGTGCAAGGTAAGATGATTTTTGCCATTATAGAATGATGAATTTAGAATGGGAGATAGTTGGGGAGATGGAGGTGAGCCAGTTAGGCAGCAAGAAAAACATGCAATAACTGATAGATAAACCATGGGCTTCAGTGATATCCTCATAATCTTAAGGGAGGTTCCCAACAATTGAGTGAACCCCATCATGAGAATTTATAAAGGAAGATAGATGAGAAGAAGTAGGCATGGATGAGATGCTATCTGCATTCTTAGAAAATATATGCACATTGATAATCACATATCACAGTATAGGAAAAGATAGGTGTTGTAAAGTTGTAGATAGGTGGCTCTGAATAAATTGCTAGGTCTAGAGTCAGGAAGATTTATCTTTCTGAGTTCAAATCTGCCAGCTATTGAATCACTTAACCCTGTTTGCCTCAGTATACTCATCTGCAAAAATGAAGGAAATGGCAAACTACTCCAGCATCTTTGTGAAGAAAACTCCATATATTGTTTTACATGCCATTTAGGGGAAGGGGTGGAGAGAAGGGGGAAAAGCTGGAACACAAGGTTTTTCAAGGGTCAATGTTGAAAAAATATCCTTGCATGTTTTGAAAAAAAAAAAAACTTAAAGAAAAAAAAGAAAACGAACAAGATTCAACATCAACAGAGTTGTGGCTTATTGTTGTTTCCTAAGGAAACCAAATACCAATTTCATTCATTGCTTGAACTTTCACATCAACAGATCCATGAAGCTGTATAAAAGCAGGACTTGGCATTTGTATGGTTAAGAAGCACTTTTGCCTCACAACGGAAGTAAATCTGAATCTTGACAGGTTACACCAATGGCATTAGACCCTTTTTTCAGGAGATTGGCACTGCTATTTAATCATATATCAGTTTGTTTTCAGGGACTTGCTCTCTTCTGACCCGAACTGGAACATTCTGATTATTTGATCAATGAATCAATCCACACCAGGAATTGTGTTTAAGACTCAGCAATAGTTTCCTAAGGCCGAGAGATAATATTTTAGTCTGTGAAGAAACATAGGTGCTTACCTGATTAACTGAGATGAAATTGAAAGATCACACAGTCTGGGAAAGAGAACCACCCTAAATAAGGATTCAGGTGGTGCTGTTCATCACTGACTTCCTGAGATAAGCTTTGAACCTCTGAAAACCTGGCCAGTTCCTCTTTGGATTCCTATCCAATGAGCCCCTTTTATCCAAAATGATTTTGAATTGAATAGAATAGAATAGAGGCTGACATATTTCATGTCACTAATATGGATATGGGAACAAAATTTATCTTGAGCATGGACTGAAATAGCCTAATATTTCCCCCTTTCAACATCTAAACCCAGATCCTTAAATTTCAGAACTGAATGTGAGGTAGCATTTGGAGAGGTAGGTTTTTAGAGTCAGGAAATGTATTATTTCACTAGGGAAATGGATTCAATAGCTTGATTTAAAAAACAGTCTTTATGGATCCAACTACCAAAGCAGAGATTAATGCAAAGTCTTCATTGCTTAAAAAGTCTTTGATAAACTGAAACGATTCATGGCTATGGGGATTCTTTTCTATAGATCAGAGGTCTCTCCAAGCATTTGTAATTAGCATGAACATGAAGAAATACATTATCTAGCACTGCTTCTTCCTTTAGTTGCATTTAAAAAAAAAAAGATTTTTAAGCAAATATAGACAAGGAAATTATCTACTTCACCAATCTCAAGTCTAGAGGGATGATGATGAAACATATATTTCCTTCTTCTTAGAGGTGGTGGACTATGGGTACAGAATGTTGTATATGCTGTTGGATAAGGTGACTATATCCATTAGTTTTGCTTGTCATTTTTCTTTTTTACATGAGAGAATCCTAGGAATAGAGGAGGAACTTACTAAGAAATAACAGTGAAAAAACTCCCAAAGTATCAATAAAACATTTTATTTTTTTAAAATAAAATTATTTATTCTGAGAGGCTGAGTTATATCATCTAGCAAGAGTCTAGAAGCCTTCTGGAGAATCTGTCCTTATTCAGAGAAGGTCAGGGATGCTGTCTGGCAGCAGTGATTATCATACTGAGCCACACTGAATATGGCCCTTTCTCTTTCTCATACATCCACATCTTCTCTGGGTTCAGGTCTTATTTTAGAGAGAGGTAATGTGCAAAAGACCAGACAGCCTACTTATCATTTGTAGTGTGAATGGGCAAAAAGCTTCATCTTTATTTTTCACTAACCTCTAAATGAAATTTGGCATTTACTTGAATTATTTAAAAAACTTGATTCTGAAGAGGATCTATCCATTTCACTAGATTGTCAAAGGTGTCCATGGCACCCCCCCCCCCCAAAGATTATATATCTATGGAATAAGGGGATGTAGTTGTTTTTATTCAATTGTGTCTGCATGTTTGTGATCTCATTTGGATCCTCTTAGCAAAGATATTGGAGCAGTTAGCCGTTTCCTTCTCCAGCTCATTTTACAGATGAGAAAACTGAGACAGAATCACACAGTTAGTATATGTCTAAGCCAGACCTGAATTCAGGAAAGTGAGTCTACCTGACTGCAACACTAGCACTCTATCCATTGTGGAACCTAACTGCTTCTATAAGCTGACAAGGGGGGCATTTTAAAAAAAAATCCTTCTTGTTCTAAGATATAATGACACTTTAACCTATTTGAGTCCAAAATTGGAAAAAGTCTCAGAAAGATCCCTGTTTCTAGAAGACTTCCACAAAATTCTCAGAAAGGGCTCTCATGTTCCATTTTAGCAGCTTCTGCTAACTTTGCATATCCGTACAGAAATGCCATATTTCTATTTTAATGACAATTCTGCTCACCTATAGTCTAATTTCTTCCCATAAGCCTGTGCTCCATGGCCCAGTCTGACTTCCCCTTACATTGGAAAACTTAATTTTTCCAATCCTGGATTTCAATTCTTTAAACCTTGTAGAATGGCTTGTGAAACCTGAAACAATCCTCCAATAAAAAGATGAGTGTGATTAACTTAAATTATACCAGCTGGCACAGCTTAATGCCAAGAGGAGAGGATGATCAATAACTTCCTAGAAAACGACCAACTTGTACCTAAACAATGGGAGAAAATCAATAATTACATCATGAAACTATTTTTTTAATAAACTCATTTTAAAAATTAAAATCTATGTAATTAAGATATTGCCCGGGGAACCAATTTAAGCTTAATGGTACTTCCTGGCAGACACTGGTGCCTTAACTGAGCTGGTAATTACACCACAGAAAGATTGATTGGACTGATTAGCTGGCACATATTACCTGAGATAAACAAAATGTGATTGAGATTTACTCCCCATGAAGTCGCCTTTGTCGTGGAAAAGAGATGGCTAACATTTAATGACTTCCAATGACACTTAACTATTTACATGCTAGGTGGTGCTTTGAAAAGTAATAGACAAGACTTAAGACAATCATGAAAAAGGAAAGGAAGACCTTGAAAGATGATATGGATGTCCAAGATCTCAGATGATCCATGAAGTTTGGGTAAATGTGAATTGGAATAAATGTGAATTTATTTCTAGGAATCTAAAGAGTATCACAGTGTCAGAGCTGAGGGAGCTCAGAGACTATTTGCTTAGAATACTGATTATGAAGTTAGATTCAGATCCTACCTCTGATGTTAGGTGTGACCTTGGGCAAGACACAATCTTCTTGGCTCTCCGATTCCTCATCTGTAAAATGGCATGAAGTCCTAGCTCTTAGTAGTGAAGAAAAAAAAAGGCTATTTGTTATTTTTTAGGCAGAAATTAGCAATAAAGTATAATTGTAAGGAGTATGCTGTCTTTGAAATTCAGAAAGCCAAAATAAACAAATAAATAAGTCACCTCTACAAAAAAACCATCTTCTCTAGGGAACTTTATCACAGAATGAAAGGACTTGAGGGTTGGAAGGAACATCAAAGACCATCCTATATATTAACGAAATTCTCACTATGTCATATATCCTGCCAACTGTCAGATGGCTTTTGCCTGAAGCCTTCTAAGCAGTGGAACCTACCACTTCTCAAGGGAGTCCATTCATTTTTGGACAGTTCTATTTATTAAAAAAATTTGTCCTGACACCAAGCTTAAATTGTAATTTCACCCGGTAGTTCTGCCCACTGGGATCAAATTAAATAAATCCATTTGTTCCCCTATGGAACAGATAGCCTTCTAATTAGTTGAAGACAGCTCTCATATCACCTCCTAGCTTTCTCCTTTTTAGGATAAATATTCATGGTTATTTGCTGATCCCTATAGGACATGGATTAAAGGCTTTTCACCATCCTGACTGACCTCCTCTACATTCCAGTTGACTTATTAATGTTCTTAAAACATAGTACTTAGAATTTAGCACAATACTCTTAAGTGAGGACTGATAAGACTAAGTATGGTGGAACTATTTGCTGTTGAGTCATTTTTCAGTTCTGTATAGTTATTAGTGACTCCATTTGGGGTTTTCTTGGTAGAAATACTGGAGTCATTTGCCATTTCCTTCTCAAGCTCATTTTAGAGAGGAAAGTGAGACAAACAGGATTGTGAAGACTTGAGACCATATTTGAACTGAGGAAGATGACTCTAGATCTGGTACTTTATCCACTGAGCCACCTACTTGCCTTGACTATCACCTCCCTATTTCAGGGAACTATTCCTCCCTTAATGCAGCCCACCATCATATCAACTTTTTTGATTGCCATATCACACTACTGACTCATGCAGTCAAATCTTTGAGTCAAATCTTTATCAGAAAAACTTCAATCTAATCATACCTCTCTCTTATGCTTGCGAAGTTGATTTTTTTGTATCCAAGTACAAGCATTTACATTTATCCCTGTTGAATTTATTCTAATTAGCTAAATGCTAGACCTGTTTGTATACTGACTCTGTCATCCATTGCATTAGCTATTCTTCCCAACTTTGCATCTTTAAAAGTGATAAGCATATTATTTTTATCTAGGTTATTGATAAAATATTAAACAAGACAAGACACTAAGCACAGATCCCTGACATATTTCACTGAAACTAGCTGCCACATTAATATCTGAACCTCTCAGTCAATAAACATTTGTTAAATACCTACTATGGCCATATTAGCTATTTTTTGAGTCTGGTCATTTGACCAGTTCTGAATCTATTTCATATTATCATTTCATCCATATCTCTTAAACTTCTGCTTAGAACAATATAAGATACTTTATCAAAAAGCTTTGCTAAAGTTTAGATAAATATATATATATATATATATATATATAAATATATATATATATATATATATATATATATGTAGTATTCCTCTTGTTTACTTGTTTAGTAATTCTTTAATAACCTAAAGAATAATAATGAGGTTTGTCTGGCACAATCTGTTCTTCATGAAGTCTTGATGGTTTTTGTAATTACCAATTCCCTTCCTATGTGTTCACCAGCTATTTCTTTAATCATCCATTCTAGACTTTTCCTAGGCATTGAAGTCAATCTCATTGATTTATTGATTGTAGAAAAGTCTATTTAAGTGCTGGAAAATTATGTTTGGCATCATGGCATTCACCACTGACAAAGCTAATGCTTTTATGGTAACTCTAGGGGCTCATTTTCCAAATGAATTCAAGAGAACCAAGGTTAATCCTGGAGGACAGATTGGAGCAAAGGCTGAGAACTACCTTTAAGGAAGAGTTAATGGATTTGACTACACGTCTGCTGCCATTAAAAACAGATGAGAAAATTCTTTCTAGTAAATATTAATTACCTTCAAAAATAATATTGGCTATAAAGTTCCTCAAATATCAATCTCCCCAAAATTGCATATTAATTCCTAAAAGAAAAAAAAAGGCCAGTCAAATTTAGCAGTGGGGGTGGAATATATTAACTTGTTGCGAAACTAATATTAATAAGTTCTGATAAGCCACTGCCATCGGACCAGCCAAAGGAACCTTGGTTATTTCCTGTATATAAAACTCTCAAAGTAGAATTCTAAATAACTTAGGATGGCTTTTTTTAAAGGTTTACAAAGACTCCCATTTCTACGAGTGTCATGTATTATGTGCTTCACACATTACTATATTAGTTCATTATTGGCTCATTTTCCTTTTGAATGAAACTGCTTACCAGAAACAAATCTCCAAAGTGAAATGTAGTTGCATGATGGGAAATATAGGCAAATCACTAGTTGGAAAGCAGTATCATACTTTTGATTTCTATTTTAAGAGTTGTTTTAGTTGATGGGTCAGCAAGGAAATGAACATCTGTCTGCCAAGTGTTTAGTAATAGAAATAACAAGTATTAAATATTGAGGTAAGAACAAGTTTAGATAAATATTTTTTTTCTTTTTCTTAGCTGTCTAATCTGCAAAATAGTCTTTGGATACAGTGTGGCAGCAGGTGGCAGTAATATACAAAGGATACACTATTCCCTTGACTCTCAAGTTTTCTGGAAGCTAAAAAGATCTTTAACTGGTTAGCTGAGAACTCTGAGTGAATTTCAAAAATATCACAAATTATTGGTTCATATTTTTAATATTTTTTCAAATTTTCTAAAGTAATTATCAGAACCTGGGGCAAAAATTTTTTTAAATTACTATCTACCTTTGGAGGGAGAAAAAAAGCATGTCTTGTATAGAGTTGCTACTTCATACTTTAGTCTTTTCTACTCTTTTAATGTTGAAAAACAAATAGTACTCAGTTTTGATTATATAATTCAAGCACACTCATCTTCCTTATAGCAATCTCCATCTTGTGCCAAAAGGATAGGAGGAGAAAAGAAAAAGCTTAGTAGATATCAAAGTCATTCAATATTCATTTTTCAATTTTAATCATTTACTGTTTTAAAAGATATATTTTAAATTCATCTTGAAGGATTCAAGAAGACAAGAAAAGGTTTCTCCATGCATTCCTGCTAGCTTAAATTCCTAAGAAATGTCATTGATTGGGAAAAAAAACCTGACAAGTTAAAAAATATCTTTGCATCAGTTATCATGGGCAAAAGTCTGACATTCAAGATAGGTAGGGAATTGATGTAAATATAATAGATCAAAAGGCATTTCCCAATATGTAAGTTGTCAAAGAATAAGGACTGATAATTTTCCAAAGTGGAAATGCTAGCCATTAACAATAACATGAAAAATGCATAGAAATCACTGAGTAAGAGAAATCTAATTTAAGAGAGCTCTGAGGTTTTATTTAAGCTCTCAAAGTACAAAGATGATAAAAGTCAGAAGCAGTGATCATCATAGGGACTTTGGGAAGTCAGACCTAGTAAGATATTGTTGGTTTCTGTTGGAATTGTAAATTGGTCTAGCTGTTCTGAAAAACATTTTAGAATTATGAAGGAAAATGAATGAATGAATAAATGAAACATTTATTAGATGCTTATTATGTGAAAAGAAAGCCCTGGCCTCAGTACTCAGGATAGACATAGAAAGTAAGACAATCCCTTCTCTCAAGGAACTCACCTAGAGGTAAAATAGAGGAGACAACACAAAATAGATGGAAAAAGTCCATAGTCCTTAGAATGCAACAGCAAAGCCCTTGTTATTGTCACTTTTTAAATGTCATTTCTACTGATAAAATTCTAGCAGTTTCTGATGAAATTTTGACAGTGCCAAAGACTTTGGTGACAAGTTATTGAATTGTTTATATTCTTCAACTCAGTGATTTCACTACTTGGTATATAAATCAAAAGAAGTCAAGGACAGAAAGGAAGCCCTAATAAATACCAAAATATTCATACTAGTATTTGTTGAGTTTTTTTTTAAATGGGAAGTCATATATTTATTCATTGAAGAATGATTGAATAAATTATGGCATATAAATCAAAAGAAATCAAAACTTCTTCCAAAGTTCTAAAAAAACTGGAAAGAAGATATATGTTTATTCACTGAAGAATTGTTGAATAAATTATGGCTCATAAATATATGAAATTTTGTGGCACTAGAAACAACAAATAGGAATTCACAGGGACTTGGAAACACCTTATGAACTCAAAGCGGGGAAGAATGAAACAACATACAAAATAACTATTGGTGGAAGAAAAGAAATTATACTTGACATCTTAGGCACAGAAATAATCTTAATAATTTGTTATTTTTCTAAATTTAAGCTTTTAGGGAGAGAAACATATCCAAACCCTTCCTCTTATCTTAGGATGTGTCTCTCATATATAATAATTTGAATAAGGAACTTTGAACAAGAAAAAGTGACAATACATTAAAATGCAGTTTTAGGTCAATGTTCTTGAACTATAATCCTTATTTTCCTACTATTCAAACTACTGGTTTCCTTCCTTGACCACTCCTTGGGAAGATGGAAGAGTCAGAGCCAAAAAATATTGTAGTAGCAGGAAGTACAGTCAGTTCCCTCCCCAAAACAGTTCTCCAAACAAATATTTTTAAAATGCATCAGGCAGAATCCTAATTAGGAAATTAAAAACAAAACAAAACTCTAGTCATTCTTTTAGACCAATTCTACAGAGGGAGACAGAGAGGTCTGCAGACAGTGGGGACGAGGAATGGCCAGGAGTATGTGTGGCAGATGGATCACTCCAGCACAGGAAGAGGCTGTCTGTGTGCCTGGGCCAGAAGCCGTCTCAGACCCAGCTCAGAGAGGCTTACATTTGCTCATGGAGCAGGAACGTGTACCAAATATCATTTATTATGTAGTTCCAGAGCAGATTGCAGAGAGAACTTGTACCTGAGGTAGCATCCCGGGGTAAGAGTCATTGATCCTTGGCTGTGTTTTGAGAGAGGAGCAAGTTCAGAAGCAAATAGCAGCTGTGTGGCTCACATATCCCAGGAGAGGAGAGGGAGTCTCATTTCCTGCCTTTAGCCAAGTCTGAAACCTGAGGCAGAATAACTAGGGTGAAAATCCCAAAATAAAAGGGAGCCTGGGTAACTCCATGAGACTATAAGAAGTATTAAAACAAAATCTAAAGACTGGAAAAAAAAAAAAAAACTAAAATTAAAATGTAAGGTCCCCTCATAGCAAAAACAACTGGCCTGGAAACCAGACCAAGGAGAAAAAAATTTAAGAATCATTGGACCATTGAATCAAGAGCTCAGACATATTTCAAGAGAGAAATCATCCTAGAGCTCTTAGAACCAGAGGGCAGAGTGGAAACAGAAAGAATCAATGAGTCTCCACTAGAAAGAGAGTCCAAAATGAAAATTCTCAGCAACATTATAACCAAAAAAACAGAGCTTCCAGCTCAATGAAAGAATACTACAAATAGTCAGAAAGAAAAAAAAAATCAAGTACTGAGAAGCCACAGTCAGGATCATACACAATTTAGCATTTTCTACCATAGAAGACCAGAGAGAATGAAATATGATATTCCAAAAGGCAAAAAATATGAGCTTACAGCCAAAAGAACTTACTCAGAAAAATTGAGTATAATCTTATAGAAGTGCTGAGGGAAATGAATTTTTAATAAAAGAAAAGACTTCTAGGCCTTCCTGATGAAAAGAACAGAGTTGTGTAGAAACTATGAAGTACAAACCCAGGACTCAAAAGAAATTTTAAAAGGTTAGCATGTTAGATTGTTCAATCATCAGGAGTTAAATAAACTAGATTGCCTGCCTCCTAATAAGAGGTGATGTGTATGTCCCCTTTGAACCTTATAATCCTCAGAAATCTTAGAGGGAGTCTAATTTAAAAGAAGATCTGGAAGTGGTTCCATTTGTCTTGATGATCTTAAAGAAGAATGAAAGGGGAAGGAAAGAGAAATACATTGTGGGAGGAAAAGAAGGAAACGTTTTGGGAAATGTATGAAGGTGCACAAATAGAGGAAAATAATGAAACAAGGAGAAAGTTATGGGAAGAGTAGCTGACACTAATCCTCACTTGAATCTGCACTAGTCAAAGAAAGGAAGAATACACACACAAAATTAGGCAAAATATATTTTACTCAATAAGGAAATAAGTAAAGGGGAGAAGGAGGTGGGAAACTTGGAATAAGAATAAATTAAGGAAGGAATCAGTCCTAAACAAGATCCAAGAATGTAAGAAAATATAATGCTCCTGAGGTGATAAAGAATAGGTATATAAGGCAGTGCACATAAATTGGGAAATGGCTGAATAAATTATGGTACATTGATATAATGGAACACCATTGTGCTGTTAAAAAATGATAAACAGGATGGCTTTAGAGAAATCTGAGGAGACATATGAACTGATGCAAAGTAAGGACCCACACTTAACACCACATACCAAGATAAGATCAAAATGGGTCCATGACCTAGGCATAAAGAACGAGATTATAAATAAATTAGAGGAACATAGGATAGTTTATCTCTCAGACTTGTGGAGGAGAAAGAAATTTGTGACCAAAGATGAACTAGAGACCATTACCGATCACAAAATAGAAAATTTTGATTATATCAAATTAAAAAGCCTTTGTACAAACAGAACGAATGCAAACAAGATTAGTAGGGAAGTAACAAACTGGGAAAACATCTTTACAATTAAAGGTTCTGATAAAGGCCTCATTTCCAAAATATATAGAGAACTGACTCAAATTTATAAAAAATCAAGCCATTCTCCAATTGATAAATGGTCAAAGGATATGAACAGACAATTTTCAGATGAAGAAATTGAAACTATTACCACTCACATGAAAGAGTGTTCCAAATCACTTTTGATCAGAGAAATGCAAATTAAGACAACTCTGAGATCACCTGTCAGATTGGCTAAGATGACAGGAAAAAATAATGATGAATGTTGGAGGGGATGCCGGAAAACGGGGACACTGATGCATTGTTGGTGGAGTTGTGAACGAATCCAACCATTCTGGAGAGCAATCTGGAATTATGCCCAAAAAGTTATCAAACTGTGCATACCCTTTGATCCAGCAGTGTTTCTATTGGGCTTATACCCCAAAGAGATACTAAAAAAGGGAAGGGGACCTGTATGTGCCAAAATGTTTGTAGCAGCCCTGTTTGTAGTGGCTAGAAACTGGAAAATGAATGGATGCCCATCAATTGGAGAATGGCTGGATAAATTGTGGTATATGAATGTTATGGAATATTATTGCTCTGTAAGGAATGACCAGCAGGATGAATATAGAGAGGCTTGGAGAGACTTACATGAACTGATGCTAAGTGAGATGAGCAGAACCAGGAGATCATTATACACTTCGACAACGATATTGTATGAGGATGTATTCTGATGGAAGTGGATTTCTCTGACAAAGAGACTTAACTGAGTTTCATTGGAGAAATGATGGACAGAAACAGCTACACCCAAAGAAGGAATACTGGGAAATGAATGTGAACTATTTGCATTTTTGATTTTCTTCCCGAGTTATTTTTACCTTCTGAATCCAATTCTCCCTGTGCAGCGGGAGAACTGTTCGGTTCTGCAAATATGTATTGTATCTAGGATATACTGCAACATATTTAACATATATAGGACTGCTTGCCATCTTGGGGGGGGGGGGAGGAGGGAGGGAGGGGAAAAAACGAAACATAAGTGATTGCAAGGGATAATGTCGTGTAAAAATTATCCTGGCATGGATTCTGTCAATACAAAGTTATTATTAAATAAAATTAAATTAAAAAAAAAGAATTTAAGTGAACTGATGCAAAGTGAAGTGAGCAGAACAAAAGAACAATTTATACTATATTAATAAATACTATTATATATTTAATTGATAAAATTAAGGAGAAATTCTATCTTGTAAAAAACAAACTAAATAATAAAAAAAATTAAAATTCTAAATGAAAACAATACTGGAAAACAACTGAATACAGATTAAAAGTAATGATCCCTATTGATTCCAATATGTAGAGAATGAAATACACTGTAGTGGATTTACAAAAACAGAGATGACATAACTCTCATAAGTATAGATAGAAAAATTTGAGATATCATCTAATTCACTCATTCATTTTTACCAATGAAAAAACCAAGACTTAGGTGAAGTACTTTGCCCAAGGTTATACAAATAGTAGGTAGCTGGGTTGAAATGAAAAATCTAGGTCCCTCGATTTCAAACCTATACATATATATGAATTCATACATATATATGTATGCATAAATATATCCAAACCTCCTATAACAAGACTGGCCAATGGCAGTCCAATTTGGTAAGTATGTACAGGTGTTCTGTGACTATTTTTTAATTCTCAATTGACTGGTAAGCCAGAACAGAGTGTGCATATAAAAGTTCCAAATATTCCAAAGCCCTCTGTCTTTCCCTGTTGGCTTTTAAATGAGGAAAGATGTTATAAGCCTTTGGATGGGGGTGACCTTCCCACACCTGGTTGCCATGTGAATATGGGTCTATGTTATGAATGTGTTATGAATAAATGTGTTATGAATGTGTTATGAATAAATGTTTAGAATAAATGTTTAGAAATGCCTACTATGTGCCAGCTATACTAAACACTAGGGCTACAAAGCAAAAAGTAAAACTATTGCTTTCAGGGAATTCACAAGTTTAATTAGTCAGTCAATATTATGTAGATGTTTAGAGATATAAAGTTTCCCTTATGTACTGCTTTGACAGTATCTGACAAATTTTTGTATGTTGTCTCATTGGCTTCATTAATCTTTAATGAAATTATTATTTCCATGACTTGTTCTATAATCCGCTTATTCTTTAGGACTAGATTATTTAGTTTCCAATGAACTTTATTCTGTTTTTCAAAGGCTTTTTGTAATTTTTGAACTGCAAATTTGAATGTGTTTTTTGTTACATTATAGTATGGAAAAGGTACATTCAATATTTCTGCTTTTCTGCATTTATTTGTGAGGGTTTTATGCCCTAATACACGATCAGTTTTTGTGAGGGTGCCATGCACAGCTAAGCAACAATTATAATCTTTTAAAAATATTCTCTAGAGGATTTTCATATCTAACTTTTCTAAAATTCTATTCATCTCTTTAATTTCTTTTTTATTTAGTTTATGGTTAGATTTATCTAAATCTAAGAGGGATAAATTGAGGTCCCCCACTAGTATAGATTTACTACATATTTCTCCTGTATCGCCTTTAATTTTTCCTTGAAGAATTTGTATACTAATTATTTGGTGCATATATGATAAGTAATGATATTACTTCATTGTCTATAGTACTTTTTTGTAAGGTGTAATTTGTCTGATTATTTCTTTTTAATAAGGTCTACTTTTGTTTTTGCATTATCTGAAATCATGATTGCTATGCCTGTTTTACTTCAATTGAAGTAGAATAGATTTGATTCCAGCCCCTTATCCTAATTCTGTATGTATGTTTTTGTTTCAAGTGTTTCTCTGGTAAATAATATATTGTTTAACTCTGGTTTCCAATCTATTCTACTATCTTCTTTCATGTTATGGGTAAGTTCATCCCATTCATATTCACAGTTATAATTGCTAACTGTATATTTCCCTGTACCCTATGCTATTTATCCTTCTCTTTTTATCCTGTCCCCTTCTCAAGAATGTCTTTTGTTTTTTATTCCTACCTCCCTTAATCTACCTTCTTATTTTAAAAAACTGTTTTTGTTTTTTTAATTTAATTTTAAAATTTTTAATTAAAGCCTTTTATTTTCAAAATATATACATGGATAATTTTTAACATTCACTCTTACAAAACTTTGTGTTCTAATTTTTTTTCTCCCTTCTTCCCACTCCTACCCCTAGATGGCAAGTGATCCAACATACGTTAAACATGTACAATTCCTCTATACATATTTCCACATTTATCATGGTACACAAGAAAAATCAGATCAAAAAGGAAAAAAAAAAATGAGAAAGAAAACAAAATGCAAGCAAACAACAACAGAAAGAGTGAAAATGCCTTGTTGTGATCTACACTCAGTTCCCACAGTCCTCTCTCTGGGTGGAGATGGCTCTCTTCATCACAAGACCATGGGAACTGGCCTTAATCATCTCATTGTTGGAAAGAGCCATGTCCATCAGAACTGATCACTGTGTAATCTTCTTGTTGCCTTGAACAATAATCTCCTGATTCTGCTCACTTCACTCAGCATCAGTTCATGTCTCTCCAGATCTCTCTGAAATCATCCTGCTGCTCATTTCTTATAGAACATTAATATTCCATAATATTCATTTACTACAATTTATTCAGCATTCTCCAACTGATGGGCATCCACTCAGTTTTCAGTTTCTTGCCACTACAAAAAGGGCGTCCACAAACATTACCCTCTTATTTATCATCTTTTCCACTCTTCTCTCTAACCTTTCTCTTAGTCACTTTCCCTCCTACTTCCTTGTGAGGCAAGTTGAATTTTTGTACCCAGCTCTGTGTGTGTGTGTGTGTGTGTGTGTGTGTGTGTGTTTTCTCTCTTTGAAACAATTCCGATGAGTGAGATTCAGCTATTGCCTGATCCCCTTCTTTTTCCCTCTCCATTGTATAAAGTTTTCATTGAATGCTTCTTTTACTTGAATTTTCCTTTTTCCCAGTGCTTGTATCCCATTTGCTTTCCTTTTTGAGATTTTTGCTCATGTTCTTTTTGTTGTCATTGTTGTTATCCATTCATTTTCTCACCTTATTTTTTGTATTTAGACTTTGTTAGAGTTGGACTCTGCTCACTTCTGAGAAGGATGACTAACTTAAGTATCTGTTTTTTCTGTCCTTCTGCGGCTTCTGCATATCTGTGTGGAGGCCTCTTAAATATAATTATACCAACAGATTGGTATAATTCAAGAAAAGGTCCTTTCACTGCCCTTCTGGTCCTTTCACAGGTTGGACTCCTTTCTCTCCTGGAATTGAGTAATAGGCAACAGAGTTACTAAATGGCACCCAATCCTATACCCAGTGATAGGGTCCTCTGGTATCTCTGCCCAGATTTCTAATCCCTTAACATCCCTAAATGCTGGACTTTGCATTTCTGCCATGGTCATTGTCCAATAACTGGGTTGTGCTCCTGACCATTTCTCACCCCAGTACCCACAAATCTTTCTTTTTACTTCCTAAACATCTGTGGGATGGGAAAATGACTGTTGACATGTTTTCTGGGGTCATTATAGAAGAGGTTTGGGGAGCTTTGGCAATTGTAACCACTTACTTGGCCATCTTACAGAGGGAAGACAATAGAATTAAGAGGGAACTGGGAAAGACTTCCCCCTTCTCTTCCCTTCCCTTCTATCTTTCTCTTCCTTTCTATCCTTCCCTTCTCTTTTATCCTTACCTTCCTCTCCATTTCTTTCCCTTTCCTTCCCTTCCCTTCCTTCTGACTTGCAGGAAGCCAGGGAAACCGGGAGGTAAAGGTGACTAGGAAGAATATTCTAGGTGTGGGAGACAAGCAACAAAAATGCCTGGAATTGAGGAATGGAGGGTCTTGTTGATATAACAGCAAGGATTCCAGGGTCACTGGACTGATTACCATGTAAGGATGAGGATAAGGTGTAAGAAGACTAGAAAGGTAAGAAGGGACTAGGTTATGAAGGGCTTTCAAAAAAGAGGCTTTTGTATTTGATTCTAGAGATGCTAGAAGTCACTGAGAGAGTGACGTGGTCTAACCTGTGCTTCAGGAAAATCACTTTGTCCCAGAGGATGGACCGAAGTGGAAAAAGATTTTTGGCAGTGGAGACCAACCAGCAGGCCATTGCAATAGTCTAAGTGTGAGATAACAAGGGCCTGAAACCAGAGTGGTACAGAGGAGAAAATGGACTTTTTAGAGAGATGTTGAGTAAAATGGGCAGGCTTTGATGGGCTCGAACACAAGGGTGACACCAAATAAAGATCAAGGACTCACCAAAATTAAGATAACCAGGGTATCTCAAAAAGGAATAACACAAATTCAGAGAAGATGCTATTTCGTTACTTGGGGTTTTCTTAGCAAAGATGCTGGAGTGGTTGGCCATTTTTTTCTACAGCTCATTTTACAGATGAAAAAACTGAGGCAAAGGGGGTAAAATGACTAGCCCAGGATCCCATAACTAGTAAGTGTGTGAGGCTGGATTTAAAGTTAGATCCTCATGACTTCAGGGCTAGTGCTCTATCCACTGCATGTGTGGGACATCCCAGAAAGAAGTTAAGTAATTGAGATTTCTGGGACTCAATCCCTCAGATCCTGAATGAGTCCCCAAGATATGACCTGTGGCCCAGGGGCTCTCCAATCCATAAGGCACTCCAGCTCAGGTCTCACATGGACAAAGTGAAGGTCTGGATTTTCTCTTTTTTTCTTGATGGCTCATTTTCCATACTAGGGAATCTCTAAAAAGATATAATAATAATAATAAATAGTATGGTTTATGTCTAGAGAATCACCCAAGGTATTCATTGTACTATATGGAGTCAGACATAGAATGCTGATTTATTTCCTCCACCACTGAAAATCCCTAAAACCCAGAAGACATCTAAAGGAGCATTAACAATAATAGAAACTTAAAACAATACCCCATCACACACATAAAACTACCCCCAAAAGGGAAAAACAGTTATGGAGGATTGCTGAAATATTAACCTTTCGTTTCACACCAGCCCTGCCTGAACAGGCCAAAGGGACAGATTTCCTGGCCGGCCCCTCACGGTTTGGACTTTCTGAATCCTTTCGGCTGTTGTTCCACCCATTCCCCTCAGGCTTTCCCCAGCCCTTCTCCCGTGGGGGCCACACTTGTTCTCCCCGCTGATTGTGGCAACCTCCTCCTGCTGGGCAGTTGGCTCCCGATCCGGATCTCGGTCTCTGACATTGTGAGGTTACCGCGGGGCTGCAAATATCCATTTCTCGGGCTCGTTGTGGGCTCAGAGAAGAAAACAGAAAGTGTTGGGAAGATGCCATGTTTTGGGCAGGCACATGGATAATGCACTCACATGTCAGGGCTGGGCTGGCAGAAGGACAGCTTACAACGGGGATGTCAGCGCCTGCTCTCTCCCTGACCTTACATCTCTACAATGGGGCATTTCAGGCCGCCCGGCCAGGTGCTCGCATCGCTGGTTATGGCTCTGGACAGATGGCGGCGGGGAGAGAATGTGGGAGGGAGACATGAGTGAAGGAACGTGTTGGGGCAGAAGGCAGAGAGTGAGATGGATGAAGCAGAAATGAGATCACACTAAGGAGGATCTGGGCAAACCTGCATGAGCCGGACTCCAGGTGAACAGGAGAGTTTGCAGGGTGGGCGGGCGGAGCTTCCTTACATAACTGACTTCGGAGCATGGCCCCTTTCGGATCCAGGAGGAGCGCTTGGGGAGCACCGGCCCTGAAGGCAGGAGGACCTGAGTGCGAATCTAGTCCCCGTCGCTTAACACATTCTAGCTGTGTGACCCTGGGCAAGTCACTTACCCCCAACTGCCTCAGCAAAAAAATAAAATAAAATAAAAATAGTGTTTGCCTTTCGTTTTTCACACTTGTGTGCTTCCAAGGTCATATTTTACTTAAGAAGTGCCTGTCTTGAATCCATGCAATACTCTATTTTTAAAACTTATCAATGAGCAAGGACAACTTTTTGAACTTTTCCTCCAAGAAGGTCTTATGATTCTGAAGCCCTGCAGTAGTGGTCTTGAAGGGGATCCCATAGACTCCCATCCCAGAGGAACTTTCCCTAGACAGGTTTACAGCCACTACTTCAAGTCACCAAACATTTATTAAGTATCTAGCATAGACCAAGCATTTTGCTAAGAATTGGAATACACAATTCCTGGAACCTGGCATAAGTTCTGACTCATACTAGGTGAGTAATAAATGCTGAACTGCTGAATTATTGAGAAAAATTAGATTAGAACCCTGTTCTTTGAATTCACTATCTAGTTAGTGGTTTTTTTCCCTAACAACCAAATTTAAAAATTAATGAAATAATGAAATAAAATACAAGTCTGCCTTATATTAAAAAAAAGAATTGGAATACAAAGACAAAAATACAATATTCTTTGCCTTCAGGGAACTTAGATTCTACGGGGATACCAAGAACATGAGTAAGTAAAATAAAAAGAAAATGAGTAAGGGACAGGTTTCCCCCAATTGATGTAATACAGATTGTAGTTTTCCATGATGAGGTAGGTTTTAATGTATGAATAAGATGTACTTAATGACCACCAATCCCTTTTATGAAACTCAGATATTTCTCTGATTGGATTGTGAAAGAGAACAGTGTGATGGGATGAGCAAGCAAATAAACCACATTTCTGGAGGCTCTAAATGATTGGCCCTTAGATAAGTTAAAGAATTCAAGAGCTGGAGGCAATTTTGGCATTTTATTTATACCAGGGGGCATCAATTGAGGGTGAAGAGTTTCTCTCCTTCTCTACACTGGCCATTTGATTGGAACTACAATCAGTTCCAGTAGGAAAAGCAGGAAACACTGATCCAATAGGATCAGTAGGAGAAAGAACATTTTAAAGAGCAGTCATGCCTTGTAGACAGAGACAGCTACAGACAGTTATCAAAGGAAGGAAGCAGCTAAAAGCAATATAATTCCTAAAAGAAGAAAAAAAAAGTCAGACTATGGAGAAGCTGACCCTGGCAACCTCGCTGAGTATTCCACCCTTTTATTACACGCAAGATAATCATGGATAGAAAGTAAACATATTTATCAAGTAGTAAATACAAATAGTAAAACAGTTGTAGGAAAGTTATACAAATTAGATTAGAGAGAGAACATTTTAGCTTAATCAGAGAGAATAATCTGAATAGAGATTGTGCTCTTAGTAGTCCGTGAGAGGGCAATTACTGGGAATTAAGGGACATGTTAGGAGGCTAGTTTTTTTCATGTATCTAAGCTCTGGAGATCTTCCATCTGCCATTAAGGTTTGCACTTTGCCTCTTGCCCTCCATCTTTATCCACTTTTCTCTTTCCAGTCTCTCCACATATAAACTGTACACAGTGTCGCTTTCTTAGGGGTCCGTAGCTTCACAGTGAAAGAAAGGCAAAAAATCAGAGTGGGATGGGGAGACAATATACCGACTATGTACAAACAAGAACTATGCAGGATAAATTGGGAGTAATCTCAGAAGGAGGACATCATTATTAAGGGAGCAGGGAAAGGCTTCTTATGGAAGGTGGAATTTTAGCTGAGAGCCAAAGAAAGTCAAGAGGCAAAGATGAGAAGGAAGAGAATCCTAGGCATAGGGATAGCCACTTAAATGCCCCGAAGTGAGTGTGCGGGCATGAGTAATGTGTAAGAGGATGGGAAAGGTAGAAAGGAGCCAGATTACGCAAGGCTTCCCAAGTCAAACAAAATGTCATATTTGATCCTGAAAGTAATAGGGAGCCACTGATGTATTGACAGGAGGTAGGAGGTGAGAAGAAATGATAGGGACATAACATGATGTGCTTATGATCAGTTTGATAGGTGGATGGAGACAGAGTACAATGGAGAGAGACTGAGGCTGGGAGACCAACCAGCAGGTTATGACAATAAGTTATCACTGATATTCTTTCAATTCATAGGGCGGGTGAAGCTGAGGAATTTAGAGTCAGGCTCTGAAAGTCCAGAACCACTGCTGTCAAACTCACTCCCCATCCTCATCCCCCAGATCAGCTCTGTACTTCAACCAGGCAGCGGACAACCTTCTCACCTGAAGGGACTGGGATTATTCATTTGAAACAGCCAAGCAAGCAGAATAGAGGATGAAGTAAAAGAAGCTCAGGCCCAAGGAATTTATCCCTCAGGTGGAAGGTGGGGCCGGAAGGCATGAAACAGGCTAGATACAAACTCTCTCATCAGCGAGAAGTTGTTATGCCACAGTTCTCTTTAACTGTCCTGACTCAGTTTCCCTGTACAAGTTTCCCTTGTCCCAGTTTCCTTAACTGTTCTGTCTCTGACCCAGTAAAACTAAGGATTATTCGCTCTCGGGTTATAAATTAGCAAGATAAAAGAGTAGATTCCTGACTGTTTTGTATCCTCAAGGATTTACAATATTCCTTTAAATATTCCAAGATAACCCAAAATATCTTTACTTCTTTGTATTCAAACATCCTGTCTCCGGATTTTTTAGGGTTTTATGGCTTCCCCTCCCTGATAAAAACTTTCCCTCCCTTTCTTTTCTTTGTCTCCAAAAAGGTATTTAAGAAGTTGGGGTTCCTCCATTCATTGCTGGAGTATGGCAGCTGGCAGTTGTATGCTGGTCTCCTCCAGCCCTGGGACCAACATGAATTCCTTAGTCCCAGTATACTTATCTTTGTCTGACTGGATAATCTGAGACTAGAGTCCTGTCCAGTCAATCTTATTCTCCCATTAATAAAAATATTAAAACTCTCTAATCTCTCTCCTGCCTCAGTTTCTCCGGCATTACAAAGTGTTCTTTGGTTTTGGTTGTTGTTTTTTTTTTTAGAAGTTTACTTTTTTATTAAAGTTTTTTTTTTTATTTTAAAAAACATATGCATGAAGACTTACATGAACTGATGCTCAGTGAAATGAGCAGAACCAGGAGATCATTATATACTTCAACAATGATACTGTTTGAGGATGTATTCTGATGGAAGTGGATCTCTTCGATAAAGAGAGCTAATTCAGTTTCAATTGATCAAGGATTGACAGAAGCAGCTACACCCAAAGAAAGAACACTGGGAAATGAATATAAACTGCTTGCATCTTTGTTTTTCTTCCTGGGTTATACCTTCTGAATCCAATTCTCCCTGTGCAACAAGAAAACTGTTCAGTTCTGCAAACATATATTGTATCTAGGATATACTGTAACCTATTTAACATGTAAAGGACTGCTTGCCATCTGGGGAAGGGGGAGGAGGAAGAAAGGGGGAAAATCGGAGCAGAAGTGAGTGCAAGGGATAATGTTGTAAAAAATTACCCTGGCATGGGTTCTGTCAATAAAAAGTTATTTATAAAATTAATTAATTAATTAATTAAATTGAAAAAAAAAAAACATATGCATGGATAATTTTCAGCATCCACCCTTGCAAAACTTTGTGTTCCAAATTTTTCCCTTCCTTTCCCCCACCCATTCCCCTAGACAGCAAGTAATCCAATACATGTTAAACATATGCAATTCTTCTATACATATTTCCACAATTGTCATGCTGCACAAGAAAAATCAGATCAAAGATGAAAAAAATGAGAAAGAAAACAAAATGCAAACAAACAATAACAAGAGTGAAAATGCTATGTTGTGAATCACACTCAGTTCCCACAGTCCTCTCTTTGGGTGTGGATGGCTCTTTTCATCACAAGATTATTGGAATTGACCTGAATCATCTCATTGTTGAAAAGAGTCACATCCATCAGAGTTGATCATCATATAATCTTGTTGCTGTGTACAATGATCTCCTGGTTCTGCTCATTTCACTTAGTATCAGTACATGTAAATCTCAAGGAGTATCTTTGTAAGAGTTTGCTCCTGAAGATTCCTAAGGTGCACAGAACATGCATAGGAATAAAAAAATCCTCTCTTAGATTAGCTTTTGTCTTTCAGTCTCATATGATCCTCATAACAAATCTATCAGGGGTGTAATTATTTGATATTCTATCTATTTGACAAATGAAGAAACTGAGAATGGGAGAAATTAAGTTCACTTGCTCACAGTTAGTAAAGGATAGAATAAGAATTCAAAGGCAGGGATAAAAGTGGAAATATGTTTAGAAGAATCGTACATGTTTAACACGTGTTGGATTACTTGCTGGGAAGGAAAAAGAGGGAGAATTATTTGAAATACAAGATTTTGCAAGAGTGAATGTTGAAAACTATCTTTGTACATATTTTGGAAATAAAAAGCTACTCATTAAATTTTTAAAAAAAATTTTTTTTAAAGAATTCAAATGCAGTTTTGTTAGTGGAACAAATAGTTGCTTGGAGATGGAATGGAGACTAGGGGTAATACCTTATTTTGATTAAGTTATTTAACTAATTGGCTAAGTACCCTAAACTCCCACTGTTAGTTCAGAGAAAAGGGTGTTTCTTTTTGGACCGTATGGATTTTTCAATCTCCTGAATGCTATTGCTACTGATCAACCTAGGCTGGCTTCCCAAATGTGGGTGACATGGAGAGCTGTAATTGCCAGTGCATACCACAAAGTGTCTATCTATATCCTTGTTATCTTTATGTAGCAAAAAAATCTTTTTTGCTGTTGACTCACTCTCACCACATTTTGATTTTGCCCTTAGGACCAACATAAATCTGGCTCAGAAACACAGGTTTTTCAACCTTTTGGAATCAAAAGGGTTTGTTAAATCCCCTCAAATAGTCTAGCTCTTTGTGACCGGGAAGGAGGGTGTCAAATCAGTTTTCTAGCTTTCTTTCTAGCCCCTTTTTAGCCCCCTCCCTTTCCTCATCGGTAAAATGTGGTTAAGAATGCTGACACACCCTGCTGCACAAAATTGTTGTGAGGAAATAATTCATAAACCATGGTATTATACTGGGGAGCTATTATTAATTTGCCTCCAGTCTGAATTTTTTGTCTTTCTCTTACTTACTTACAGGTCCCTACTTGTAAGTTCTTTATATTTGTACTGGGGCTGACTCCAACTGAACTCTTTCAGAGATTAGCTTGTCTGCCATGATTCTGCCTCCAGCCTCTCAAGTACCTTGAGGAATTTGGAATGTCTTTTTTCCACTTCAGCTCCAGCCAATACTAGCAGTATTCCCTCATTTTAGGGGATTAGTGCCTGGTAATCCAGTTCCATTTAGCCATTTAATTATTAATTGGCTTTTACAAAGAAATATTTACTTCACAGATGTAGCAAAAACAAACATTTTCCTTTAATACTGTAGTGCTTCAATTTCCAGGATACCACCTTGTTTGGGACTGGGATAGGTGGGGAAGGGATCACATCTTAGTTCTCACATAGCCTTTGTTCCATCAAGTTCATATTTAAAGATAGCATCACTTCAGGCTTGCACTGGTTTGGAGTCCTGGACCCAGGAACATCAGATCATTTGCAACTAGGCTGATTATAATATTTTGCCTGGATTCATGGGTCCCTCTGGATTGAACTCCTGGTTCAGACTAAAGAGTCTATTCCTTATTATTGTTCTGTAAGGAATGACCAGCAGGATGAATACAGAGAGGACTGGCGAGACTTACATGAACTGATGCTGAGTGAAATGAGCAGAACCAGGAGATCATTATATACCTCAACAACGATACTGTTTGAGGATGTATTCTGATGGAAGTGGATCTCTTTGATAAAGAGAGCCTTAACTGATCAAAGATGGATAGAAGCAGCTACACCCAAAGAAAGAACACTGGGAAATGAATATAAACTGCTTGCATTTTTGTTTTTCTTCCCGGGTTATTTATACCTTCTGAATTCAATTCTCCCTGTGCAACAAGAAAACTGTTCGGTTCTGCACACATATACTGTATCCAGGATATACTGCAACCCATTCAACATGTAAAGGATTCTTGCCATCTGGGGGAAGGGGTGGAAGGAGGGAGGGGAAAAATCGGAACAGAAGTGAATGCAAGGGATAATGCTGTAAAAAATTACCCTGGCATGCGTTCTATCAATAAAAAGTTATTAAAAAAAAAAAAAAGTCTATTCCTTGCATCTAGAACAGAACCTAGCTGCCCCCAAATCATGGTGGCTGTTGACTCAGTCCCTTTTGAAATAGCCAGTGGGGGAAAAAAGATTCATTCCCATCATTCCCACCATAGACCAGTGAACTCAGTGAGAAAATGTGAACCATTCTTCAGTTCTCACAATTTCTCCAGAAGTAGCAAATGGCCTCCACATAGATATTTCATTTTAGCAAACGGATGGGATCTGTACATGAGCCAGATCTACATTATATACTTTGTAGTAGGAAGTAATTTTCTCTATTTAATTAGTGAGTTCTCCTCTATTTTAGTCTCTTCCTTCTGAGATTAACCTCTATTCTTATTTATAGACTTTTTGGTACATAGCTGTGTGTATGCTGTATCCCCAATTAGAGTAATACTAACCAAAGTGGAATAAGCTGTCTTGAAATGGGTTACCCCATTATGCAAGCTCATACCCAAACGTAGCATCACTTCCAGTTCTTACTGCTCTGGAGTCCAGAACTCATGCATATCCACTCACCTGGTGCTAGGTCGGTAATTCCTGACTCCTAGAAGTCCTCACTGGAAATCATCAAGCAAAGGCTGATTGACTATTTCTCTGATATATTATAAAGGAATTCTCTTTCATATGAGTCAGTTTAGGTAGTCTGAGATTCTGTGATTACCTTATAATTATACGTCAAATTACTTTGATTAATATTTTTAAAAGAAATGCCCATTAGCAGAACTTACAGATATCTCTGTTAAGCATACAATTTTCATTGTAAAAGAGTTGATTACAATGGTAGGTATAGGTTGATCTGTATGAAATTTTCTACCTAAAAAAAACAAAAAAACATTATATTACTTTCACCTTTTTGTTGTTATTTGTTTGCTTCTTTTTTCCTTTTTTCTCATTATTTCCCTTTTAACCTGAATATATTTGCACAGCATGACAAATATGGAAACATGTTTAAAAGAATTGTACATATTTAACTTATATCAGAATGTTTACTGACTGGAGGAGGGGGGAAATGAGGGAGGGAGAAAAATTTGGAACACAAAGTTTTATAAAATTGAATGTTGAAAACTATCTTTACATGTATTTGGAAAAATAAATTGCTGCTTTAAAATTGCATTAAGGTCAAAGGAAATGCATAATTTTCAGATGATAACCATTCTGGAGAATAATTTGGAACTATGTCCAAAGGACTATCAAACTGTACATATCCTTTGACCCAGCAGTATCATTACTGGATCTATATTCCAAGGAAATCAAAAGGAAAGGTCCCACATGTGCCAAAATGTTTGCAGCAGCTTTTTGAGGTGGCAAAGAACTGGAAAATGAATAGATGCCCATTAATTGGGGAATGGCTGAACAAGTTGTGGTATATGAAGGTAACTGAATATTCTATAAGAAATGATGACCAAGATTTTTAGAAAGCCCCAAAAAGATTTATATGAATTTGTGCTCAGTGAAACAAGCAGGACCAGGGATACGTTGAACACAGTAATAGCAAGATTGTACAATGATCAACCATGAAAGACTTGGTTCTTCTCAGTGGTTCAGTAATGCACGGCAATCCTAATAAACTTGTGATAGAAAACTCCATCTGCATGCAGAAAGAGAACTGTGGAGATTGAATGTAAATCAACACATGCTATATTCACTTCTTTTTTCTGTTTTTTTTTTCTTCTCTCGTGATTTTTCCCTTTTGTTTTGATTTTTTCTCCCAACATGAGTCATAAAGAAATAGTATTTAAAAAGTTAATAAACATGTATAACCAAAAAAAATTAAGAAATGGGAAAATATAGCATTAAGGAATAATAAAGATTCTGTGATCTCAATTTCTCTATGAAACTTAAGCACTTAGCAAAAGAAACATGACTTGGGTTTTTTTTTTTTCCAATATGTATGATTTTAGTTCATTTCAACTGTTGGCCTGACTTTAAAAAGAACATTGACAAATGTTTATTGATAATAATGAAATATACTCCTCTCTTCTAGGTAGAGATACTGAGATATATACTGTCGGAAATGATCAATGATACCGTTTTGCTGCAAGAAATGGTTTTACCTATATCAGATTGCTTGCTGTCTTGGGGGGGGAGGGAGGTGAGGAAGGAAGGGAGAATTTGGAACTCAAAATATTAATGTTGAATGTTGAAAATTATCGTTACATGTAATTGGAAAAATAAAATATTCTAAATTTTTTAAAAATGGTTTCAGGGAGAAGGTGGTGATATTAGGAAATGGAAACTATGTTTTTTAAAGCATTCGTAAAACATTCCGTTTTATGAAGAACAACAACAATCCTCCCTATATTTAATATTGAACAAGTCGGTGGTAATTATAATAACATTATATAGAGATTTTAGGGTGTTATGCTCTTGTCTTTTTGCCAATAAATAATCTAATGGTCTTTTGAAAACGATGGCAGCAGGAAATTTGTTATAGACAACTTTGGTGAATTAAAAAAATATACTTTCAAATACTATGAAAGGTCACTATTTCTGGAAGTTCTACTAATGGCCTTCTTATCCATGAAGGTATAAAATTAGCGGTTTATTCCCTCTAGTTTTTCCATAGTTTTGTGTGTAGATCGCCAATAGAGGGGGCCCATTTCTCACCAGAAACAACCACTGGGAAATTGAGGTATTCATGGAGGGAATCTTGTTAATCCCACAGGTTGTTAAAATCTAAGGATAATGATTCTAGCAACCAAACAGATAGGGCCCAGAAGCTATCCAAAGACCTATTGCATAATAAATACTTTCTGCAGGGAAAGACAAGGCCACAGAGTCAATGAACTATCTTCTCTTTCCCTTTAAGATTTAGAATTAGAAATTAGGATGGGTTAGTCTACATATAGTACATATGAAACAATTTTAAATGCACAAACATCTCCAAGATATAATTCTTGTGTATACTCACTCCTTTCCTTTTCTCTCCACCCCATACTCCACTGAGTTTTATTCATCTCTTAAAGGATATTAGTAGGAAAAAGCAGATCACCTTTCACAACTTCTATCTTAAAATGTAAGGAAATATGTACTTCTTGAAAAGGTAGCTTTAATCTTCACTCGAAATCTTCTTCAACAATCACACATCAGGTCTCTGTCAATGTAAAGTGCCATATTTAATGTATTATCTTGTGGTGCAGTAGGAGTTGTGGAAGGAAACTGGGGTGCAAGCTTTATAGCAGCCTGAGGCTGGGGTGTGGCCACTGTTTATTGTAGTATTTATGTATTTCTTCCCTATTTAAGATGTACTTTTAAAAAATAGGTTCCTGTCTTCCCCCACCCCTCTCATATCACTTATGAAGTTTTGGAGTGTTGTATCATTTTTTACTGTGTGATTTTTTTTTACAGAGCTTGGTGCTTTTTTGGAAATGCTTTATGTCGCGTTATAGCAAAATGAACTGTTTTAGTAATGTTTCCTTGGTTCATCCAATTATACTTACAGAATAATGGCAAAAAACAAACAATCCCCCCCAAACCCAAGGTCAACCCCCCATTCCTGGGGGCAAGTCAATTTATCAGAAACTCATAGCTAAATGGCTTAGGGGATAGAGCACCAGGCCTTGAGTCAGGAAGATTCATTTTCCTGAGTTCAAATATGATCTTAGACATTTACTAGCTATGTGACCCTAGGCAAGTCATTTTATCCTGTTCTGTTTACCTCATTTTCCTCATCTGTAAAGTGAGCTGGAGAAAGAAATGGAAAACCACTCCAGTACCAAGAAAAATCCAAATAGGGTCATGAGGAGTTGGACGCAACAAACAATAAAAATCAGCAATCCCTTTCTGATGGATTGGGCCACTTCCTATGAAGTTGGGCATACATTAATTATTCCTGTCTTACTAACTTAGGGCATTTTATATATTCTAAACTGCAATCATGAGATATCACATTATAAAGGCTGCTACACAGAATAATAGGAATATGGAACAATAGTCTCCACAATGATCTTAGTACAAGTTACATAAATATTTAACATTCTTTTAAGTTTTCCTTTTCTGCAAATGTATTGACTAACTGAACATACAACTGGGGAAATTATAAAGTACCACTTTATCATTGACGTAAGAAGATCATTAATGTTAGGGGGTAAAGGACTAAATAGGTAAGCTGTAATCAATATATTGACCCTAATTGACATCTGGATTAACAGAGAAATTAGAGCACAATTGAGAAGTAACTTTGCATCAAGGCTGGACTGTGGTATAGATCGATAGTTGTGATCTCGCCTGGATTCTACTCCAGTTCTCAGAATTGCATCCGTTACATTTCAGAGCCGCTGCAATCATTCTAGTTTTTGGTCATCTGGGGCGCCAATTTTTTCCCACTATTGCTTCTGTCTTGCTTTCTGCCTCACCCTCTAGGGGCCAGATGATTGGGCACCCATTTCTCAACTTCCTATTTCACATTCTTCCCAGCAGGAAAATGCCCAGCAAGGATACTGTGGAACTTAATAAAGCAATGTACTTGAAAAATCCATCTAAATTTTGAATCTAAAATTATTTATTTTGTAGTCATTTTTTAAAATTTCTGCTTTTAAGAGTTTGTGTATTTTATGTGGAATGGAGACACTTTCATTTTCTATAGCTCCACAGCCTTCTCAAAGAAATCTCTCACAAGAAGCTATTTGTTATGAGGAAAGCCTCTGGGCTAATTTAGTTGTTAGCAATTCCATTTCCTTTTCTTGTTCTAGGAATCCAGTTTCTCTTGTCAGGTATTGAAAGTAATCATGTATTAAAGAAAGACTGTTTCTCTGTCTCTCTGTCTGTCTCTGTGTATGTCTCTCTCTGTCTCTCTCTCCCTCTCTCCATCCTCTCTGTCTCTCTGTGTCTGTCTGTCTGTCTGTCTCTCTCTTTTTGAAAATATTATCCAAAGAAATCCTTGGCTTGGCTAAAGTACTGACTTTTGGAAGTACTCAAGTATCTTAAATCACCTTTAAATTACTTCTCTGTTCTCTCAGGCCAGCATAGAGCTGTTTTCCAAAAATTGGTTGTGAAACGTCATCTAGACAATCTTTGAGGACTTAACCAGACATAGTGAAAGTTACAGTGATGTATTTGTGTTCAGGAACATGGGGTTGCACCTTAACATGTGTTGCACATAAAATGGGCAATTATGTTCTGGGGGTTATCCAGAGCGGTTCAGGATTCCTATGAAATGAAAACTGGACATGTTGGACTGATGCTTCAGCTAGTGATTTGTTAATAGAGTATAGCAGAGAACGGACTAAAGGCAAGGTAGTAGGCTAATAAGACCTGATGAAAAAGCAGTGTATAAACAGAATACCCAGGGTTTCATGGTTATAATCACTGAGTCATACCTGCTGAGGGCCTGTATGCTCATCAGGGGCCCAGATGGCAGAGCCAGGTGCAGTTTGGTGTATTCAGAAGGGCTAGAAATATTACGTTACATCCCACCTAGGAATAAGGGCCAACTTGCCAAGAATACAAAACTTCCATGAACGATCACATTCCTGGAACAGTTTGCTGTTGCAAGGTATACGTAGGTGATTGGAGACTGAATGTCATATCTTATAACTTTATATTACAATCTATCCCTTGACCCTGAAGGCCACATCCTAAAGCTGCTGCTTTATCACCAGTCTGTTTCCAGATTTGGCAGCTTCACTCTATCCGTAGTGAACAGATGAGGGTCAGAATCACAATTGCAGTGCCCAGAATCTCAAGATTCTGTTTATGATGCTTCCCTGATCCCATTGGGATAACTGGCTCATAGTTCCGGGAAATCCAGGATTTTGTCTTTATCATGCTTCTCTTTCCTGCATTGGCTCTGCTCAGAACTCCGTGTCATGAGCAATGGCCAGAATCTTGGGGCAGCAAGAGAAGTTCACCTTTGTCTAGAGTTCTTCTTGGCCAAATAGGACCACGTGGTCCTGCCCCCGTGACCCATTGGTCTTCAGCCTGAAGACATAAAACAGCAGCTCTTTGCTTGATTTGTGTGACGAGGACTTGCCCCAGGGATAACTGGCCCATCTCTGGTGTGGCTCATCAGTGGGTGAGGTACGAGATCAGAGGGACTAGGAATATAGCAGTGGCCAGGGGCTCTTAATAGCAGAGTTATTCAGGAGGTGTGGAAAGAAGTACCGAGTGACTTCCAAAGTGAAGCAGCCTGGAGCTGGCGGGCTTCAGTGGCAGTATCTAAAAGGGGACCTCAGTGAGGGGAGGAAAGTAGATGGAAGTATTAGGGAGGGTGGATCATTGCATCCCAATGGGCCTTTCTCATGACTAGGGGAAGCTCGTAAGCTCTAAACAGAAAATTAATTGGTAAGAAAATATATGAAACAGACGTCATCAATATGTAGCCAATCTCCTTCAGATATCCTTAGAGCTGTCCAAGACCCACCTAATATCAGAAGTAATCCCATCTCCTAACTGCTGGCCAGAACAGTCCAGCAGTGGTTCATCTCAAGAGAATTCTATCCTTGACTCCAATTCCAAGAAGGGTTCAGAGGATTTCAGGATTCCTGCAAAATGAAAACTTGACATGTTGGATTTGCTGTTTCAGAAGGGAGTCTATTGGCAAGATGGGATCGGTGGAGGACACAGAGGATTTGGGACTGGAAGTCAGGTGCAACCTCAAGGAAATAAATAATAAAGGCAGAAATAGCCAAAATTATATGATCATACTCACAAATCAAGAGCTATGGTCATGGAGGGTGCTGAGCCAATCTCCTCTAGTCACAATTCTCAGTTTTGTTTTGTTTTGTTTTTAATGCCTCTTTCTGGCTGCAGGTGGGCAAGCCACCTGCAGGAGGGTGTTTTCCAGGAGGGCTGGGAATAGCTGGTTCTCCCTGAAGGAGGGGGTACAAACATGTCAAAAAAAAATCCTCTATGCAAACTAAGGTATATTTACGGGAACCAGGGAGAGAGGGCAGGGGTTGCCAGGCACACATAATCCCTCTAAGATCAAGAGGTTCAAGGTTTCTATAACTTGATCTTACTTGATAGCAACTCAATAGTACAGGTACTAATCTTGCTGGAAGTAGCTCAGTGTGCAGATTGCTGTTTCACAGTTAAATACCAGGGACAACAAGGTCAGGAGTCAGGGCCTTGTGACTGTTTTATATTACACAAATTATCCACAAAAAGCCCCAAACATAAACATTTACTACCTAGCCAGCTCTATTAGGTACTGAAGATAGGAAGGTTTTTTAAAAAAACCAATCTCTGCCCTCAGTTAGCTTACCTTTGACAGGAGGGAAACAACTTGTAAAAAAAAAAAAAAAAGCATATATATCATAAAATAAGCAACCATTTAAGAAGGAAGGCGAGAACAGTAACAACAAAGGAGATCCCCTAAAGCTTCCTCTAGCCGCTGAACTTAGTTTTGAGGAAAGCAAGGGATTCTGAGAGAAAGAAATGGGGAGAAAGTGCATTTCAGCTATGGAGCACAGGCAAAGAGAGGGGAGACAGAAAATTAAGTGGAATATTTTGACTGGACAATGGAAGTAACCCTCCTAGGGAAACTAGTGAGAATCGTGAGTGGAAATATGATATGAGCCAGATGTGGTGACACACCTGTAATCCCTGCCACTGGAGAGGCTCAGCCAGGTGGATTACTGGAGTTTGAGAGTTCTGAGCTTTAGTAGGTCAATAGCCAACTGATGTCCACATTAAGTCCAGAATCAATGTGGAGGGTTTCTGGAGAAGAGAATCTCAAAAAATTGCCCAACAAGGGGTGAACTAGCCCACCTTAGAGATAGTAAGTCAAAGTTTCTATACACATCAGCAATGGATTGAGCTTCCAGGCTCAGAGAGAGAAGGAAACCTCGTCTCAAAAACAAAACCACCAAAAATTGTGTGATTGGGTATATGTGTATGTGTGTGTGTGTGTGTGTGTGTGTGTGTGTGTGTATTTATATATATATGCACATAGATATGCTATCTTCAGATATGTGTGTATTTTTCAATATACATATGTATATTGCGTATACATATATACATATATATGCATAATACTTGAAAATGGCATTTAGCATTTTGGTACTTCATATATTAATTATATTCTTGGAATTAAAAATATGAAATGATTCCAAGTAGTTTAAGTGGAAACTTTTTGTATCATTTGGAATTTTTCCCATGGCTATTTTCCTTTTTCTCTGCTTTTTAAGTTCCTGTTTCATAAACTTCCATAGATTTTCCTCCTCTCCTCAATTCAAAATACAACCTATTCCTCTGGAAATTTCTAGTTAGCTATTCATTTGTCCTCCTATTTAGGCAAAACCAGGAAATTGCCCAAACACACACACACACACACACACACACACACACACACACACGAACACATGTAAAGGTTTAGAAATAGACAACTTTCCAGAACTCAGGTTGCCAACCCTTTATCCATATATTCATTCATTTGACAAATACGTGGTAAATGTCTTTTAGTGGAGAAGATACAAATAAGACACACTGATTTCAAGAAGTTTACATTAGAGTAATGAAGATGAACTAAATAGAATCTAATGAGAGATATACAAAATGCTACATTCTCTCCCTCCTCAAATTTCCCAAGAGCACTTTGGATTTCTCCATTGATGGATCACAATTTACCTCATTTATAGAGAATGGAATTTGAAGTTGGTGTTCTTTAAGGTCTCTTCTCAGCTCCAAGATCTCAGAATTCTTTTTCTTGCCCTTTTCCACCGAAAGCTCATGCAATCTGCTCCTCAAGTCATACTAAAAGTGAAGGCAAAACCATGGACAAAAAGGAAATTCAAATGCAGCTCATTCGATTTCGGTTTTTTATTTTATTTTTTATTTTTATTGACATCTTTTGATTTTAAATCACTTTCATTTCTGAATGTCACTCTTCTCCCCCAGGCCTTCCATTTCAGTGACCCATTCTTTGTTTTATTTTGTTTTGTTTTTTTTAAAGGCACTTTAGAAAAATTAATCATTCTAAATTTCACGTTATATGCAATATTTAGCACCCATAGTCCTACACCTTTGTAAAGAAGGAAAAGAGGTACTTTTTTTTGTATCTTCTTTGGGGCTGAGTTTTTTTCATGTTGGACCAATAGATGTTCCTATCTTTCCAATTGTGGGGCAGGTAGGGGCGAAGTGGATAGAGAACCAAACCTGGAGTCAGAAAGACCTGAATTCAAATTCAACCTCAATCCAACCTAGCTTCATGACCCTGGGTAAATCACTTAACCCTGTTTGCCTCTGTTTCCTCATTTGTAAAACGAACTGGAAAAGGAAATGGCTGACCATTCCAATATTTTCACCAGGAAAACCTCAAATGGGAACATGAAGAGTTGGACATGACTGAACAAAAACTTCTTAACTGCTTTTCCTATATTAAATATTCTCAAATTTTTTATATGACCAGTTCTATAGACAGTTGAGTTTGATGCTTCGGGCATTTATTCTGATGCCTTTGATAAACAAGCCTTTTACCTTGTTTTCTCTACAAAACTCAAAACATTTTTCTCTTATTATGGGAGAGGTAGAATGTAAGTTTCTTGACAGCAAGCCTCTTTTACTTCTACCTTTGTATCCTTAGTCCCTAATATCATCTGGTACCTATGAGGTGCTTACTATATGCTTTTCTAATTGAATGGAATCAAAAGGTTTACCTTAAAGGATCATGATACTAACAACAAGAGGTTGTCTGCCACAGATCACTCAAATTAGCATTTAACCCTGACTAAGTAAATAAAAATGAGAATAATGATATTCGAACTACTAGTTACACAACAATGTCATTGTAAGGATCAAGTAAGATCAAAGCAATGCAATCCCTTTTTAGCCCTGAAGTACTATATAATTGTATTATTTTTATGCCTTCCTAGGCATTTGGTTTCTGCCAAATCAAAACATGTGCTAGCATTCTATAGCCAGCCTTAGAATATACACATAATTGTCTTTGCAGTTAGCAAAGAAAACATGGGGCCAGTTTAGTGGGTGGTGATGAGCACCCACTTTTCTAAAAGAAGGAGCATCTATTGCAAAAGGAAAATACTTTAGTACTTTTGGTATAAAATAGATCAACATGGCTGGAGTTGAAGTAGAGAAAATGGCCTATACTTGGTTGTTGTCAGTGCATTTTTATTCATATTTATTCAGGAAGACTATGGAGTTTTGCATTTGAAGTGAAGAGAATCTCTCTGCAGAACTAAAACATGATCAAAATTATGCTGAAAGGGCTTCCAATGGAGGCTATTCAGTTTTTCTTTTGAGAAGTACACTTTTTAGTAGGTAGTTCTTGGTACCTCTTAAGATTTAGTTTTCTAACTATTTGACCTCCCCCATTGATTTAGTTTTGTTTTATTTTATCTTATGAATACATTTTTTGACAGAATGAAAACTTGTCAATGACTCAAACAAGTCCTCTTATGAATACATTTTCCCCAAAAGTTTATCTTGTAAAAATCTTATTTTAATGATATCTTGTTTTCACATCATCTAAAATTTTCCTCTATATCTCTTCTAGAGAGTCATTCTATACAAATATCTATTTAAGTCTCTGGTTATTGGAGAAAAGACAAAGAGAAATAAGACACACTGTCTTAAAGAAGCTTACTAAAGTAAGATAAGATATACAAAATAATTAAAGTCTGAGATAAAACCTAATGAGCACATGGGATGCACAAAAAGTGATGATCTTTCCTACTCCAAATTTTCTAAATGCACTTTACATCTCTCCATTGATCTATTACAATTTATTTCATCTATAGAGAAAATAGTTTTAGAACCAGAAGGGACATCAAAGATCATCTACTCCAGTTTAGGAAACAGACTCAGAGAGATTGGGATTTGCTCAAGCTCACCTAAGTAATAAATGCCAAAACTAGGATACAAACCCTGATCTATGATTTTAAATTCAAAACTCTTTCCACAAATCACGATTCTTTATGTAATGCCTCTTATAAGGCATACAACTCTCCCTCATAACTTAGGTCCCTAGTGGGTTCAGAAACAAGAGGGACAATGAGACAACTATAACTCTAAGGATCACAGGAGGCTACTGCTAATTCATGAGTACCCAACAATATGTTTCCCATTTACAATCAGCCACTAAAATTAGTTTTTAGCAAATGCATTCTTAATGTGACATAGTAAGAATAACTGATAGAAATAAACCTATTCCCTCTATCTACCTTTGAAAAAAATTCCAATAAATATATACATCATCCTTGGGGAAGAGTGAATGACACATGTATTTTATATATAAAAATATATCAAAGATAAAAATAAAATCATCCTTTCTTTGTAAAATTTTTTCTTGTAGTTTCTTGTAGAGATCCCATCCAGCTCCCCTTGAATGTATCTCTCTTTTGGGTGGGCAGCTCAGCTGGTTTCTCAGGTCTGCTTCTTTCTAAAGTCTAAGGTTAAAACTTCTGCTCATCAAGAAGAATAATAGTCTCCGAAACTGTCTCCTCTCTTGAATGATTGTCTTCCTGAATCCATGTTTGTCTTCCATATCCCTCTCTGCTCCCAGGGGATGCATTGTCTCCTATTGATCCAGTCTTTTTAGTGATATGACTATTGGTGAAGGGAGAAAAGAGAAAATTGCCTTCTTCTCCCAAAAGTGACTTCCTCCTGATATTTTACGTATTTTGGTTTTCTATACTTTACCCATCCATCTAAGACTTCATTTTTTTTTTAATGTTAGCTTGGTACTGTACTTTATTCCTCAATAAATCCATTAATAAATGTAGATCTTATTATAGAGAATGGTGGGTTTTTTCAAAAAGCCATTTTTTAATTTTAAAATAATGTATTGTCAAGCCATTCTCCAATTGATAAATAGTCAAAGGATATGAACAGATAATTTTCAGATGAAGAAATTAAAACCATTTCTAGTCATATGAAAAAATGCTCTAAATCACTTTTGATTAGAAAAACGCAAATTAAGACAACTCTAACGTATCATCTCATATCGCTCAGATTGGCTAAAATGACAGGAAAAGATAATGATAAATGTTGGAGGGGATGTGGGAAAAACTGGGACACTAATAAAGTATTGGTGAAGTTGTGAAATGATCCAATCATTCTGGAGAACAATTTGGAACTATATTCAAAGGGATATCAAACTGTGCATACTCTTGAATCAGTAGTTTCTGTATCCCAAAGAGATAATAAAAAAGGGAAAATGATCCACATGTGTAAAAATGTTTGTAGCAGCCCTTTTTGTAGTGGCACGGAATTGAAAATTGATTAGATGTCCATTAGTTGGAGAATGGCTGAAAAAGTTATAGTATATGAATGTTATGAAATATTATTGTTCTATAAGAAATGACCAACAGGATGATTTCAGAGAGTCCTGGAGAGATTTACAAGGACTGATGCTAAATGAAGTGAGTAGAACCAAAAGAACATTGTATACAACAACAATAAGATTGTGATCAACTATGATGGACTTTGAGCTTTTCAACAATGAGGTGATTCAGCTCAATTACATAGACTTGTGATGGAGAGAGCCATCTGCATCCAGAGAGAGAACTATGAGGACTGGGTGTGGATAACCACATAGTATTTTCATCATTTTTATTATTGTTTGCTTGCTTTTTTTTTTCTTTTTTCCCTTTTTGATCTGACTTTTCCTGTGCAGCATGATACATGTTTAGAAGAATTGCATATGTTTAACCTATATTGGATTACTTGCTGCCTAAGGGAGGAGAGTAGGGAAGGGAAGGGAGAAAAATTTGGAACACAAGGTTTTGCAAGGTGAATGTTGAAAATTATCTTTGCATGTATAATAAAAAACTTATTTAAAAAAATAAAATAGGCCTAGAGAGACTTACATGAACTAATGCTAAGTGAAATTGGCAGAATCAGAAGATCATTGTACATGACAACATCAATATTATACGATGATCAATTCTAATGAACTCTTTCCAACGATGAGATAACTGAGGCCAGTTTCAATGATCTTGTGATGGAGAGAGCCATCTACACCCAGAGAGAGGACTATGGGAATTGAATGTGCATCACAATGTAACATTCTCATCTTTTTATTGTTGTTTATTTGTATTTTGTTTTCTTACTCATTTACTTTCCTTTTTGATCTGATTTTTTTTTGTGCAGCAAGAGAATTGTATAAATATATTTACACATATTGGATTTAACATATATTTTAACATGTATAACATATTTTAGATTGCTTGACATCTAGGAGAGAGGATGGGAAGGAGGGGAAAATCTGAAACACAAGGCTATGCAAGGGTTAATGTTGAAAAATTATCCGTGCATATTTTTTTTTAATTTTATTTTATTTAATAATAACTTTGTATTGACAGAATCCATGCCAGGATAATTTTTACACAGCATTATCCCTTGCAATCACTTATGTTTCGTTTTTTCCCCTCCCTCCTTCCTCCCCCCCACCAAGATGGCAAGCAGTCCTATATATGTTAAATATGTCGTGCATATGTTTTGAAAATTAAAAACTTTAAAAACTTTTTTAAAAAGCAAAATAAAATAATATATTTACCTTTAAACAACAAAAATAATTAAACATGCTTACAACTCTGCATTTTAAAAATGAATTACATATAATATTAAGATCAAGGGGTCAGATTCTGGAGAGCAATCTGGAATTATGCCCAAAAAGTTATCAAACTGTGCATACCCTTTGATCCAGCAGTGTTTCTATTGGGCTTATATCCCAAAGAAATACTAAAAAAAGGAAAGGGACCTGTATGTGCCAAAATGTTTGTAGCAGCCCTGTTTGTAGTGGCCAGAAACTGGAAAATGAATGGATGCCCATCAATTGGAGAATGGCTGGGTAAATTGTGGTATATGAATGTTATGGAATATTATTGCTCTGTAAGGAATGACCAGCAGGATGAATACAGAGAGGCTTGGAGAGACCTACATGGACTGATGCTAAGTGAGATGAGCAGAACCAGGAGATCATTATACACTTCGACAACAATATTGTATGAGGATGTATTCTGATGGAAGTGGATTTCTATGACAAAGAGACCTAACTGAGTTTCAATGGATAAATGATGGACAGAAACAGCTACACCCAAAGAAGGAACACTGGGAAACGAATGTGAACTGTTTGCATTTTTGATTTTCTTCCCGAGTTATTTTTACCTTCTGAATCCAATTCTTCCTGTGCAACAGGAGAACTGTTTGGTTCTGCAAATATGTATTATATCTAGGATATATTGCAATATATTTAACATATATAGGACTGCTTGCCATCTTGGGGGGGGGGGGTGGAGGGAGGGAGGGGAAAAAACGAAACATAAGCGAGTGCAAGGGATAATGTTGTAAAAAATTACCCTGGCATGGATTCTGTCAATACAAAGTTATTATTAAATAAAATTTAAAAAAATAAAAAATAAAAAATAAAAAAAGATCAAGGGGTCAGGATACGTGGATTCTAATACTGAATCTTTCATCAATTAGCTGTGTGCCCATGAATAACCCATTTCACTTCTCCATGTTTGTTTCTTCACTTATAAAATATAGAGAATAACATTTGCTCGATCAAATTTGTTTAATTGCTTTCAGTTAATATGTATTGACTAAACACCTTCTATGTGCTAAATAAGGTGGGGAATAAAAGAATCGCAAAATGTGGTCTCTGTAGTGCGGAAAAGAGTTCCTAAGAGACCTTCATGAGGTCTCCACAGAGAGAGAAAAGGACCTCTAATAACCTTGAACTGTGAATTTGTTCTTTGTCTACACGTGGTTTTCAAGTTTAAACCTAGTCTCCTCAGAGAACTTGTGTGTAGGTGGAAGAGTATCCACAAATCCTGTCTACCCAGTTCTGTATTCTTTTTTTTTTTTGGTAGCTTTTTGCTTGTTATACTTTTTCAGTAAATACCTGCTTCTAAAAGCTAATTAAGTCTGGCTGACTAATTGGTAATCAATGGGGAGCACACAGGGTGAGAGTGTTACAAACCACAGCTCCCTAGAGTTATCCTTAGAACTCTGAAAAGAGTTATTTGTTCTCTGGGAACCCAACCTGCCTAATTTGAGTGGGCATTGAGAGAGGGAATGTCCCACAGGTGGTAATATAAACTAAATAGAGAAAGAGACAGAGATAAAGAGAGAGACAGAAAGAAATAAACAGGAAGACAGAGAGAGAGAGAGAGAGAGAGAGAGAGAATTCACTTTATTTTAATCTCAAATTCATTTCAATTTCAAGCAAATTAGAAATAAAACACAGATATATTTACAGATCAGGCTACATGGCTATGATCAAAATATCCCAACTATTTGATGGCCCCTAATCCTAATGATAAATTCAGTTCTTTTGGAGGTTGAAAGAAAAACGTACAAAGCGAAACATAAAACAAGCATCAGAAACCCGAAGGCAGTACTCAAGATAATTTTTCAGTAGCAAACTGAGTCATTGCTGCTACAGGCACTCTAAACACACTCATAGAGTGAGTAAAATTTGCCTTTGGCAGCCTCCCACCTCCTTTTTCATCCTCCTTCCCATTTCTTGGCACACACTGTTTTTCACTGCCTGTGTACTCACGGCACAGTCCCTGTACATCTGTGGCATGTGGCATCTCACCTAAAATTGCCTCTTCTGAAGGGATCTCTGCTCTCCCTCTTCTCTCCTTTCCCCTAGTATCAGTAAAGGGAAATGAAAATGGACATAGAACAATCTGAGTTTGCAAATTGCAGAAGAGGCAGAGACAGACAAAGAGGGGGAGGGAGGGAGAGGGGGAAAGAAAGAGGGAATGAGAGAGAGAAGGATAGAGGGAGGGAGGGAAGGAGGGAGAGAGAAAAAAGAAGGGAGAGAGGGGGAAAGAGAGAAGGACAAATGGAGAGGGAAGGAGAAAGAGGAGGGAGGGAGAGAGAGGGGGAGAGAAAGAGGGAGAGGGAGAGAAAAACAGACAGAGACAGAGAGACAGAGACAAAAACAGAGAAACAGAGATAGAGAAAGAAAGAGACAGCTAGAGACAGAGAAATAGAGACAGAGAGGGACAGAGGGAGAATGAGAGGAAGGAGATGGAGACAGAGACAGAGATAGAGAGGGAAGTAAGTGGAGACTCCCAGCTTGGAGATAGTTGGGTCTTTGCTATCTGAGCTGTGATTCAGAACAGCCCAGGTTTGGGGAACAGGATATTTAAAGCCACAAGAAACACTGTCCTGTCACATGTTTCTTCTACCGCTGGAGGATCAAGGACATCCTTAAAGTTCTGCTCTTTCCCCCAATGTTTGTCCCCCACAGAAGAACTAGTCACATTGCTGATCAGCAGTAATAGAGAAGTTAGAAAGAGATGCTTCTGTAGAGCTACTGTAAAGGAAATAGTTTTTTTAAAACATACGTTTATTGTTGTTCCTTCTCATCCAATTCTTCATGACCCCATTTGGAGTTTGCTTGGCAGAGATACTGGAGCCGTTTGCTTCTCCAGCGCATTTCACAGACGAGGAAACTGAGGCAAACAGGGTGAATGATTTGCCCAGAGTTACACGGCTAATAAGCCTCTGACAGCAGATTTGAACTCAGGTCTTCCTGACTTCCGGCCTGATACTATCCACTGTTCCATCTAGCTGCCTCAATCAGGGTCTTCTTAAAGCTTTTGTGTGGTTTGTAAGCCTTTGACATACCAACTTTAATAACGAGTACTAGCAGCAAAAAGTACAAAGTGCAAATGGCATTTAAAAGAAAATGCAATTTTCTTCTCATAGTTAATGTAAATTTCAGTTCTGTCAATTTGACTTCTAGGGACAGAATTTACTTTCTCTTCTACAGGAGTCATTTTCCCTTTGCCACAGAATGTGATATAAATTTAAAGAGCCGTATAAATGTAGTTGTCCCAAACTTGAGTCAATTTGCCTTTAAATGGCAGCTAAATATTATTCTATCATATTTAACTCTAATAATGCCCTAATTGTTTGTCTGACTTTCTAAATTTAATGAGACATCCAAGTAGAAATATCCCATGGGCAGATTGGATTTTATAGGACAGTAGGGAAGAAGTCAGAACAAACTATGGAGAGAAGAGGGTGATGGATGTAAAAACTGAGAACATTAGGGTCCAGAATCTAGATGGAGATTTTACTCCTAATTCAGGTAATCTGTTTCTTGTATATTCTGTGTCTTCCTATTTATGTGCATGCCATCCCCCTCCATTAGAATATAGGCTTCAAATTAAGACAATTCTGAGATATTGTACAGATCTCTCAGATCTGCTAAGATGACAGGAAAAGATGATAATAAATTTTGGAAGGAATGTGAGAAAACTGGGATACTAACACATTGTTGGTGGAACTGTGAACGGATCCAACCATTCTGGAGAGCAGTTTGGAACTTTGGGCTATCAAACTGTGCGTACCCTTTGATCCAGCTGTCTCTCCTAGGCCTGTATCCCAAAGAGATCATAAAGGAGGGAAAGGGACCCGTATGTGCAAAAATGTTTGTGGCAGCCTTTTTTGTAATGGCTAGAAACTGGAAACTGAGTGGATGCCCATCAGTTGAGGAATGACTCAATAAGTTATGGTGTATGAATGTTATGGAATATTATTGTTCTATAAGAAATGACCAGCAGGATGATTCCAGAGAGGCCTAGAGAGACTGACATGAACTGATGCTGAGTGAAATGAGCAGAACCAGGAGATCATTGTATATAGCAACAACAAGACTATGTGATAATCAACTCTGATGGACTTGGCTTTTTTCAATAATGAGGTGATTTAGACCAATTCCAGTAGACTTGTAATGGACAGAGCCATCTATATCCAGAGAGAGGGCTATGGGGACTGTGTGTATTGGTTAAACATATGCTATACTTCTAAACATATTTCCACATTTATCATTCTGCACAAGAAAAACCAGATCTAAAGGGAAAAAATGAGAAAGAAAAAAAAAAAAAAAACAAGCAAGCAAACAGCAACAACAACAGAAAATACTATGTTGTGATCCACATTCAATTCCCATAGTCTTCATTCTGGGAACAGATGGCTCTTTGAATCACAAGTCTATTGGAATTGGCCTGAATCATCTCATTCCTGAAAAAAAAAGCCACGTCCTTCACAGTTGATCATCACATAATCTCATTGTTGCCTTTTACACTTTTCTATTGGTTCTACTTACTTCACTCAGCATCAGTTCATATAAGTCTTTGCAGGCCTTTCTGAAATCATCCTGCTGGTCATTTCTTACAGAACAATAATATTCCATAATATTCATATACCACAATTTATTCAGCCATTCTCTAGCTGATGGGCATCCACCGTGAACTTGTTTTTAAAAATATTTTGATAACTATATTTCAATAGAATTGGTATTCCCTGTAATCTTTTCTATTTTATTTCACATATTATTTTGAAAAGATCTATAAGTTTCATAAGGCTGCCAAAGGTGTTTGTGACACAAGAAAGCTTAAGAACCTGTAAATATCATATAAATGTTATGATTTCCTACTGAAGTTGTCACAAAAGAAACCACCTCTGTTTTCACCAGCCCACAAAAGCTCTACTTTCAGGGGAACAGTCACATGAAATGTTATGCTCTTGAAATAAATAAATAAAGTAAATAGCACCAGTTCAAAAACTAAACCCAGACCAACTTCAGGGCTTAATCAGATAGGTTTAATTATCTGTCTAGTTTAAAAAAAAAAAAAAAAGTCATTCTTGGGATGGAAAATGTTATCCACATCCAGAAAGGAGAACTATGGAGATTGAATTTGGATCAAACTGTAATATTTTCATTTTTTTTGTTTGCTTGCTTTTTTTTTCTTGTGGTTCCCCCCCCCCCCTTTTGATCTGCTTTTTCTTACACAACATGACAAATATGAAAATATGTTTAAAAGGATTGTACATGTTTAACCTAGATTACTTGCTGTCTTGGGGAGGGGAAAAGTAAGGAAGGGAGAACAAAACTGGAACACAAAGCCTTATAAAAATGAATGTTGAATACTTTAATATATTTAACATGTATTGGTCTACCTGTCATCTGGGGTGGGGGGAGGGGAAGAAGGGGAAAAATTGGAACAGAAGGTTTTGCAAGAGTCAATGCTGAAAAATTACCCATGCATATATCTTGTAAATAAAAAGCTATAATAATAATAATAAAAAACTTTAAAAAAGAAAATAAAAAAATGACTCTTGAAAATGATCTTTACATGTATTTGAAAAAATAAAATATTATTAAGAAAAAAGAAAAAGGAAACTATCTTTACATGTATTTGGAAAAATAAAATGCTATTAAAAATGATTGTATTTTACTTTGTATCTAAATCAACTGCAGAAGACTTGCTAGGTTGCTAGGAGTAATCAGATAACGTAGCTTCTTAATTAATTAAAGAGCATTGTATAAGGATTAAGACAAGCACACAGCTCCAGTTAAGAGAGCAGATGGGAGAGTTGAAGTGATTTCTCTCATTTAGTGCCTGGCAAAAAAGAGAAGGCCTTGTAGACAGCTGGCATGTTTAATGGACAGAGGTTTAGAGCTCAGGTTTCTTGACTAAAGAAAATAAAATTTAAAAAATAGAAAAAGATTAAGGAATCATTGCAGCCAAAACTTACTAAGAGGCAGTTGGTCCAGTGATCAGATTGCCTGGAACTGAGAGAAAGTAGAACTAAGAGAAAAATTGCCAAGAGGAGTCTAAGCACTAACGGGTGAATGAAGTTAGAATCCTAGCAAGAATCTTGCATTTAAAAATGTGGATTACATTCTTTGTGCCTGATTTTTGTCAAAAATCCTATTTACTACAGTTGCATTGGTATACACCTGAAGAACGTTTTGGATGAAATTCTAGCCCAGAAAGACATCTGTCAAAATAGCTCTCCCCTTTTTTTGTTTTTCCTTTCAAACATATAATTATGCTTAATCTTTTTTGGGGGGGTTGGGAGTATTTTATCTTCTCCCTTTCCTTTTTTAAAATTTGGTTATATGAACAAACATTTCATTATTTTTTTAAAATGTGGATTGACATAAGTTATGAGAACAAGAGAGTTTTGTCCTCTCTAGATCTTGGTTTCCTCATCTAAGGCATGAAGGAGTTAGTCCCTAGATGATCTTTATGAAGCTGTTCAGCTCTAAAATCCCAAGATTTATGATCACAAGTAGGATTTCTAAAACTCCCTTGAACTTCTTGGGAAGGTTGGTAAAGCCCATGGATTCCTTCTCAGAATCAAGTTTTTAAATGCATAAAATAAAAATACAGAGAATTACAAAAGAAACCAGTTACATTGGAATGTAATTTTCAAAATTATTATTTTTTTTAAGTTCACAGACCCCAGGTATAGTTGGGAACCTGGAAAGAAAGATAATTACCTTCCTGATAGAGAATTCTGGGGAAATGGTGGAATAGGTCAGTAAATTTCAAGCTCTCTCTATTTCCCCAACAAATAAAACAAATTTGCGCCTTGAACATAGACTAAGATTTGATAAAATCAAGAAGATTCAGGACAGAAGAGGGGTCCTCCAGAGACAACCGGAGAAGATCTGGACAAAGACCCCAGACTGGGCATTAACCTGTCTGAAATGCAAACAACACCTCCAAGCTAGCTCAGCAGAAACCTCAAATGGGGAGCCCTGGGGCTAGCTGAGTGTGTCTGGAGCCTCAGCAGGAATCACAGAGACTTTCACCTCTGGGACTGTTTGTGGAGTCAGGTCCGAGTCCCAGAAGACTGAGAGAACCTCAGCTGATTAGGAATACCAGCTCCAGCTGTGCTGCAGAGCTGCGGCCCTGAGGAAACAGCACCCAGTGAGTGCAGAGGCAGTGGGACAAGGATTTTAAAAAATGAGCCCGCAAAGAAGAAAGAACCCCGCCATGGAAACATATTATGAAAACAAGGAAGATCGAGGGTTCATGTTCAGAGGAAGACACTTTAGTAAAAAGAAAAAAAAAAAAAACTTTTACCCTCCCCCCCCCCCCCCCAAAGAGTACGGTGAAATGGTTCTCTGCCCAGAAAAAATTTATAAAACTCAAAAAAGAAATGAGAGACACTGAGGAAAAATTAAAAAGAAAAATAAAAACCATCCAAGAAAAACAAGATTATGAAAAAAAAAAAAAAGTTAGCCAATTAGAAAAGGAGGTACGTAAGTCTCAAAGATGAAAATAAGTCTTTGAAAATTAGGATTGGGCATTCTGGAGAGCAATCTGGAATTATGCCCAAAAAGTTATCAAACTGTGCATACCCTTTGATCCAGCAGTGTTACTTCTGGGCTTATATCCCAAAAAAATACTAAAGAAGGGAAAGGGACCTGTATGTGCCAAAATGTTTGTGGCAGCCCTGTTTGTAGTGGCTAGAAACTGGAAATTGAATGGATGCCCATCAATTGGAGAATGGCTGGGTAAATTGTGGTATATGAATGTTATGGAATATTATTGTTCTGTAAGAAATGACCAGCAGGATGAATACAGAGAGGCTTGGAGAGACTTACATGAACTGATGCTGAGTGAAATGAGCAGAACCAGGAGATCATTATATACCTTAACAACGATATTGTATGAGGATGTATTGTGATGGAAGTGGATTTCTTTGACAAAGAGACCTAACTCAGTTTCAATTGATAAATGATGGACAGAAGCAGCTACACCCAAAGAAAGAACACTGGGAAACGAATGTGAACTATTTGCATTTTTGTTTTTCTTCCCGGGTTATTTTTACCTTCTGAATCCAATTCTCCCTGTGCAACAAGAGAACTGTTCGGTTCTGCATACATATATTGTATCTAGGATATACTGCAACATATCTAACATATATAGGACTGCTCGCCATCTAGGGGAGGGGGTGGAGGGAGGGAGGGGAAAAATCGGAACAGAAGTGAGTGCAAGGGATAATGTTGTAAAAAAAAAAAAAAAAAAATTACCCTGGCACGGATTCTGTCAATATAAAGTTATTATAAAATAAAATATATATAAAAAAAAGAAAATTAGGGTTGGGAAGCCAGTGAAGCCATGAGAGATCAAGAAATGACAAAACAGATTATAAAGGATGAAAAAATAGAACAGAATGTGAAACATAAGAAAAACGACAGATCTAGAGAACAGATCAAGAAGGGAAAATATAAGAACAATTGGATTGCCAGAAAGTTGTGACCAAAAAGAGAACCTTGACACGATAATGTAGTAAATAATCCAAGAAAATCGTCCTAGAGTGATAGAACATGAAAGGAAAGTAGAAATAGAAAAAGTTCAGGGATCATCACCTCAAAGAGATCTTTTGTGGAAAACAAACAGGAATATTGCCAAATTTTGAAATCCCCAACTCAAAGAGAAAGATTTGCAAGAAGCAAGAAAAAAAAAATTAAATTGCTGGAGTTACAATTAGAATTATACAAGACTTAGCAACTATACTAAAAGACTGCAGATTCTGGAATCATATCTCTCAACAATCAAAAGAGCTAGGCCTTCGGACAAAAATATCATATCCAGCAAAATTATTTATAATTTTGAATGAGAAAAATTGGACATTCAGCGAACTTGCAGATTTTGAGGACATTTTATCAATAAAATCCAAACTTAATAGAAAATGTAGCATTTGGGAGCCAATATGAAAGATCAATTTTAAGGAACTTAACATGGACAAAGTGTTTAAACATGGACAAATTATTTATGTTTTTAAAATATATGTATACTATATGTTTAAGATTCCAAAGAATAATTTACAAGGAAGTTAAGTAAAGATGGGTGTTCATTCATATATTTTTTTTCCTACTAATGTATATAGTTTCTTGACCTGGCAATTTGTTGTTATATATTTTGAATCCTCTCTGATGTTCTGCTGGACACATGACAATATTCGCTTTTGTTTTGCTCTATTTTGTTTTGTATTTTCTGGAGTTTTTTCTTACTCTGTTTTTTTTTTTTTCAAATAAAATAAATTTTTAAAAATAAAAAAGTAAAACAATATAAAATAGAAACAAACAATTTTTAAAAAGATAATTACCTTTCTTATGATGTGTATTCATTCTGAAATTTTTCCTCTGAAGAAGTGTCATATTTACATTTGATATTTATTTTAAAGCTTATGTATTTTAATAAAGAGAAATGTCTTTGATATATAAAAGCAGAAAGTCATGGTTATGGGGCAGCTAAGTGGCACAGTGGATAGAGCACCAGCCCTAAAGTCAGGAGGACCTGGATTAAAATTTGGCTTCAGAGACTTAACACTTCCCCAGCTGTGTGTTTCTGGGCAAGTAACAACCCCAATTGCCTCAGCAAAAAGAAGAAAAAAAAAGGATCATGGTTACAAATATACAGAATGATTTTACACAGAAGAATTTACATTTTTAATCTTTAGGAAAATATATTCTCAACTCTGATTATATGCAGTGACAAATTTCCTAGTTTGGTGGCTATCTACAAAAATTTTCAGTGAATATTGATCAGAGAAATGCAAATTAAAACCATTATAAGGTACCACTCCACACCTTTCAAATTGACTAAAATGACAGGAAAAGATAATGATGAATGTTGCAGGTAATGTAAGAAAAACTGGGACACTAATACATTGTTGGTGGAGTTGTTAACTGATCCAACCATTCTGGATGATTACAATTTGGAACTATTCCCAAAGGGCTATATAATGTGTATAGCCTTAGATCCAGTAGTGTTTCTACTGGATCTATATCCCAAAGAGAATATTAAAAAGGGAAAAGGACTCACATGTGCAAAAATATTTGTAGTAGCCCTTTTTTGTAGGGCAAGGAAATGGAAACTGAGTGAATGCCCATCAGTTGGAGAATGGCTGAATAAATTGTGGCATATAAATGTTATGGAATATTATTGTTCTGTACGAAAGATCAGCAGGATGATTTCAGAGAAGCCTGGAGAGATTTACATGAACTGATGCTGAATGAAATGAGCAGAACTAGGAGGTCATTATACACAGTAACAGCAAGATTATATATCATTATATAATCATTATATAATCAATTCTGACACATGTGGCTCTTTTCAACTACAAGGTGATTCAGACCAGTTCCAATGGTCTTGTAATGGTGAAAACCATCTACATCAAGAGAGGGGACTTTGGAGATTGAGTGTGAAGCACAACATAGTATTTTCACTTACTTTATTGTTGTTTGTTTGCATTTTTTTCTCTTTGATCTGATTTTTCTTGTGCAGCATGATAATTGTGGAAATATGTATAGAAGAATTACACATATTTAACATACATTAGAAGGGTGAGGGGAAGGGAGGGACAAACAAATTTTGGAACACAAGGTTTTGCAAAGGTGAATGTTGAAAACCACATATACATTTTGAAAATAAAAATCTTTATTAAAAAATTTCAGTGACTTATTGAAAACTAAGAAAACTTAAAAGTAGGAATTACACAAAAAATGCCAAGATGTAACAACTTTTTCACAAGTTGTGTGGGACTAATTAATTTAATTATTTCACTTTTTTATAATCAAATGCACCCATTATATAAACTAAGCAGTATAGAAGTGAGGAGATTCTTTACAAGTAAGTTAGACTGTTCTTAATCAAGGATTGGACATTATAGACTTTAGTTTTATTTAATATTATCTTCTGCAACAGTCTAAAGGATGCTATATATCAACTGTAGATATGTTACCAAATGAAAAAAAAAAGGGGGGGGGGCAATAAGCCCATAAGCTCAAGTATGAAACAACAGAACAATTTAGGTGGGAGAGAAAGGAAGAGAATTCCTATACTCAGGAAATCAGAAGTTTTAGTCATATTTCCATAAAGGTAGACCTGAGAAGACTGGAGGCTTGTGGGAAAAATTGACCACTAAAGCAGCAGAAAACACAATGGTTAATAGAAAGAACAGTGTATGAGGGAGCAAGACTGATGGTCGTTTTCAAAACCTCAGGAGCTGATCGTGATAGCAGTGTCATTGGGCTCGTGGCCAGCTTGTTAGGAAGCCAGCTTGTTGTTGTCTGCTTTCATGGCACTGTCGATCATCTGGAACCTGCCAGAGTTGGTTGCTCAGAGTGTCCGACCAGAATGTTATGGAGGGGTAGCTGCTGACGGAGCTACCCCAGAGAACCTGAATTCAAATCCCATGTCTGATGCTTGCCTAGCCTCCCCGTCTTAGTTTTCTCATCTGCAAATCGAGGGGTTGGATCTAATGGCTTCTGATGCTTTTTTTTTTTTTTTCCCTGCTCTAGCATCCATAATCCTCAATGAAATTTCCCCTAACTTCTGTAACTGCTAATACCCTCTTCTTTCTCATTACCTTGCATTAGACTTACATGTTATACAAATCATAACTCTTCCTTAGTAGAATTTAAGTTTCAAAAGGGCAAGAAAATTTGTGGTTTTGTCTTTATATTCCTAGTACTTAAGACAATGCTTTGTATTTAGTAGGCTTAATAAGTATTTAGTGAATTAATTTGAATTTTGCATCAGAGATTTACAGTTTTTACTTTTATTATATTTGTCCTGTGTTTTAATAAAGCATTAATTAATATAGCATAAATTAGGTATGCTTTGTTTTGTGTTTTATGATAGCATTAAATATTTTACAGATGGGGAAATAAGGCAAACTGTTAAATGACTTGCAAAAGTTCACAGAGCTAGTAAGTATCTGAGGTTAAATTTGAATATGTCTATTTAACTCCAAATTTATGATTTATGGTATCTTTAAGACTACTAAAGAAGGCTTAATATATTTTCATTATTTTGAAGATGAATAATGTTTCAGTAGCTTTTAATTATATATATGCATACACATAATTTTGAAAGGTTTGATACATTTTAAGTGTGGTTTTTCTTAAATTTAAAAGTCAAGATGTGTTCTAGAAGAAAGTATATCCAACTTTAAAATGGAAATCACCAGGACAATATGTCGTGATAATATTGGCATCTATTCTTTTAAATGAAAAATGTTCATCAAATAAAAAAGAGTTACAGCTGTTTCCTAGCCAGCCCTGGTCATTCCCAAAGGTAGTTCCCCAGGATATACAATAACCCTTTTGGGGATAGTGAACTCAACTGGGTATCTTTTTTGCTTAGGAATACTCTGAGTAATGCAATGTTTTAAAGTCTTTTCTGTCAATATGACATGAACACAAAACCTTAGCTGTCCTAGTCACTATTTTTCCATGATCTCTAACAGGCTGGGAATCACAAAGTAAGCTTTGTAATTGCAGGAATTGCTTATTACTTTGTTACATCCCAGGCACTGAGTGGTACAGAGTCGTGTCCACAGTAGTCATTCAGTAAAGCATGGATGAAGGAATAAATCTTTAATTTGGATATCTCAAATGGAATGTGCTATTTGTTCACCTACAATTATCAGTAATTGCTTTTATCAATGGAAAATTTTTTCTTTTCCACAGCAATAATAGATATTCAGCTCAGATTCCTGAGTTTTTATCTAGAAGTCTGAAATATAACTACAGTAGCATCAAGACTGGGAAATCTCTCTTGGGCTTCTCTGTTTGCTAACATGATTTCGAATTATCTGTTATGAGCACTGTGTTCCAGAATAATATTGATTGTTTTTCAGATAATGCAATTCATGGTTAATAACCTAGTCAGTTCTTGTTCAGGGAAATATTTATTTTGTTCAGTAAGGTTTGACAGGAAAAAATACATTTTAATAAATAAAAATTACATAAGACCATTTCTTTAGGTATGTTTTTAGTAAAAGATCCTTATTCAAGTTGGACTAGATGGCAGAAGTCCCTTCCAACTCTGTGATTCCTTGATTCATAAACTCTCATTTTTAGCATTGAATAAGGAGGACACTATTTGCTCCCAATTGCCTTTTGGCAACTTTTAGGGCTTGGTCCCTAAGAGTAACCTAATCTAGGCAGCTGATGGTGCGTAGGTTACTACCCAGATTGAAATCCAGTCTTAGTCACTTCCTAACTGTGTAATCCTGGGAAAGTTATTTAATCTTTATCTGTCTCAGGTTCATTATCTGTAAAATGGAGATACTAAAAGCTCCTACCTCCCAGGGTTGCTGTGAAGATAAAATCAAATATTATTTGTAAAATATTTAGCAGGATGCCTGGCACATAGTAGGGGTTTAATCAATACTCATTTCTTTCCTTCCTTTGGTGAATTTAAAAACATTATTCTAAGAAGGTATCCCATAGGTTTCATCAGACCATCAAAGAGTCATCAAAGATGAAATACTTTACAGATGAATAAACTGAGGTCCAGAGAAATGAAATTATTTGACCAAGATAAAATAGCTCTTTAATGTTAGAGGTAGCCTTAAGAAACAATCTGCTACCTCCCAATCTGTATTATATAGACTAACTTCTGGCTCAGCAGCCAAGTCAAAGACTTAGATACAAGTCAATAGAACATAGGGAATACCTACACATTTTCTGAGTGGGGGAAGGGGTCCCTCATCACACATCTCTAGAAGTCTCACCAAGTGTCCACATATCCTGGAGCAGGAAAACCTATTGCTTATGCTCATTGTTTAGTTCTTCCTCCCTTCTCCACTGATCAATATCCAGTTTCCCCTCTCCCATATATGTAGCCACAAATTTCATAGATTATTAGAGTCAGGAAGGACGCTAGTGATAATCTGGTCCAATTCTGCATATTTTACATATGAGAAAACTGAGGGTCAGAGAGGTAAAAATAATTTGCCTATAACTATACAACTAGTAATCGATTCGCCCAAAGTATTACCACTCACATTCCTCAAAATTCCTTGTATTTGCTTCTCCGTGTTCATGTTCACAAACTTTCCCTTCCACTTCCCATCCCTTGTCCTCCTTCAGTAGAATGTAAGCTCCAAAGGACAGAGAGAGCCTCAATTTTTTGGTCTTTGTATTCTCCAAACTACTTAGAGAGAAGCTTTGTACAGCCAACAGTTGGTGTTTATTAAGTATTTGTTATTTAAGTGGTAGAGATAAGACTCAAACTAGTTGTCTTGGTCTCATTTTGAGCTTTTCTTATCTTGCAGGTGTCCTCTCTCTCCTTCCTTCCCTCTCTTTGCTTCTTTCTCCATTCCCTTTCCTTCTCCTCCCTCTCTCTCTCCTTTTCTCTCCTCCCGTCTCTCTTTCCCTCTCTCTCTCTTCCCCCCCACCCTGGCTCTCTTTCTATGTGTCTCTTTTTCTCTCCTTCCCTATCTCTGTCTCTGTGTCTCCCACTCTCTCGCTCTTTCTCTCTCTCTGTCTCTCTCTCTTTCCCTCCCTCCCTCCTTTCCTCTCTTTCTCCCTCCTTCATCCTTCCTTCCTTTTCTCTCCCTCTTTTCCTCCCTCCCTCTCTCTCTTTCCTCTCCCTTCTTCCCACCCTCTCTCCCTTCCTCTCTCTGTCTCTGTCTCTCTTTCTCCCTCTTCTTCCCTCCTTTCTTTCCATCTCTCCCTCTCTTTCTTCCTCCATCCTTTTCTCCCTCCCTCCCTGTTTCCCTCTCTTTCTCACTCTCACACACTCACATACACATTCTCACTCACACACACACATACCACACTCACACACACACACACACAATCAGTTATCTCTCATATAGGGAGAGCCCAAAACACTGAAGAAAACATCGGCTTAAAGACCACTGAGGGACATGTTTTTTAGGATGATCATTACACATCCTGGAAGGCTTCAGAGAGCCCTGGATGATGAGATGGAGAATAGAAGAAGGAATACCCTAGAATTCAATCGCAAAAAGATGTATTGAGTTCTTCCCATATGTAAGTGGATCTGAACCATCTGCATTCTTAAGACAGAGACTGAGAAGAGATTAATGCAGAAATCAGACTCTTTCCTGTTTTGAAAGTGGGGAGACAAGAAGGTAGAAGATTTGAAGTGGAGGAAAAGTCTGCATCAAAGACAGAAAAATAGGACCCAGAAATGGGATGTTGTAAGCCATTATTTTTCCACTCTTGCCTAGGGCTTCTTCTTCAACTGCCCAGGCACAAATAGGAGCTGTGTGCTGAGGTGTGTTTGTCCTGGGAGCCGTAGACAGGCACATGGCTCAGGAGCACCTTGTCTTGCCCTCATAAACAGACCTGGCTATGAAGAGTCAGCACACTGCCACAGACTACCCTCAGTGACAAATAAAAAGGGCCCCTGGCTTGGTAAAGCTGCCTGAAAGAGGGACCTTGCAAGTGAGCAGAAGATCCCACGTTTAGAGTGTGGGGGTGTGTGGGTCCTGGCCCAATAAAATCCTGCTCCCCAAGCTGTTTTCTTGAGAACACTTGCCTTCTATTATTGGTGTACTTTGAGTCATGAGTCTTTTGGGAGAATTTGCCAGGGCTAATTCTGAAAGAGGAACTGTCAGTGAGTGCTTTGGGTTTGTGTTCTGAGTAAGCAGCTGGGAGGGAGAGCAGAAAGGTTTCAAAGTGAGAGTTGTTCTAGTCTACAGAAAAAAGTTTGCAGTTCTTATTGAACTTTCCAAGTGACTCTCTTTGGGGGATTTGGTTGTTTTTAGTAGGAAGCAAATTGAATATAAAAAGGATGAAAGTAGACAGTTATTCCTCCTAAGAGTCAGAATATGTTAGGAGAAGGAATAAATGACAAATTCACCTGTGCTAACTCCCAGCCTCCTGTGCAGAAGTACTGAATGTCTTGGGTACCCAAAAGTCTACATTATTCCTATTACTACTTTACCCCAACTCCCACATGTCTATCTACAGAACTGCCACAACTTCCTTTAACTAAGATGTAAGCGTCAAAGTTTGACATTTAAAATTCTTTGCTGACTACAAATGAATTTGACTCCAGAGTCAGTATTCTATCTACCATACCACCTACTTACTCCTATAGGTTTGGTTTATTTTGTTTTGTTTTGGGGGAATTTTGGCAGGAGAGGCAATTGGGGTTAACCTAATAAATGTCTGAGGTTAGACTTCCAAATTCTTCATTGAGAACAATAAGGTTTTGTTATTCATACATGATCTCTGATATGGTTGTACTGTAAGCCTGATCCCCTTCCAAGCCATCTCCTCCTATAACACATTTAGTGACAGAGTTCTGTTTTGACATTAAAGTAGGGAGAGCTGCATTCTACTCTTGAGTATTCTATTAACTTGCTGTGTGACTCTTTGAGCAAGGAACCTCACTTCTCTGGCTTTAGTCTCCTTATTTATAAAGTAAAAGGTCTCTGAAGTCAGGTTCTTGATTCTGGTCTTATCTTCCCTTTTCATTTATACTCATAGCTTTTCAGTTCCTAAATACAATTCTCCCACTTGTTTCTGCACAACAGTAAGCCTCCTGTGTCATTGTTTGAAGTCATAGCATGATTAGACAGCCAGAGGTACAAAATAAACAATTCACTAGTGCATGATACATAACAATTGATATCCTCTCCCAATTCTGTGGGAAATTTGCCTCTATTTTATATGTCAGCCTCAGATTAATTTCTAACAGTAAATCAGATTCTGAATATATTGAATCTTTCCATGGCTGGACTTGCTGTACACTTAACTATATTTTACCATAACCTTATTTTTTTTCCCTATAAGTTGTTAAAAGTGAGCCAATAGTAGATGACAGTGAATACAGCAAGGTGGTGGAGGGAGTGGGGGAGTGGGGTAGGTTGGAATCAGGAAGACTTGAGTTCAAGTCTGAACTTAGATCTTTACTAACTGTGTAAAGGCTCTTAATCTCTATTTACCTTAAGCCATTGGGGAAGGAAATGGCAAACCACTTTAGTATCTTTGCCAAGAAAATTACAAATGGGGTCATGAAGAGCATATGCTCCTATGTATCAGACTTAAGTTATACATATGAATTACTGAATTAATGTTCTGTATTTTATAAAACACATACAAAAATAAATAACTTTTTCAAAGGATGAGATAAATGTAAAATAAATAAAAAATTTTAAATGTTATTTTATTAAAAGTAGAAAACCCTTATTAATAGTTATTGATAATTTAGTGAGCAATGTGATTGAATATGCTTAATTTTTTAAAAATTTATCTTATCATTGTGTTATCAGCCACTCTAGGGTCTGATTTTAAGTTGAGGTCGTTTCATTTTTTGATTTTTAAAGGCAATCATATCTTTAAAAGGAGACCTCACAAAGATACATAGATCCAAATTGAAAAGGTGCTTTGTCAGCTGCTCCTATTAAATCATTATGTTCATTTTTCAATCCCATTCACCAGCTTTGCAAAAGTTTTTATTGAAATTTGGATAATTTCCATCTTGCAATGTCAATCAGTTGTTCATTCAAACTATTCAAAAAGTTACATTTTTATATGTACAATTCATAAGTTCAAAACTTCATACTGTCATTAATTAGCATTTCCAGGCGCAAAAATATACATAGGGTGAAGCTCATAGTTAATGATAATAATTGCATATCCATATCTTAAAAAATTTTCTTGATAACTCTCAATTTTTTTTGTTCAAACTGGTCATTTATGATTAGAAATGTCCCATTAAGAAGGATGGTTTCATATTGTCATTAGCTAATATCTTCAGGTACAAATATATACTTAGGTTGAAGCTCATAGTTAATGAAAGCAATTGCATATCCATAGTTTAAATAGTTTTCTTTATAACTAGGAATTTTTTTTTTGTTCAACCTGGTCATTTATGATTAGATTAACATTGCTTTTACCTAGCTATTGAAGAACAAATCCAGTCTTTTCTTACTCACATTATTGACATTTTTAATCTGTGGTTTCTTCATAGGAAATCATTTTCTGTAAGAATCATTTTAAGCTAGTGCTTATTTTCTGAGGGTAACTTCAGTCATAACTAGCTAACATAATCATGAATGCATTTAATTGGGCATGCGTAAACTGCAATATGTCACAATATACTGTCAATGAATGAAAGAGTTGGGGTTCTACTGTCAAGTTGAGGGCAACTTCTACTCTTCCCTCAAGATATCTTGAATCCTGTACATGACATGTCACCATGGGAAGAATATCACTGTCGCTCCATAAAGTAAATATTAATAGTTTCATTTTTTTAGGCTATAAATAAACATAAATCAAAGTTCTAACATTTCTTCCTTGACCTTAGTATTTCTCACACATAATTACCTTAGAGACCACTGAATTATCAGATTGCAAGTTTCGTGAGTGAGACAGCCAGGTGGTACAGTGGATAGAGTTTGGGTGCTGAAGTAAGGAAGATTATTCAGCTTCAGCTGCTTCCTAGCTGTGTAAAGCTGGGCAAGTCATTTGACCCTGTTTGCCTTAGTTTTCTTAATTGTAAAATGAGCTGGAAAAGGAAATGGCAAGCCACTCCAGCAATTTTGCCAAGAAGACCCCAAATGAAATTACAAGGAGTCAGGACTGAAATGACTGAACAACAAAGTTCCATGGTCTAATTTAGGCTTTGTATCGCATGAAGTGGTAATGTGGTGTTTTGTCCATAGCCAATTATTGAACTGATAATCCACACTGATTGGACAGTAAGTTGTAAGTTACCTCCTCAATGAAGTAAATAGCATCACAAGACTTGAAGCAGTTCCCATTGCCTTCAAACTACCTTGCTTCTGCCAAGTTCTTCCCCTCTGGCTAGCTTATTCTCAGGTCATAACTCAGAAGTGTCTAAGAGGAACACGTTTGCTCTCTCAGGCAGCAAGTGGACCATTAGAGCATCACCGCTGCACTCCATTAAATGAGCCACTGGTTGCCAGAAGGAATAAATGACTGTTCATTTAAAGAACATTTATTAAGTTCCATCTTGTTTGGGTGCTGATACAACTACAATAGCAGTAAGAACTACAGGACCCTCCTTCAGGGAGGTTACTATTTAACTAGACTCTTACATTGTAGGATGCTAAATATATTCATGTTTGTCACAATGTAATTAACTTAAACACAATAGGTTTGTTCAGATGACAGAATATTCATTCATTTAAATTTTCATTTCATTTCATAAAATTCATTCATTTAAATATTCATTCAAACATAATAAATTTAATAAGCAATTTAATTAATTAAATCTGTCTAGATAATTTGACCCAGGTGTGGCTCTGTGCATTACACAGTTTTTTGGAGCCCCAGGTGAGAGTTGGGTGATAGGTGGGCATCAAAGGTGTTTGAGCAGCCCTGAAAGGGGCTTGACAAGCTGTCATACCAGAGAAACTTTTGCTTTATGAACAACTCTGACATTCGATACTAATAAGAAAAAGGAAGAAACCCCTGCCTTCAAGCAGTTTACAATCTAATTGGGGAAGACAACATACAAAAAAGGAAGCTAAAAGGAAGGGAGAATGTACCTTGATTGCTGGCTCATGATAAGGTAGAGTCTAGGCAGTCGACCAGAAGTGCCTTTGCTTTCTCTCTTCAGTCTTATTAAATCTGGCTTCCAACTTCCCATCATTCCACTGAAACCACTCTCTTCAAGGTCACTAATGTTGCCAAATCCAATGGCATTTTCTTAATTATTCTCCTTGATTTCTCTGTAAATTTGACATTATTGATCACTCTCCTTGATACTCTCTTCTATCTAGGCTTTCAAGATATCAGCCTCTCCTGGTTCTCCTCCTATGGATCTGATTGCTCCTTCTCTGTCTCCTTTCCAGGATCTTTTTCCAGATCACAACCTCTAATTCCCAGTGTTCCTCAGGGTTCTATCTTGGGCCTTTTTCTCCCTCTCTACTATTTCACTCAATGATCTCATCAGTTCTCATGAATCTAATTACCATCTCTATGCTGAGAATTATTGGATCTACCCCTCCTGCCCCAAGCTTTCTGCTAACCTGCAATCTTGCCTCTCCAACTGCTATTCAGATATCCTGGGTGTCTAGGAGATATTTTAAATATTTTAAACTTAGTATATACAAAACAAAACTCATCTTCCCTATAAAAGCCTCATTCTTCTATCTTCTCTGTTACTATTGAAAGCGACACCAACATCCCATTCTCAGTTTCAAACCTAGGAGTCATCCTGAATCTTTTCCTGTCCCCAATATAAAATCTATTGCCAATGTCTTTTGATTTCACCTTTACAACATCTCCCAAATATACCTCTTTCCCTGCTCTAACACTGCCCCCATCTTAGTTTAGGCCCTCAGCACTTAATACCTTTGTTACTGTTCAATCATTTTTCAGTCATAGCTGACTCTGTGACCTCATTTGGGGGTAGCAGAATTTGTTTTTGTTGTTCAACCTTTTTGATTGTGTCTAACTCTTTGTGATACCTTTTGGAGTTTTCTTATTATGTTTGTGAAAATATAAAAGAATAATTGCGATATTGCTATCAAGGTTTTTATGGTACACATGTCCTGGGGGAAAAAAAGTATAATTCAACACTATCTCCTTTCCCTTTCTTCTAAAAGTTTTTGTTTAAACACCTACAACTTTTTTAGTACCCAATCTGTTGTGAATCTAGTCAGCTTCCTATAAACATCTAACACTTAGTACTTGCTTTGGATACCACAGTGCCTTAAATGTTCACTGGATTGAATTTAGAGGATTAATATCTCTGGCAAGTCAATGGACTAAAGCATCACTCTGAACTTTCTGGGGCATAGCTGAGGGCCAGGTGACCTGTCTCAGCAGAGGATAAGAGCAATGATCAATAAATATTAATGCTTTTGGGTTCCTTTCCCCCTTGTTCTTCAGGCACCACTGATGAAACTACATTAACAGATTTTATGTTTATCTGAGAATAAGCATGTCTTGAAACACCTTTTTCTTGTTTGTATTAATTTCCCAAATACTCCAGGCCCCTGCTCATCTAAGAATATTTCACAATCTCTAACAGAATAATTCAGGTGTTTACAGCTGCAAAATTAATGCAAATGTACAGAATCCCTCAGAAAACAAAGAAAAAAAAATTCCAGCAGACAGAGGGTTTTTTTGGTATTGCTGTCCATGCAACAAGTTGGATCATAAGCATCAGACTTTTAAAGAGCACAGAGTTATCCATAAATACCTTTATTCAGAAACCAAATGAAAATGAAAGAAAATATCAGAGGTAAATTTTAAAAATACATTTTATTAATATATTTTGTTTCTGTAATTCTGTTTTATAATTCTGTAATTTTTGTTTCTGTAATTTTTAAAAGAAAAAGAGGAAGAGAAGAAATAATACATAAAAAAAAAACCTGACAATATATGTAATATCATACACCCATGGATCCTCTACTTCTACAAAGAAGTATGGGGGGGAGGTGGTTTTACACACACACACATACACACATACACTCACACACTGACATGGATTATCATCCAAATTAAGTGATGCAAAAAGCTGTGATCCATTTTTACAATTGTCATTTACAACTTTCAGTTCTATTTTCTTCATATATTCATTTCTGAACCCAATGATGACATTTGAATCAACATCCTGCTTCCTACCATAAAGGCCCTCCCACATAAAACGAAGTATAGCTATAGGGCAAAGAGGAGATTTATTTCCAAGTGTGACTTATAGTCATATCCTGTAGAATCCCCTGATATATCATACTCTGTCTTATCAAAGTGAAAGGTTTTCTCTGACATATTATTAACATCCTCTCTCTCTCTCCTTTCACCACTTGTCCTAGTTTTACTTATTACCGCATGTAGAACAAGAGAAAGGAAAACTTAACCATTTCCAGTATTTGCTTTCTAAAAATTATTTTACCATCTAAAAATAATCATATCATGTTACTACCTATTTGGCAGCCTAACTATATTATTACTTTATTAATGGAGAAAATGAGCTTATCACTAATATATCTTGGAATATAAACTTAGTGGTAGGAGGAATTGGGTCTATATTGTTCTCCCATTCACCCTAGCCAATTAAGTACTTCATAAATGCTACTTCTTGGGGGAAATTGAGATAAGAATTCAGTTTCCAATTTCTCTTAACCTAATGGTCCTTGATGGTATAGTGAAAATTTTAATTATATGCTATTCATATCAAGGCTGAGGAGTCTGAGACTCCCCTGACTGTTCTCTTTCCAGAGTAAAAAAGGGCCAATTAGAGAATAGCTCATAGCCAGAGAAAGGAACCCCAAAGAGTTCACCATATTTGAATCAGCAGAGCAGAACTTAGAAACTTTATGTTACAAATCAGGATAAAATATATAAGAAGTTAGGTTTGAACTCTCCAGGTCCCCAGCTTTTCTTTCTTGCTTATTAGAACCAAGTTAGGGATCAGGCTGGGAAAACAGAGCAGAAGGTCAAGGATCTCCTCCACTTCCTTCAAAGACAAGAAACAATAATCCTGATAGTTTAAAAATGTAAAGGTGATTAACTTTGCTTCTTAAAAATTTGTCACCAGTTGTTCAACTGTTTTGATGTTTTATGAATCAGATACTAATCTTATTATTACATAAACTATTAAACATGTATGTTCCAAAAGGGAAATTTTTTATGAAGGAAATGAATGGGTGATGTAACTGTTCTTGCACATTGAGTGGCTGAATATTTTTTTTCTTGCTTTGCTTATGTATCTGGGCTTTATATATCTTTTATATGTGTAATTTTTGGAACTCAAGCCTACATAAAGAACTTACATAAACCAAAGAAATAACTTATTCCAAACTGAAGTGGAAATTTTCCTTTTAAAAATAAGTTTTTATTGATGTTTTCTGTTTCTAACAACATCATAGTTATCATAAGTATCTCCCCTTCTCCCTTGCCTAAAAGACATATGCCAAATAGTATTTTTCAGAAAGAAAAAAAATATCAGTACAACTGATTGATACTTTGCAAAAAAGTTTAAAAATGTATATAGTGGGAAATAACAGTGGACTTCCCAACTACACCAATGCGTAGACTGAGGGTGTCTCATCACATCTATTCATTTGAGTCCTGTTAGATCTTTATCATGTTGTTATGTTTACTTTTAATTTTTTTGGTTTGTGTTTCCTTTCATTTACATTTTCATAGTAACTGTATGGGCAGCTAGTAGTAAAATAGATATAATGCCAGGCTTGAAGTCAAGGAAACTACCTTCCTGAGTTCATAACTAGCCTCAGACACTTATTAGTTTTGTGACTCTGGACAAGTCACTTAACCCTGTTTGCCTCAGTTCCTCAACTGTAAAATAAGCTGAAGAAGGAAAGGGCAAAGCATTTCAATATCTTTGTATGGAAAATCCCAAATGGGATTATGAAAAGTCAGACACGATTAAAATGAATGAGAAAGTTACTATGTATGTTTTTTTTTAACTTGGTTTACTTTGTTCTTCATCAATTCATATTTATTTGTATATACTCTATATTTATCACACATTTAATTTCTTATAGCATAGTAATAATATTTCATTTCATTTATGTACCATAATTTTTTTCAACATTCCCCAATTAATGGGCCTCAACTTTTTGAATGTAGATTTTTAACTATCACTCAAAAATACTGTTATAAATATTTTGGAATAAAGGGGGCCTTTCGAAGTAAAATTTTCAATTCTCTATTTTCTCTTCTCACAAACCCTCATATTTTCACTAGACTTCAGGCCATTTTTATCTTGACATAGATATCCATAGCAAATTAAAGCAGCCTCATTAGTCTAGGCTTTAATAGAACCAAATCCACATTGAACTCTCTTCTTATATCAAGTTTGTATGAAGAGAAAAGCTTCTGAATTAACTTTACCAAATGAATAACATTACCAAACATTTTTTCCTCTAGTAAATTTAGAAGAAAATTTTACAAGATTTTTAAAAACAAATTTCCAAATTACCTTACATAGATTTGTGGACTATTTCAAATAGCCTCATTTTTAGACAGTTCAGCACCATGAAAGAAGTGGTGAAGTGGGCCAATTTCCTCAGTTATTTTCTGGAGAACAATTCTGTGAATCCAAAGTATCTGGGAATAGAAAGAATAAAACAGGAACTGTTTCTGAAAAAGCAGGTGCCCAGTCTACTACTGAGGCCAGAATCCTTTATGGTAACATTTCTTAAAGAATTAGCTAGGCCATTTCAGGAAGAAATTAATTTCTCACTATAATCATGTTACTATGCAATTTTAGGCATAGGATCATTGACTGAGAGCTGAGATCCTAGAGACTATCTAAAAGTTCTTAAACTGGATTCTGTATCAAAATCTTGATAATAATGTATTGAGGATGTGTTAGGGTCCTTAACCAAGAACAATTTTTATTTCATAGCCTGTGAGGTTTCTTTTCACTCTTTGAATCTATGATTATATCAGTCAGTCCAAATGTCATCAGTGATCCCAACATTGAGATGAACAAAAATCCCAATGGAAGAAAACAGGATAACTTCAGAATTTTGTTTGTTTTAAAAAACTATTTTGATATTTGTATTTTGAAATAATTAGTTTCCTTTTTAATTCTATGCATCTTATTTTATGCATTTAAAAACAAGATTGAGAAGTCCACTCATCAGACTGCCAAAGCCATCCATGACACAAGAAAGGTTAAGAAAACTTAATTAATCCAACCCCTCTGATTTTACAAATGAAAGACCTGTAAATTAAGTGATTTTTTTCCAAGGTCATATATTAGTGGGATCACTAGGATTCACCCCCAAGTTCTCTGACTTCAAGAACCATATACTATTTTTCCACTGCACCAAACTGTGATTCCTTGCACAATGGAATTATAATGACAAATAGAAGATTGAAAGTGTCAGCATTCCACTGATAATCTGGCAGATGTCCAGAAGATAAAGATCATGCCACATGGGGATCAGTGGAAGGAACTAGAAATGGAGGAAACCGAGGGGGGTGTTATATGACTGTCTTCAAGTATTTGAAATGATGTGACATAAAAGTGGGATCAGAGTTGTTCTACTTGGCCCCAGTGTACAGAACTAGGAATAATGGGTAGAGGTTACAGAGAGGCAAATTTGAGCTTGAAAGCAGGAAAAATTTCGTAATAATTAGAGCTGTCCAAAAATGGAATGTTTTGTTTGGCTCCAGAGAGGAATACTAACATTACAAATATAGACTGCCAATAGTTGCATTTATACTTAATGTGGTAGAAAACTTCGTAATTATTAGAAACAGTGGTGTGCTAACAAATGTTTAACAACTAGCTTTAAGGGGAGGGAGGTGATGTGAAGAATTATCCATTACTCACTTTAATTTGAATTATCAACATTTTTCGATGACTTTCTTGCTAGGTGATTAATAAAACAATAAATTAAGCCTTGATAGATAGCATTTACCAATTTTTAAGGTATAAATGCTCACAGCAAAAATTTATCACTTCACTTCTGAACCAGTTAGGAGAGCTGCCTTTAGTATACTATTCAGAAGTGAAATGGGCTAGTACTCCCCCAGAGATAATGGGTTCCCATCACTAGAAACAAAATCTTGATAATAACTTATTGAGAATGTTAGGGTCTTTAATCAAGCACAATTTTTTATTTCAGGGTCTGTAAGGTTTCTTTCCTCTTTGAATTTGTGATTATATCAGTCAGTCCCAACAGTAAGATGAACAAAAATCCCAATGGGAGAAAACAGGATAATTTCAGAATCAGTTAAGAAGTAAAAGATTGTTGAAACCTGGTTATCCTTTATTCCCATTGTCCACTCCCACTTCCCTCAAGATTCTTAGGAGACATCTAATGGTCGTCAGGAAAAACTGTCCTCTTTTATAACTTTGAGAATAGAACACCTGTATCACATGCCTCTTAAATTTTTAGTTTGTTTTTATTTGCCGCTTTCATGGGCTAATTCTCCCATTATAGCTAGTTACTATATGAAGTATTTACTTTTCTGGTGACTAATGAGAAGCATTACATACATATGCTTAAAGTTCAATTGCATATACTGCTTCTTTAAAAAAAAAGTTTATATATAAACTTTATATACCAACTTTGTGGGGTTTTATTTAATAATTTTTTTCTCAATTACATGTAGAGATAATTTTCAACATTCATCTTTGTGAGGTGATGAGTGCCAAAATTTTCTCCCTTCCTCTTTTTCAGTCTTTATAGTCTCTTCAAATGTGACTTTCCTCTCTTCTACCTCTGGTGCTTTGACTATATTTTCATAGACACTCTACTGAATGACAGACCAATGTTGCCAACCAATTCATTGGAAAATCCACCAGATAAAATAATAGTAACTTAAACGGAGGACAAATTTAAGTCAGAAAGCTGCCTTGATATCAAACTGAGAGACAATAGAAAGTTTATTTCTGTGGAACATTTATGATGATGCTTGAGGGCTTATAATGTGTGCAGAAAAGAATCATGATTTTCAAACCATCTGACATTTGTACTGGTAACATCCTGATCACATAATTACATAGCTGATGAGGTATGATTACTAGCAAAGGAATGAGGGAACTTGTGTGGTGCAGTGTAAAAAAAAACTAAATGAGAATATGTGAATATATCTGATTATCTATTGAGAATTACTTTGTGCCTAAATGTTGAACTTGTGTAATGGCTTGAAAACAATTTGATAACAGGTTGAGAAACTGCGAGAAAACATCTTAGTTAGAAGCAGTTAGAATTTGATGTTATTGCTATATGAATACCAAAATCTACCTTCAAAATATTTCTTTTATGTCTCTTTTTTTCCTTTGGCCTTGCCATCACTATGGTTCAGGTGCTCATTACCTTAGGCCAGTAATAATCTTCAGATTGGCCTCTTTGCTTTATGTCTCTTCTCACTACATTATATCCTCCATTCAGTTCCCCAAAGTCCAAATCTGACTATGTTATATCTCTTCCATTCAATCAACTCCATGTGGTGTTTTTCTTTTTTATAATACATAATATAAAAATGGCTCTCTCTGGGGAGAAAGCAGGTTTCTTGGGGAGGTTTTTTGGAGACAGCCTTAGTTTTAGTTGAAAGTAATAATAACCCAAAATGCAGCCAGCTGGTAAAAAGGCAAACATTTATTTTCTCCTTCCAAAATAGCCCAGTTAGTTGAGGCCTATCTCTCTGCTTAGTTCCAAGAGCTCTTGCAGCTTTGTCCTTTGCTTCTGCCTCTGCTTTCTCAGCCTCCAATTCAGTCCAAGTTGAATCTGTCTTGCCTCCGAGAGAGGGCTTCTGACTCTCAATCTCCCAGAGTGCTCTGTGTCTGCACCACAGTGCTCCTCTCCAATCTAATTCAGCCGAACTCTCCTGACTGGGCCTCTGTCTGCTTCTTATATTTGAGAGAGTAGGATTGTGAGATATCTCCCAGCCTGCTCTCTGGCCCTAAGAGCTTCAAGGAGGTGTGAATTTGGATATCTCATACTAAACCCTGAAATCTCCCAAACGTGTGAACTCCAATGAGTAAAGGTGTGAACACAAGCATTGTATCAATTAGTTCTACTTAGTACCTTGTTTCAGGTTCTGGTCCAAAACATCTCCTCTTAAGATCAGATCAAGGATACTGAACCAGGCTAAATTAGATAATTATTGTCTCTATCAACTCTAATGACTTAACAATTTGTAAAGATTCCCACAACTCTAGTGGCTCCCTATCATCTCCAAGATCAAATATAAAATCTTCTGCTTGGCAAGCAAGGCTCTTAACAATTTAGTCCCCTCTACTATTCCATCTTCTCATACCTTATGCTTCTTTACCTACTCTGCTACCCAGTGACACTGATCTCTATGCAGTTCCTTGCAGTAGATATTCCATCCCCTAAATCTAGGTAATTTCATTGGCAATTTCATTCTCAAATTTCTCTCTTTCCTCATCTCTGCCCCTTGGCCTTCTGGGTTTCCTTTGTGTCCAAGACCAAATCCCACCTTCTATGAAAAACCTTTCCTGACTCCCTTCTTTCCGAGATTATCTCCAATTTATCTTGTATATCTATATATAAAGGAAATTTGAGAAAGGGGAATTGAGAAAGCTTTCAGGGAAGAAGTCATATGGCAACTAAATGAAGACATAGTAGCATTCTTATCAAATAGTGGATTTATTTTGCCCTTTCTTCAGGACCTTCCTTTTCTGGAACTGGTTTAAGGTTATTTCAAGGTTAGTTCTAGTTAGTGTTCTGATGTTCTGGTTAGTGATTCCTTCTCCAAGCTATTATGATATTTACTATACATTTTAACCAAATCATCTTGAGAACACTGCAAGTATTCAAAGTAGTAGCTAGGGTGGAGTGAACAAAGACAGAGAGGGCACCAACAGCATTTGTAGTCCTTCAGCAGCAAAAAAACAACACAACTTAATAAGTTAATAGTATTAACTTATAATAAGTTAATAAGCAAGCATAGGAAAGAAAGGAAGTTTAAAAAGGAAGCTTCCAGAAAAGGGTTGAGTAGCTTAGTCCTCTTACCCTAGCTCTCTCTCTTTTTCAGCGCTCTTAAAGACACGCTTCTTGCTGATTGCCCTGTGGTTTCTGGCACTTGCTCTAGTTACAAAAAGTCTTTGTTATAGCTCTGCAAAAATTATTTCTAACCCTTTTTGTGCACAAAACCCCTTCAACCAGACAAATCTTATGCATTGTACATGCTGTATGATATAAAGTACCTGTATTTCATAATACTACTTTCTTCTGTGCTCTAATATTAAAAAAAAAAAATTACAACATAGCATGATGAAGTACTTCTAGGGACAAGGCATCCTTGAAATGCTAGATTCTCATTACAATTAATTCTCCAATTGTAGGAGTTACTTTCTAACTGTAGTAAAGAATTGCCCATGAGAGCCCATTTCTGAGAGTATACACAGGGAACCCATGTGAAACCTTGAGACTCCTGCTTCTAGAAATTCATGATGAAATGAAGAAGAAGAGACTGACTCTTCATTTTTGAAAGCATGGGTAGTTATTCCGTAACTGTTTCCTGTCTGATTACTGTGTAGTGAAGCAAAGGTCTTTTGGTTGGCTGCTGAACTGGAACTGAGTGTATATACAAAAAGCACTTACTGGCCAGATTTGTTCTTTTCTAGGGAAGTAAGCAATAACTGCTTCAGGGCTCTTGGTGGAAGAAGACCTTGGCTTCTCCCTCTTCAATCTTCCTTCCTCCAACCTCACCCCTTAAAGGCAAGACCTTGCTGTTGCTACAGTCCTTATTGTACCTTTTCTCCCTCTTCTGTTCTTAGCCAAAGAAATACTTGAAGATAGAATGACCTGGGAAGATACAGAGGTCCAGAAATGAGAAGATAGTTAATAAGGTAATTAATAAGGATGAAGAGGTAGTGGAAACCCTGAGGAGCAACCTGAGGTATCCATCCCAAGTGGATAGAAAGCAGCCACAGCTCTATGTCCTATGAAGAAGTGATTCAGTTCATCAGCTAGTCACATTGAGAAGTAAATTAGGTGGGGCAAATGCTTTGTACCCACTTTAACTAACTTTAAGTTAATGCTTTGACAAGAAACCTCAAATGGGGTCACAAAAAGTCAGAAAGGAATGAGTAACAACAACAAAAAAAAGTGGGACTAACTGAGGTGGTGAAAGGGAGAATGTCCTAATTTGAGTGGATGCTTTTATTGTCTTATCAAGAAATATCTCTTTGAAAATGTTAACTGATATTACTATTTAACTGTTAATGTGACATTAAATTATGTTATCGGAAGAGATTGGCAGCACTGGATAGAGTGCCAGGGTTGAAGACAAGAAGATTCATCTTTCTGAATTCAAATCTGATCTCAGACACTTACTATATGATCCTAGGCAAAAAAGAAATGGCAAATCACTTCAGTATCTTTGCCAGGAAAACCCCCAATGGAGTCACAAAGAGTCAAATTTGACTGAAATGACTGAACAACAAATTGGGGGAGATAGTAATTAACAATTGACATAAGAGAAGAACATATCAGAATGGCAGTTTAAGCCAACAGAATTAGAAAAACACTTCTAAACCTTCAGGGAGTCTCCATAGAATTTTGAGAGGGAGATGTTGCTAATCCCTGGGGCTTCAATTTGCCAGTGCAAGTGAAATTGGAATAAGGATCCCTTTTTTTCCTTCCTCCCTTCCCCAGACTATGTAATTGCTATATAAATATTTTTTAATTAAGCACTAGGTGTTATAATTAGTTTTGCTTCATAGTCATACTTCTAAATGTGGTCAGCTACCTTGCATTTGTATGCCCTAATAGACAAGCAGAGTCTATGTGGTAAATTAGTTACCCCCACTGATAGGAATTTAACTACCAGATGGTGCTGCTAGCCATTCATTCATTGGAGAATCCCCTGCTCCCTCTAGTGGTTTATAGATCCATTTCTGGGGAAGCAGTGCTGAGTAAGTTCCATGCTCTCTGTAGTTTAGCTCAGTCACTCTTCTCTATAACATTAATTCATCATAAAGGGGCTATATGGATTAGTCAATCTACCCATTAGAATTCAGCCTCAAGTCCCTATTCACTTTCATAAATCTGCCTTCCTTTCTTTGATTGTGTTATATTTCAAAGACCGTTATTCATATAACCTTGGTACAATGGCAACAACTTTACAAAGTAGCATTTAAGCTTACTGCATGCAGAATTCAGTCAGCATAGAATCAATAAGCAAATAAACAGAATGTAATAACCACGGACTACAATATATACTGAAACAACAAAACATCTTCTAAGTGACTTCAGGTCTAGCTTCTTCTAAACCCTGGCAATATTCCAACAAAAGGATCTAGGCGTGAGTTTGTTTTTAGTACCCCAATACTGCTTCTTTTTGAGTAGATAATGGAGTCCATTTGAATTTTTACTCCATTGACAAAAAGAAGAATGTCTAAGAACTGGGAACCTCTGGAAAAACTCTTAAATTGATATTTATGGGGCAGAGAATAAACTCGGGATCTAGGTGGACTAAGGATTTTGGATCAGTTTATGGCAAGGAATTTAGGATTATATGTAACTGAAATTCAGGAGGATTGATATTTGGTCTTAGAAGTCTAGTTGATATGATCTTAGAAGTCTTGTCACTGAAAGGATCTTCCTGGCCTTTCCCTGGCCCATTTGTTTTTAAGAGAATGTGAGTCTCAGCTCAAGGTCATAGCAAACATGTTATAGAGCAAAATGAGATGGTTTGGAGGTTGGTCCCAGCTAGTAAAAGCATCAGGGAGAGTAGAATTGGAAAGGAAACTATAGGTCATGTAGTCCATCCCCTTCATTTTACAAATGAAGAAACTGAGGGTCAATGAGATTAAGTGATTTGCCCAACACTACCTAAGTAGTAAGTGACAAAAATGGGATCTGAATCCAAGGTTTTTGGATCCAAACCTAGTGTCCTGCTCCTCTGTTCTAGCAAATTTTGACTTTAGATTGAGCTGGGCACTTTTTGGACACAGACTTTCTCTATCATGGGCATTATTTAGAATCTTATTTGAAACTATGTCCATATTTAATTACTATATTTTTTAAAAGATACAGAAAATATGAAAAGGTTCAGAGAACAACTACAAATATAATGAAATTGTGGAAAACAGGTTCCCTCAGGGAAGGTTAATGGAAATAGTGTATTTGTCTTATAGGCTGGAGAAAACAGGACAGTTACTTTTATCAAATTAAAGGGTTCTTATAAAGAGGCTATTTATTATCTGCTTTTCAGATCCATGGATGAGCATAAGAAATGGTTTACATTAAATCAGAAATTTCAGGTGGGCAAGCAGAAAAAAAAAATTACCATCAAGGTGAGCGATATACTAAAATAAATTACCAAGTGAAATTCTAAGAGTACCGTCAGGAATTCAATTCAACAAACATTTAAGTATATTCTATGTGTAAAACATGGCTAGGAATGGTGATACAAAATTTAGATAATAATTCCGAGACTCTGCCTTCAGTGGATATTTCCTAACTTTTTCATACCAACTACCTTGCTGCAGGTCTCAGAGAGCATGCCTGGAGGTTTTTACTTTTGCTTCCAGAATTTCTGTTCTGGGACTCCTCTGTCTTTAAGGCCTCATCTGGCTCACAATTTCAGGTAGGCCACAGTCATATTTCTCTTCACTTCTTACTCATGGATATTTTCTCATCAATTGACTTGTCTTTGTACATATATTCTCCTGCTACTTCCCAAGGTATACATCAATCTACTCCCAAAGGGTTCCACTCAGAGAATCCCTTACTGGTTGGTCACTATTCTCCTATTATGTATTCCCTCTTTGATTAAAATATAAACTCTAAAACAGGGACAGACTTTACACATGTCACGTGTTCAACACAGTGAAAGACACATAGTGTTAATTAAATGGTCATTCATTTATTCAGAGAAATTACAGCCTTTTGGGGAATGCAACATAAACAGATATCATAGAATTACACAATAAATTCAACAGAAGGACACAAAATGTTATTGTTCACTTTTTCAGTTGTGCTCAGCTCTTCCCAACCCCATTTAGGACTTTCTTGGCAAACATTTTTCATTTCTTTTTCTAACTCATTTTAGGAGGAAACTGAGGCAAAGAGTTAAGTTACTTCTTCAAGTGTCTGAAGTGAGACCTGAAATCACAAAGACGAGCCCAACTTTAAGCCTACATGCCCCTTTTTGTCTGAAGGGGAAGGTCAGAATAAGGGGCATCCAGGCTTTAAAGGATTAATGGATGTTCAATAGGTAAAGAGTAAGAGGTATAATAAAAAGCTAGACCAAAGGCACAAAGACATTAATGTATATAATGGAGGAGGTGGGAATAGGAAGGGTGGTAAAAGTAGAGAGTAACTCATTATGATTAGACTTTAGATCCTATGAAGAGAAAGAGAGGGAGAGAGAGACAGAGAGAGAGACAGAGAAATGGGGTGTGAAGGTCAAGTGATGCCAGGTTGGAAAGATTTGAATTTTCTTGAATGTAAAGGAGCCAGAGAAAGTCCAGGAAGTATCTGAAGTCTGAGATCCGGAAGAGAAAACCTATGTATGTGATTGGTTTTCCATCTCTGATGATCTAGGAGAAACATGTCAGGGCCTGGCAGCAAACTTCATACCCCTCCTCTCTAAACCTGAGGCAATTCTTCATGGGAAATTCTAGCTTGGAAGATTTCAGAAAAAAAGGGCAGGGCTAGAGGAGAGGAGAACTATAGAAAGAACCTGTACAAATAAGCCTAATGTCTTGGAGAGGCCCCAAAAAAGAGTCATAAAAAAACCCCAACTACTATAGATACAGATAATTAGATTTAATTAGACACACTGGCAATTGAATCTCTGTTAGAGATTCACATAGGACAGCCTAGAGCAACTTCTATTTGCTTTAAGGCTTAGCAAGAAAGTGCTATTTGGGACTTTCAGTTAAATAATAGAACAATAAGAAGAAAGAAGAACCAGAACTGCCCAAATAATCTTAAAAAATTAGAAAACCTGCATTTTTCTCCTAGTTCATTGAATATGAAAGAGAGAAAAAAAAGAAATTAAAAAAGAAAGAAAAAAAGAAAATCACCTGGTAAAAGAAAGAAATTATAATTAAAGCATTTGCTATTTGAGACATATAGCAGATAGAGCACTGGGCTTAAAATCATTAAATTAAATCATTAAAATCAATTAAAATCATTAAAGACTCATCTTCATAAGCTCAAATCTGGCCCTAGACACTTACTAGCTGTGTGATCCTGAGCAAGTCATTCTATTTGGTTTGGCTCAGTTCCTCTTCTGGAAAATGAACTGGAGAAGGAAATAGCAAACCACTTTAGTATGTTTGCCAAGAAAACCCCAAAATGGGCTTGCAGAATCAGAAACAATTAAACAACAACAAATTCTGCTTACTCTTACCCCTTTCATCTTGGTTCATTACCTTCCTAGATATTCCAAATATGAGAATATCTACCACTTCCCATTTCTTTTCTTTTTTTCTCAATAATATTTTGTTTTTTAATTACATATAAAGATGTTTTTCAACATTCATTTCTGTAATTTTATGAGTTCTCAATTCTTTCACCCTCTCTCCTTTATCTCACCCACTCCTCCTCAAACAATCTTATAGAGATTATACATGTACAATCATCTTAAACATATATCCATATTAGTCAAGGTGTGAAAGAAAAATCAGAACAAAAGGGAAAAACTATGAGAAAGAAAAAACAAATAATAACAACAGCCAAAGATGAAAATAATATGCTTCAACCCACATTCAGTCTCCATAATTCTCTCTCCGAATATGGCCCAAGTCTATTGGAACTGTCTTGGATCTCTACATTGCTGAAAAGAACTAAGTCGACCATAGTTGATCATCACATAATCTTGCCCACCTCCCCTTTTCTTATCAATTTGGGTTGAAGGGTCTCAAGGCATCAGGATCTCCTAATCCACTGCCTACCTCACTTATTTATTGACCTAAGCCCCTCAGGACTGGAGACCCATGAACACTGGGGCCTCATCTAGCTAACAAGAAAACTATCTAGAGCCTGGAAAACCCCAGAGAATTTTCCTAAAATAGTTGCCAGATCAGTGGGAACTCCTTCAAATTTCCCTTCCTCACCATCCTGTTTGAGAAGAGGGCAATCATTCTCTGATTTCCTCCTACTCTAGCCTTGCTAGTCTTAGCTGAAACGAAAGCAGTGGGGATTCCCCATCATTCAGAACTCCTTCTCAAAAGATGGTATTAATCAGACTGAGGTTTCTCTGCTGCTGAACCACCTTCCCCCTGTGACTATATTCAAATCAAATGATATTGTTCAAAAAATTTTAAATTACTTCAAAATAAAACAAACCTGGAACAATTTACAAATTAAAAAACCCACAACTAGGGAGATTCCTATAATTAGTAAAGGAGAAACTTCAAACTAGCTGAGTTTTTAACAAAAATAGTAATATGCTTTGCCTGTTATTAATTGTAGTCAAGATAATATAGATATACACATACATACATATACATATGTGTAAGAATAAACATGTGCTCTTTAATACAAATAATCAAATTAAGACTTGGATTAAAAAGTATATAATGATTAATATAAAAATGCAAAAGATGCTAAAATACATGGATATTCCCTGCTATTATTAGAGAATTTAAACTAAGCTGAGAAGTGATAATAAAAAATTTTAATCCTTAATGTAAAAGGACTATCAATAATAAAAAGAGAAATACCCAAATGAATGATTTTAAAAAAGAAATATAACTTATTTCATTAATTCGCTTTACTAGTTGAAATAAGCATACAAAGTTACAATGAATTTCACTTCCTTTGGACACCCCATAAAGTGGAAAGAACCTTGGCTCTGGAGTCAAATGAGTAGGATTGGAAACACTGGTTTTGACAGTGTATGACTAGGTAAGTCAGTCAATATTTCTTGGATTCAACTTCCTCATGTGTAAAGTAAGGGAGTTGGACCAAAAAGTCTCTGATATCCCTTTAAGCTTTAGATCTGTGATTCTGTGAGCAAAATATTAAATGAAAATGATGTATTATTTACAACAATAAACAAAAACCATTTGAATTTTAGCATTAATAGAAATTTTCACAATGGAACAAGAAACAAAACCCCTAATTATTTTGCCAATATAAAATACATTTGTTGCAAAAAAGATTTTTAAAAATGTAAAAGTATGATGCAATCAGAAGTTCATAAAAATCAGCAAAAATCAGTAATAGTATCTGATAAAATGAAATTCAAATTAGAAAAGAAACAACTAAGCTTTCAAAGGCATTATATAATGATGAGAGGAAAAGTAAATTAACAGGTATATAAAAATTTTCACTTTATATGAACTGAACATCTTGGTATTTAAACTCATAAGACTTGGGTAAGAGCAACAAAAATGTAAATTTAAAAATATATAAAAATACATATGTATATATATTATAATAGTAGGAAACTTCAATGCTTCATTATCAGACTATGCCAAATTAAATAATATATTTAACTAATAGATTGCAAATCTAAATTTTTTTTAAATAATAACTTTATATTGACAGAATACATGCCAGGGTAATTTTTTTTTTTTTTTACAACATTATCCCTTGCACTCGCTTCTGTTCTGATTTTTCCCCTCCCTCCCTCCACCCCCTCCCCTAGATGGCAAGCAATCCTATATATGTTAGATATGTTGCAGTATATCCTAAAATCTAAATTGTTTAATTAAATTGGAGTGAACACAAAGATGATAGAGAAGGGAATTTAATCAGTTATTACATGACAAGTAGTGCACTAAACATACAGGAAGATAGAAATAAAAGGAGGAAAAATAGTCCTTGCCTTCAAGAAATTTAATAAATTAATAAAAGAAGACAACACATATAGGAGAGCTAAAAATTAAAAACTGGGGAGGAAAATAATATAGCTGAAAATGTCAATGAATTGTAGTAGAGGTTTAGAGCCAAGCTAGTTGATGCCATAGATAGCCTATCAAAGCGTAGTGTCTCTAGGGATAGAGTCCATTCATTGTCAGTTGGGAAGGAGAGGATGTCCAAAAGGAAATGTGCTTTTCAAGTATATGTGGAATGCTCACAAAAAATTAATCCTATAGTAAGCTACAAAAAACCTCTCTATATTTTCTCTTTGTTTTTTGAGAAGAAATTGGCATTAAATGATTTGCCCAGGGTCATTAAGCTAGAAAGTGTTGGGTGACTGGCATCAGATTTGAACTCAGGTTCTCCTGACTTCAGGGCCATACAATATCTACTGCACCATCTAACTGCCCCTTTATATTTTCAAAAGGCAAAAATGAATCTTTTGTTTTCAAAATACATACAACAAAATTAGAATTAAATTATAAACATGAACTAAAATTAGAAAGTTATACTAAACTGTTGCAAAACTATTAATTGAATTATATGCTGTAGCTTACTTATACTCAGGATTTCCTCGTTATTCTTAGGCTCCTGTAATTTTGATTTTTCTAAAATTATAATCTTTCATTATTAGAAGTCATATAACATAACTAGGAGAATAATAGTATTAAAAATATTATAAGGAGTTTGGAAAAAGTATGTTTCTTGATTTTGAGGTCTTTTTTTTTTTTTTTAATATCCTTAGCACCTTGCATAGTACCTTGCTTAATGTTTGTTGAGGAGGCAGCAAGATAGCTCAGTGGATGGAGCACTAAATGGATGAAATTAAGGAAGCCTCGAGTTAAAATCCTGCCTCAGACACTATCTGTGTGACCTTGGGCAAATCATTTAGTCTCTACTTGCTTTAATCTACTGGAGAAAGAAGTGGCAAGCTACTCTACTATCTTTGCTAAGAAAATCCTATGGACCACATAGTCTATGGGGTCATAAAGTGTCAGATAAGACTGAATAGCAACAATAAATAATTCTTGAATTGAAATAGACATCATTGATTTTGTACAAACAAAACCAATGCAGCTAAGACTAGAAGGGAAGCTGGGGGTGGGGGGGTTAGGGGAGGAATTACAGCCAGTGTTTCTGATAAAGCCCTCATTTCTAAAATATAGAGAATTGACTCAAATTTATAAGAATACAAGCCATTCTTCAACTGATAAATGGTCAAAGGATATGAGCAGACAATTTTCAGACAAAGGAAAAAAAAAAGCCATTTTTAATGATATAAAAAAATGCTCTAAGGCAACTCTGAGGTACCACCTTACATCTCTCAGATTATCTAAAATGGCAGGAAAAGAGTATGATAAATATTGGAGGGGATGTAGGAAAACTGGAACACTAATGCATTTTTGGTGGAGTTGTGAAATAATCCAACCATTTTGGTGAGCAATTTGGAACTAGGCCCAAAGGGCTATCAACCTGTACATACCCTTTGATCCAGCAGTCTCTATTGAACTTGCATTCCAAAGAGATCATAAAGAAGGGGAAAGGACAATATTTGTAAAAATATTTGTAGCAGTCCTTTTGGTAATGTCAAGGAACTGGAAATTGACTGGATGCCCCTTAGTTGGGAAACAGCTGAATAATTTATGGTATATGAATGTAATGGAATATTATTGTTCTATAAGAAATGATAAACAGAAAAGCTGGGAAAGGCTTACATAAACTGATGCTAAGTGAAGTGGGTAGCATTAAGAGAACATAGTACACAATAACAAGAAGATTATATGATAATCAACTGTGATGGACTTGACTCTTTTCTTTCTTTTTTTTATTATATATTTTATTTTATTTTATAATAACTTTATATTGAATCTGTATATATCCATATAATCCATATAATATGAATCTATGTCAGGATAATTTTTTTTACAACATTATCCCTTGCACTTGCTTCTGTTCCAATTTTTTTCCCCTCCCTCCCTCCCTCCCCTCCCCTAGATGGCAAGCAATCCTATATATGTTAGCTATGTTGCAGTATATCCTAGATACAATATATGTTTGCAGAACCGAACAGTTCTCTTGTTGCACAGGGAGAATTGGATTCAGAAGGTAAAAATAACCCAGGAAGAAAAACAAAAATGCAAATAGTTCACATTCATTTCCCAGTGTTCTTTCTTTGGATGTAGCTGCTTCTGTCCATCATTTATCCATTGAAACTGAGTTAGGTCTCTTTGTCAAAGAAATCCACTTCCATCAGAATACATCCTCATACAGTATCGTTGTTGAAGTGTATAATGATCTCCTGGTTCTGCTCATTTCACTCAGCATCAGTTCATGTAAGTCTCTCCAAGCCTCTCTGTATTCATCCTGCTGGTCATTTCTTACAGAACAATAATATTCCATAACATTCACATACCACAATTTACCCAGCCATTCTCCAATTGATGGGCATCCATTCAATTTCCAGTTTCTAGCCACTACAAACAGGGCTGCCACAAACATTTTGGCACATACAGGTCCCTTTCCCTTCTTTAGTATTTCTTTGGGATATAAGCCCAGAAGTAACACTGCTAGATCAAAGGGTATGCACAGTTTGATAACTTTTTGGGCATAATTCCAGATTGCTCTCCAGAATGGTTGGATTCATTCACAACTCCACCAACAATGCATCAGTGTCCCGGTTTTCCTGCATCCCCTCCAACATTCATCATTGTTTTTTCCTGTCATCTTAGCCAATCTGACAGGTGTGTAGTGGTATTTCAGAGATGTCTTAATTTGCATTTCTCTCCAAGTGATTTGGACTTGACTCTTTTCAATAAGGAGGTGATTCAAGGCATTTCCAATAGACTTGTGATGGAAAGTGTCGTCTGTAACCATAGTATTTTCATCTTTTTGTTGTTGTTTGTTTGCTTGTTTTTTTTTTTTTCCTTCTCTTTGTTCTTGTGGGTTTTTTTCCCCTTTTGATCAGATTTTTTTTTTTTTTTTTTTGCTTAGCATCACTAATATGGAAATATGTTTAGAAGAATTGCACATGTTTAAGCTATATCAAATTGCTTACTGCCTTAGGGAAGGAGAAAGGGAGAGGAGAGGGAGAAAAATTTGGAACACAAGTTTTGCAAAGATGAAAGTTGAAAACTATCTTTGCATGTATTTGGAAAAATAAAATACTATTTAAAATAATATGAAGAAATTGACATGTTGAAAATAGTGGACAATTTCCTAGGTGTGATACAGGCACATTTTCTAATTATTTTGAAGTCTGGATTCATCTCATTTATAAAATCTGTCCACAATATATGAATTGATGGATTGATTTCATCACTTATACAACTGTATATCACAATTTGATGGAATATAGACCATTCTGACCCATGGGTTACTCTGATAAGTTAGTGAAAAAGTTTCTAATAATATCTTTTTCTTCCTCATGCATTACCCTAATAAATGGCTTCAATTTTCAGGAGTTTTCTCCTAAATCTCCTAAATCTGCCTCTGTAACTTCTATTCTCCCCTTGGAAAAATAAAAAGGGAACAAGTTATTTAAGTTATATACCAATAATCTTAGAAGGTGATATGGCAAAATAGAAGGAACATTGAATTTATAAACAAGATACACTATTTGCTAGTTGTATAGTGAGAACTGTGATACTGTAACCTTCATGTTTTTTTTTCCCCTAGGCTAAATATATCTAATTCTCTTTATTATTTCATCTTATGCCATGTGTAATGGGGGACTGGCTAATATAGACCCAGTTCTTTCAACATATACAGTGAACTTTGCCTGATGATAATCCACGTGAGTGCATGTTATAAAAGGTTCCACTTGAAGGAATTTGACTGCTCCCTTCCTTTTGATTTTAAGGAGGAAGAAGAAATAAAATAAGTCTTTGAGTGGGAGGGCTCCTTACTTTCCACTTCTTACCTTATGTTGTGGATATTCCGTTTCTGGATATTCCATTTCTGCTTTGTTTATTCTCACTTGCTTATAGATAAATGAATATGAGAGACAGAATGATTTGTGTAAATTTTGAAAGGTTGAAATGGCTACTTGTGATTGGGCAATTGAAATCTATAGCAGTCTGCTATAACTGTATCAGTGAGCCTGATGAACACTTAGTCCGGAGTAGCAACCTACTTAATTCAGCCCAGTAGTGAATTGCCCTGGCTATTACCATGTTTCCCCAATAATAAGACACTGTCTTATTATTTTTTTGGACAGTGTTTTTCTGTCTTATTTTCAGGGAAGGGCTTATTTTAATGAACATTGACAGCAATTTTAATAAACAGGTAAATGTGAACAAAAAAAAGTATCTTTATTCAATAATGATCATGTCATCTTCTTCAACAACATCGTCATAAGTGTCCATATCCTGAATTCCGTCCTGGATGTCTTGCGCCTCTATTTCCTTCAGAAGAAGTGGGCCCAATCTGTCATGTCCAGCAATATAGCTCTCTTTAAATGAACATGTCTTGTCCAGGTAACCTGCTCATAGTGCCTTGGCGACACAGCTGTCAGTAATTTTATCCCATGACTTCTTCACCCAAGTCACGACTTCTTGCAGACAAGGCTTCACAAAGTTTCCATGTTGATTTCTTTCCATTCTATTTTCAATGTAGTCATTGACTTCCATGCACAAATGGTCCTTGAATAGCTTATTTATTGTAATATCAAGGGTCTGGAGATAGGCAGTCATTCCTGCAGGAATTATTACTAGCTTTATTCTTCTCTCTGTAAGGAAGTTCTTCATTTCTTTAGCACGGTGAGTGCTGGCTGAGTGCTCCTTCTATCCTCCATGATGCCCCCTGAGTTCTTCTTTTATCCTCCATCATGCCCCTTTTATCCTCCATGATGCCCCCTGAGTTCTTCTTTTATCCTCCATCATGCCACTTTTATCCTCCATCATGCCCCCTCACTCCCGCTTACATACGGGTTTTTATGTTGTCCTGCCTCAGCTCTCCTCCGTGGCACTGCTCTCAGTGGCGCCAGCAAGCACATCACTGGGGAAGAACAGGATGACGCGCTCACTGCTGCAGCTCTGATTGGATGCAGCTCAGAGCATGACGTGCGTTTCACCCGGGGGGGGGGGGGAGGAGGGAGGGGGGACGGTGCATGCAGAGGGTACCGTAATGTAGCGTGTAACGCAGGGGATCACCTTCACTACAGTAACAATCTCAATAGGGCTTATTTTCGGGGGAGGGCTTCTTTTAGAGGAAGCTTACACAGTAAGGGGAGGGCTTATTTTCGGGATAGGTCTTATTATTGGGGAAACACAGTAACTCTAATTGCCTCAAAAAAAATTATACATGTGAAATGCTAATTTAGATTCTACAGCAGAGGGTGAACAAAGTTTCCATAATTACCTAATAAGAGGATAAAGGTCTTATTTATAACTACATATTCTATAAATGTGTATATATATATATAATATATATATATATATATATATATATATATATATATATATATACTATGTTAATTCATTTACAATCCTCAAAGTGAGGTAGAATAGCACCCACATTTCTATAAATCAAAATCAAATCTTTATAATAAGAAAGGTTCATACAAACAATAAATAACAGACATTCAGATAAATACTGGGGAAGTTTTGTTGGCTCTACCCTGAGGGGAAAGCATGTGTCCTTCAACCTCTTTGCCTTTTTAGGCCACTCTCTTTTTAGTGACCTCGTATTTCACAGAAGAGACTCTACTATTTCTAGGCACAATGTCATTTCCTTCTTCTATTTAAATTTTGTGTAGGGCATCGGCTTTGACATTGGCAAATACTTTAGGTGAGCATGTGACTTCGTGTATTATGTTTCACTTGATAGGACACTTCTATGTTGTTTAACTCTTTATCTCCATGGCCATGTCTTGGAATCTTGTCTGGTCTTAGGATATGCATCAGAGGCAACTTTTTTGAAGAAAGCATTTAATGATTTGTTTTGCTGTACTGAATTAAAGCCCAGAGTTTGGGCACAATACTCCACAAAACTAGTATCGTAAGTAGTTCAATGTTTCTCTAACCTGAACTGACCTAATCTTTATTTCATAGGCTCTATTTGCCTGAATACTAAGGCCAGGAAGCATATTTTACTAGAAAGAATGAAGTTTGTAAAATTCTCCAAATGTCACCAAAAGAACATTTTTAAAATTATGTCATATTTAACAAACAAACATTTAATAGACATTCTGATGTAGATAGTATAAACAGATATTTTATCAAAAAGACATTTACTAGTCTTTGGGAATAATTAAAGCACTTAATCCAGTAGACAGTCTTAGACCTGGAGTAAGAAAGACCTAAATTCTTCTATCTCAGCAAAAGAGAATTGAAAGTATATCATTTGTAAACCATCTGTGCCTTTACATGCCCTTAATTTTCAAATGGATAATTACCTAGGCACATGCTTTCCAGAGAACCTTTTTTCCACTGGCTTTTCTAACTAGAAGTTTTAATATCATGTTGATATATATATATTTTCCATAAAGTTAAACTGTGATGAATTGATGCAATGGAAACATTTTATATTTTTAAACATTGGATCATAGAATGAACTAGTAAGTGCTAATATAATACTGCAAGATTTTTATGTTCTAGTTACCTCATTTGATTTTTTTTTGCTTTTTATTGATATCTTCTGCTTCTTATCTTACCATAGCTATCACTTGTATCCCTTATTCTGTACTCTCATAGAACCATTCCATATAGTAGTTTTTTGAAAAGAAAAAAAAAAAATAGCACAACTGATTGATACATTGAAAAAGTGTGAAAACATGCAATATGCAATATTTCTTGTGAATCTCTCATCTCCACATAAAGGTAAAGTTAGTATGTTCTTATATCTCTTCATTTGAGTGCTACTTTGTCTTTATAAATTTTATAACATTACTTTGGATTTTTTTTTTTTTTTTTGGTGTGTAATTCTTTCCATTTATATTATAGTCACTGTGTAAATTATTTTCTTGGCTCTGCTTACTTCACTTTGCATCAGTTCGTGTAATATATTTCTCTGTATTCATCATATGTATCATTTCTTACATTCTGTTACATTCATGTACACAATTTGTGAAGCCATTCCTCTGTTAATAAGCATCTACTTTGTTTCCAATTCTTAGCTAACAAAAAGTACTACTATAGATATTTTAGAATATGTGGGGACTCCCTTTTGAATGACATCCTTGGAGCCCATTAATGGAGTTTCTGCTTCAAAGAGCATGGACATTTAATAATTTTATTTGCATAATTCCAGTTTGCTTTGCAAAACAGTTGCACTATTTCACAGCTTCATCAATAATGTATTACTATGTTTAACCTTTCATAATCCCTTCCACAGTGAGTTACCACCTTTTTGAGTCATTTTTGTGAACTCAGGGTTGTTTTGATTTGCATTTCTCTTAGAATCTTTTTTCATGTGGTTGTGAATACTCTGAAATTCTTCTTTCGATAATTATTTGTTCCTTTCTTTTAACCACTTTGATGAGGTATTAGGAAATGGCCGTTAGCTTCATACATATTTTTCAATTACTTATATATCTTGTATACCAAACCCTTATCAAGGAAATTTGACAAAGACTTTTCCCCCAATTGGTCAACTTCCCTTCTTATCCTTTATACATTAATATTGTCAAGTGCAGAAGCAGAATTTGAACTCTGATCCTCTGGTTCCAGAGGCAGATACTCTTTATTATCCTCATTTTATAGAAGAGAAAACTGAAATTCTGGGAAAATAAATTAAATGACTTGCCTGTGGTCACAATATATGAATCTGGGGTTTTCCAGACTCCAGGTTTCATGTTCTTTCTGCTACATCATGCTCTCTGACATTTAGTACTCAAGGTCCAGTCAACTCCAAGCAAGATATGTGGAATTAAGAGGCAGGATTTGGGGGAAGAGTACTGATTTGATTTCATAGACATGAGGGAATTATGGTGAATACACACTATCAGTGTAGATCAGCCATTTCTCTGAAACTTATACCTTTAGAAAACTGCCTGAGGCCCTGAGAGATTAAATGACTTGCCAGGGACCATTTGAACACAAACAACCTCCCCTTCTTTCCTACCCTCATCCCTCCAGCATTTGTTAAGTGGCTGCTCTGTGCCAAATACTGTGCTAAATATCTCATTTGACCTCACAACAACTCTTCATGGTAGATAGTATTAATATCCCTATTTTATAAGTAAGGAAACTCAGAGGTTAAGTGACTTGCCTATAGTCACACAACTAGTAAGTGAATGAGGCTGGATTTGAATCAGATCTTTCTAACTCCAAAGCCTGATACTCTATGGACTTTACCAAACTGCCTTAAACAGATAAGACTTTTACTCTGAATAGTAAAACAAAATAAGAATCAGCATAAAGAGGGTGGAGAAATAATTAGCTCAAAGAGTTGATTTGTAATTAGGATGTCTCCCAAATCCAGTTGGGGAGATTCCAGTCTTAAATTCCAGTCTTGGGCCTAATGCAAAGAAAGCTGTGATTGCTTAGTATATAGCGCAATGATCTGGCATGTAGTCACAACAGGAAAATTGTTTGCTCTGGAGTATGATAAATAGAGACAAAGAGTAAGAATTTGTTAATGCTAAGCTAGTGCTATTCAAGAAAGATGATGCCTTGACTAGTTGACTTAAGTGTTGGATTCAAATAGATGGATGTAAGTGGAGGTAAATGCATATCCTTCTAGCAGATAAGGGAATGCCAGCTTATCTTGGTTTTAATGACATTTGCTATCAAGATTACCCAACTCCTTTTACTTTTCCTGTGATCACTAAGCAATCATCCAACATTAATTGAGTTTTCCAAGTAAAATTTTTCTGTTGTGAAGAAAATGTGCACATCAACTCACATCAGTATCTGTTCTGCTCAGTAGATGCATTTCTCATTGCAAATCAATAAATCGACTTTCTGGTTTATTAATGCCTCCTGTATTTGATTAGCATAAACCAGTTTCTCCTAGCTAGTTCACTTGGGTATAAGCTGATAAAATCACATTCCTGAGCCACTGGGCTAACCTTCAGCCTCCTTAAGAATTTGCAATCCTATGAGCTAGTCTTCTTACAATATCTTCCAGCTGCAAAAAGTATTACAAAATATGTTCAGCAAATATTAAATGCTTAAAAAGTAAGATACAATTAAAGATGAAAATCTTTCAGCTAAAACTTGGCAATTGTGTTACTGAGTTAGAACTCTGGTAGATCTAGTTCAGTATGGTTACTAGCAGAGTCGAATTTTACAAGTACTCTCCACCCGTAGGCTTCTGTTTCAAAGTCAGGGACTGACCTTGTGCCCTATCCCCTTTAAGCTTCCTTTTGTATCTTTCTAAGGTTGGAATGTAAACTCCTTGAGGGCAGGGACTTTTTTTCTACTTTCATTTGTTTTCCTAGTGCTTAGTAAGTATTTAATCCATGCTTATTGACTTGACTAATTTGAGGTTTTGAGATGAGTCCTGATGGGACTTTGTTGTCTTTAATTAACAAATTATGTGCCAAGCACTAGGCAGGTATCAGGGATACAAAGATAATGGATTGGTTCCTAACTTTAAGGGGTTTACTGGGGGGTGGGGGGGGGGGGAGGGAACAAATACACAAACATAAATGTAAGTATGTATCCTTTTTAGACTAGCAAAATGGACTTTAGACTAATGAAATTAAAGGTTATAGAAAACAAAACCATAAAGACAATAAGATATAAAGTCTTTTTTAGGTGTAATTTTACCTTTTGGGGAATCTCAGATTGTGAATAGCTAATTTTTCTATGAAAAGACCTGGAAAGACAACAAATTTCTCCCTCAGTAACTTTTTCTAGCCATTCTTTTGCATAGAACAGGAAAATCTTAAAGGTTTTGTTTTTGTTTTAATTAACAAATGGTTAGTTGATTACCAAAATAAAATGGCTAGTGTCTGGTTATGGTCCAGGTTGCAAAGATTAAGATTTAGGAAATGTACTGGATGGAAAGGACCCAATTATATTGAGATCTTTCAGAGAGAAAACCTTATTCTGAGCAAGAAGATTATTCAAAAAGGAGAAGCATTACCTTCTATTTACTACCTGGAGAAGTGACAACCTTCAAGGTAGTGGAGACTACAGTTAGCTATCCAAGAATAAACCCAGGCAGGTAAATGGATCATCTCCAGTGGCACAGATGCCATGCTGGGAGGAACCAACCCAGAATCCAAAAAAACCTCTCTAGTTCAATTTAGCAGAGCGACGTGCCTATCTAGGTTACAGAGTAGAGATGCCATATTTTGTGAGGAATTAGCCCAGACTACAGGTAGGGAGATTAATCCATCATTTACTCCATTCTCCACAGCAAACTTCATGAGACTTTCCTGAGAGTTTTGTGTTTTCTTGACCATTTGCTTTCTTCACATATGTACCTCAATATCATTGTACTTTAAATTGGTGTGAACTACTCACGCCCATCCTTAAACCTTCCACTATGGATCCCTCTGATGTGTGTGTGTGTGTGTGTGTGTGTGTGTGTGTGTGTGTGTGTGAGAGAGAGAGAGAGAGAGAGAGAGAGAGAGAGAATGTGAGGGAGAGAGGGAGGGTGGGAGGGAGAAAGAGAGAGAGAGAGACAGAGAGAGAATGTTTTGTAACTACTATTTTGGCTATTTGAATAAACACCTTTGCTAAAAGCTAATTGAGAACTCTGAGGAAAATGATTTATTATATTGTTTGGAAAACAATTTTACATCCAACTATATGTGATTGTACCCAGAATGTCACCTGACTCCAGTAACTCTTTGGGATGCTGAAGATGGCTACAAGGAATTTAGGGCTTGCCCCAGTCCTGGATCAAAGCATTCTTGTCTTTACATCCAGGTCTTGCTTTGGGTCTACCTAAGCTTATTATTATTATTATTTATTCCCTAGTGTTTTGGGTTTGCCTAAATTTGTTTATATTTACTCATATCTTATATATACTCATATACTTAATGTTCTCTCAGCAAAATTACTTAACTATATATCCTTCTTTTGCAAGCACCCTTGTCTAAATCCTATATAATGAATGTAAACTTTTCAGAGCCAGGATGAGAGGGGACCATACCTTCTTTTCAGCTCATTCTCCTCTAGCATATGACCTAGTGAATTTCTTTCTAAGACTATTTCAGATTTTGGCATTTGTTTTCTCAAACAACAAAACTGATAGCTTACAGGAGTCAAAATAGCCATCCAGAAGATTAACTCTAGTCAGAAAAGTAATAGCTATCCTTTGGGAATTCCAATCCATGAACATGAGTGCAAGCTGAGGAAACAATTCAGAGTGGATATTACAGTGCTATCTAAACACATAAGGAATCTCAAAACAGAAAGGATATTACATATTGTATTGTCTAAATTAAAGATCAGTCTGAGGTATGCTAGCATGATAAAGAGCAGGGGTATATACATATAACATACAACCAGAGTTAGCATGCTGAACCAACACCTTGAGAAGAATATAGTGAAAAGCAACTGTTACCTTATTAACTTATATACATTGTTCTATAGTTTTCTTGGGATCTAGTTTATGATTAAAATGTATAAATGTACATTTCTTTTGGGATTTTTGTATTGTAGTCTTACTATTATCAGGTATTTGATTGCTTAACCTTGTAAAATGTAATAGGTGACCAAAATGTCTGTAAAACTGTTTACTTAAACATTGATTGAATAATTAGGGACTAATAAGGGCAAAGATCAGAACCAAGCAAAGTATGCTAAGAATCGAGAGAGCTTTCAGTTTTCCAGGATTTTAGCAATGAAAAGAAGAAAAGATAAAATGATAACTTAAGGTGGTAGAAAAATAAAGTAAAGTGTTTTAAAAGATGGGGAAGAAATGACTGTCTTTATAGGCAACCTCAGTAAAGGAATCACTATCTAGAAGACTACAGCGGAGAGAGGGGAAAATGTTTTTTGACACAATTTCCAGAAAAAAAGAATGGGCCTAAAACCAAGAGTACAAGAGGGTTAGTCTTGGCCTTTCAGTCACCTTGTCCTTTGAAGTTGGAGCAAAAGAAAGGATGCCTGAAGAATCTTGGGGAAGAAGGGGACAGGATAGAAGAGTAGAAAATATCGAATTTGCAGTCAGAGGATCTTGATTGAAATCCCAGTACTACTACTTATTGTCTGTGTGATTTTAGTTGTCACCTAACCTTTCTGAGTATGTTTTCTCATTTTTAAAATGAGGGGGATTTATTTAGTCATTCATTTATTTCATTGTTTGATCAATAAGCAATAACATTAAATTTAAAAAAACAGGAATTTATTAAGCATTTAAATTTTAACAAGAAACTTACAATCTAAAGGAAAAGACAAGTTCATATATAAGTATATAAATGCAAAGTGAATAATTTCAGAAATAGTTAAATATAAGGTTATTCAGAAAGAAAGACACTAATATTTGAGGGGATAAGAAAAAGTTTAATGTAGAAAGTCATGCTTAGGAAGAGAGGGATTCTATGAAATAGTAGTGAGGAGAGAATACAATACAGACAAAGAGGATGTCTAGTACAAAACCATGGAGACAGAAAATAAGTGTCATGGATGAAGAACAAAAAGAAAATCAATTTGGTTGGTTTGAAGGGTGTGGGAGGGGAGATAATGTCCAGTGAGGGGAAAAATAAACTGGATTAAGATCTTGAAGGTCTTATGCTAAACAGAAGAGTCTGACTTGATGATCTCTATGCTTTCTCCCAAATCTAAATTTATGATCCTATCTTGAAAAAGTCTGTAAATCTCAGTTGTGGTGAGCTTGGTTATGAAATTACTCTTAGAAGGCCTCAAGTTTCTCAGTCTAGCACAGTGGATAGCAGAGACCATTAGGCAGAGGCAATGGGGACTAACATTTGACAGTCCCTCTTGTTTATCTTTTCCTTGTTGTTGTTGTTGTAGTTGTAAAAAAGTTTCCTTGTTGTACCTTGGGGTTTCCTGTGTTCTCAATTGGGGAACTAGGATCCCAGTCTTCAATTCTACACCCACCTCAAATTCCTGAGGAATAATTCTATTTTTGGCTCTAGTATAAGAGGTCCTTTCTAGCTGGGGTGATGCAGTAAAAAAAAGTACTCAGAGGAGATACATGAATCAGATATAAAATAGGCAATTTTATTTTCACACAAAAAAGGGAAAGAAGCAGTAAAGAGTGGTAAAATGATCACAATCAGTTGACAAGCTAATATTCATGCCTCATCTCGATGTTTGCAACAGGGCTGTTCATAAGTTATTTAACATTTCACCTACATTAGTATAATCTGATCAACACTAAATGAACTCTTTTCTTTGTTCTTTTTGGTGACTTTTTCTCCTCCTAGTTGGTCTGCCTCTGCTGCTGTTTCTTCTAAAACTGCTCAAGTAGCTAAAACTTTTCTAGTTAAGTGTCCACATAGGGAGAAGAAAATCAGTTGCTTCTAGAGATCTTCAATGCCTGTATTAAATAGACATAAATAAAAGGCAACTTTATTCCAGACAAAGGCTTGCTTCTTGGCTTTCCTCACATCTCTCCTAAAATTCTACCATCTATGAGAAGCCTTTCTTGGTTTTCTTAATAGTAGTGTCTTGCTTCTGTGATTACTTTTAATTTACCTTGTTTGTACATATCATATGCATGCTGTCTCATCCAGTACAATGAATGAGAGATCTTTGAGAGTGAGGACTGTTTTTTGCCTTTCTCACTTTACCAAGATTTGAAAAATTCCTTTGAAGATTATCTTAGAAGATTTGAATAATAATCTTTTTAGTTTGTTTGAATACTTTGATCTTGCCTATTTAATGCTGATCATTTTAACTACTATTTTTCTTCTTATATTCTTGATTAGATGAAACTGCTAGAATTGTACCTAGTTATTTGAAATAGAGACCTACTATAATTTTGTGTAGGATTAAAAAAAATTTCCAATATGCTTTGTTTTTAACAAAAATATTGCCATTAAAGCAACATTTTAAACAGATCCTAATTAACCAACAATCAAACCAAACATAAATTTCCAGCTAGAACTTCTAAATTAGAATGGTATAAACAGGAATCAGCAATTTGGGAAAAAATTTTAAAAGACATTATATGCTTTAAGAAAATGAAAACCATCAAAATTGTTTGCTGTCTCCTACTGAATTTGTCTTTATTTACTTATTAATCCTATTATCTTTGGCTTTGCTTTCTTTCAATTTTAATATATTTAGTAAATATATATTATTGTAGGTGAAAGATGAAATGACTGAGGAAACAAAGGTTCAAGCTTCTGAGCATATGAATTTATTAAGCAATATATGCCAATTGCCCAACTGATCAGGACTAGAACCCTCAGCTCTGGCATTCAACCCTGAGTACAGAGGAAGACAGATTTTTACATACTAAAAACAATCAAATAAGTCTTATTAATTGAAGAAAACAATTAATTGGGATACAAAATTTGATTTCTAATTGGAGGAAATATCAGGGACTTTCCCAGTTGTGGGGGAGGAACAATAGGAGTAATTCCCTGAAATTAGAAAAAAAGGTGTCCCCTCCCCTCAAGTGTCTATAAACAATTAAAGGAAACCTGGAAATAATAATGGACGGATGGGTCCAGTTTTCAGATAAGACCTATGGGTTGCTTGAGATGTCTAATTGTGAAAAAATTCTTTGCATCAATCTTCAGTTCTGACTTGGTTTCTGCTCAGCATAACCTAGTTCCTTGTTAACCCTAACCTAGTTAAGGGTCTCTAAGCAGCAGGTACAAGTGGTCCAGCTTCCCTGCCCCAGAGTTAGGTTCAAATAATGCAATAAAGTTTTCTCTCAATATTTACGATTGAATAGTTTTCTCATTAGACAGAAATATGACTAGATCCATCCTTGGATAAAAAGGGAACAGAACTAGTCCTAGAATTGAATCACAAGATAGAGACAATGTGGTTCATTCAATTTCTACTGCCACCTGTTCTAATCCCTTTGGTATTTTGTTATACTTAACCTTAATTCCAGTGTCTTCCTTAGTTTTCTGCATCTTAGACTGTGAGATCTTCTTGAAAGGAAGGACTATTTTTTGTCTTTCCTTGCATCCCTAGTATTTATCAACAGTTCCTGGCATCTAGTAATTATTTAATAATTTTTTGTTGTTGACTGTTTTCTATCATGTTATTTCTATTTCCTTTTATTCTCCATGTTATCTTTTTTCAGTGGTACAATATTCCATTACGTTAATATGCCATAATCAACACATCCATTATCGGATTGTGGAAGTTATAGGTTATTTCCAGCTTCTTGCCTTTATGAAAGAGTTATGGGTTTTTCCTACAGATGATTCCTTTTTGAAAAATTTGTTCATGCCTCTAAAGGTATGAAAGGGGTAAAAGTTTCAACAGTAGGATTTTTAAACATTATGAACAATTTTGTGATATTTTAATGTAAAGGAGAGATATTTACTAGGATGCCTTGCAAAGAACAGTACCTACAAAATGCCCTCCCTCCCCACCAAAACCCTAGATTGTGCTCTCTTACAAATATGCATAGCATCAATGGGAAGAAAATATGCTGTCAGGTATTTATGTAGGGGATACAAATGACCAAGGTATTTCTCTTGGGTGCATCAAAGCCTCACCTTTCTCTTCCTGTGTTTTCTTGCTGTTCCCCCATAGACACAGTATTACTACTCAGCAGGTCGATGAACTAGCTGACTTGGACTCAATTGCCAAGAATAGCTTTGAATTTATAGTCAGTTTTCTTTAATACCAGAGATCACAGTTCTGGAAGCTGCTTCCAGTCTCTAGCGGATGTAATATCTCTTACCAATCAAGCAACTCCAATGAGAGATACTAGTGGTAATGGGAGGGGCCAAGGGAAGATGGTGATATGAGAGAACATTTCCTCTTCTTATAGTTTCATTCTGCTAATGGCTAAACCTCTCATTTCATAGTTCCAAAGGGTTCATTCAAACAGCCCAGCTTTCTTTCTTTTTTTGTTTTAATGTATGTACTACTTTTCTATAAAAAAAAAAAAAGGAAAACACAAAAACATTTTTTATTATGAACCTAATATGATCATTTTCCACATATACATGTGTGGATACATACACATATATGTGTATATATACACAAAGATATATAGATATAGATATAGATATATATACATACACACACACACACACATACAGATTATAAAACTGTGAAACTTGATTTTGTAATTTTTTTGAAAGAAAAAAAAACAAATTCAACACAGTAGTTCTAGCTGTTCTGCTTTTGTGTTTCAACTTTTATTTTCTTTTGTATGGTTTATTGATTTTTTCTTTCTTTTTTTGCGGGGGGTGGGGGGGCACCACTATTACTTTTCCCTCCTTCCTTCTGTTGTAAATTCCCATCAAAGGGAGAAAATTATCTTCCCCTTGTGATAGTATAACTCAAAACAAATCCACCCATTGAATATATTGAAAAAAAAATTTTTTTTAGTTCATTGTCTCTGTTAAGAAGTGGGGAGCATGATTTAACATGGTCTTGAGGAACCATTCTTTGTCCATGTAATGATCAGAGTTCTTGTATTTAGAACTGTTTTCTTTTCAATATGTTTATCATTATATAAATTGCTTTCCTGGATCTAGTTATTTCACACTGCAACAGTGAGAAAAATGGAATTTCCTTGGTAGTAACAGCAACATAAAGAGAAACCATTAAATTCTAGTATTCCTTGAAGCCTAGGGATCAATTTTGTTTTTGCTATTATCTGGAAATATTTGGACAGTGTGAGTCCATTGTAAAGGGGTGTTTTCTAGTAATAGAGTCCACTTTTTTGGGATAGTACAATAAAGCCTGTATGAGTTTATGTAGTGAAATTCCTGGACAATTGAAAAGTTGTTCTTGCTAGTACGTTTTCTTTCTGAGAAGAATCTAAACCAAAGTATGATACTATGGTCCTGGGAGATGGCTTAAGTCCGTGTAGATAAAAGTTGATACACTGAAGAGAGAGCAGATTGACAACAATGTCAACAATGATTTAAAAATAGTATTTTAGTGTTTTTGCAATTTCTTTGCATGAGGAATATTCTGTTCCATATATATATTTTTTACCTTTTACTCTTATTTGAAGAGATCTAGCTACCAACTATATTCTGAGATTTTCAAGAGGCAATTCTTGGTAGAGGCAACATTAGAGAATAATGTTGAGGGGTAGCCCCTGAGATTAGATCCACTAGTTCATACACACCTAAACCCTGCCATGTTGATTTACTAGTTTGGTTTTTTGTTTTTTGTGCTTCATTACTTCATACAGTTTCTATTACATTCATATACATTCTCTAATAATGCATAAAGTATTTCCAGTTTTTATTGTTGCTATTATAGAGAAGTTATTTAAATTTGTGTGTAGACAGGTCCTTTTGATATTCTTAGGATTAAATCCAAAGCAATGGAAAACTTGGATCAAAAATATAATTACTTTTATGTACTTGTTAGCTATATGTTGGTTTGTCTCTAAATATTTGTACCAACCTAGTGCCACGTGTCAGGTTCCCATTTTCCATAATTTGGAATTCAATCATTTCAGTGTGCTGTTTAAAAATTTTTTTAATAGTAGTTTTTTTTTAATTTTCAAAATGCATGCAAAGATAGTTTTCAATATTTACCCATGCAAAACTTTGTATTCCAAAATTTTCTCCCTCCTTTCTCTCCCTGCCCTCCCCTACACAGCAAGTAATCCAAAATGGGTTAAAAACATGTGCAATTCTTCTAAACATATTTCTACATTTATCATGCTGCAAATAAAAATCAGATCAAAAAGAAAAAAAAATGAGAAGAAAAAAAAGCAAGCAAACAACAAAAAAGGTAAAAAAATACTATGTTGTGATTCACATTCAGTCCCCACAGTCCTCTTTCTGGATGCAGATGGCTCTCTCCATCAATGGTCTATTGGAATTGGCTTGAATCACCTCATTGTTGAAAAGAGCCACCTCCATCAGAATTGATCATTGCATAATCTTATTGCTGCTGTGTACAATAGTACAATATTCTCTTGGTTCAGGAGATCATTATATACTTCAACAACGATACTGTATGAAGATGTATTCTGACGGAAGTGGATATCTTTGACAAAGAGACCTAACTCAGTTTCAATTGATCAATGATGGACAGAAGCAGCTACACGCAAAGAAAGAACACTGGGAAACGAATGTGAACTGTTTGCATTTTTGTTTTTCTTCCCGGGTTATTTTTACCTTCTGAATCCAATTCCCCCTGTGCAACAAGAGAAACTGTTCGGTTCTGCACACATATATTGTATCTAGGATATACTGCAACATATTTAACATATATAGGACTGCTTGCCATCTAGGGGAGAGGGTGGAGGGAGGGAGGGGAAAAATCGGAACAGAAGTGAGTGCAAGGGATAATGTTGTAAAAAATTACCCTGGCATTGGTTCTGTCAATAAAAAGTTATTATAAAAAATATATATATATTCTCTTGGTTCTACTCACTTCACTTAGCATCAGTTCCTGTAAGTCTCTCCAGGCCTTTGTGAAATCATCCTGCTGATCATTTCTTAAAGAGCAATAATATTTTATTACCTTTATATACCACAACTTATTCAGTCATTCCCCAACTGATGGGCATCCATTCAGTTTCTAGTTCCTTGCCTCTACAAAAAATCCTTTATGATCTCTTTGGAATACAGGCCCAGGAGAGACACTGCTAGATCAAAGGGTATGTATAGTTTGATAAACCTTTGGGCATAGTTCCAAATTGCTCTCCAGAAGTGTTGGATCAATTCACATCTCCCCAACAATGCATTAGTGTACCAGTTTTCCCACATCCCCTCCAACATTTATCATTATCTTTTCCTGTCATCTTAGTCTGTGGGCTATTTGTGCCATATTTGGTATGTGGCAGTATAGTTTGTCTTTTTTTTTTTTTTCCACATTCTTCTTATTAGGAAAACTATTGCAAGTCCCTTGACCATTCTATTGGGAAGTACATATTATTAGCATTATAGATATCAGTTCTGTGTAGATTTTTTGAGGGGGAAGGCAGTTGGATTTGACTTGTTTATGGTCACACAGCTAATGAAGTGTCTGAAAATGTATTTGAACTCAGGTTCTCCTGACTTTAGTGTCAATGCTCTATCCACTGTCTAGCTCTATCTAGCTGTCCTTTGTTCTATGTTTTACCAGACGTGTTTGCCAAAATATTTTTTACTAATTTTCATTTGAGCTTATGAAATGTTTTACTGTGCAAAAATCCTTTTAATTATATAAACATACTCATTGTCTTCATTTAACTTCTATTTGATCAAAAAAACCTTTTCATAATTGTGGCTAACATTTTTTGTTCATGATTTTTAAAGAATTCAGACTAATGATTGGGCTAGTTAATTTTAGTATATTATATGAAGTATTCACTTAAATCCATTTTTTAATCATACAATTTAATATTTCTAGGAGTTTGCTTTTAATTGAATACTAATTTATGACAGTATATATAAAGAAGATCTATATTGGAGGTAATATGATTGTGTGGGAGTTGAGGAATTAATTTACAAGGCATCCTAAAAATATCAAAAATATGAAAAAAATTTGGACTTTAGTACCAAAAAATATTACTGAGATATCAATGATCACTGGTCTGTCTATACTCTCAATACAAAATTTTTATATATAAATCAAAAACATCCCTGTTAAGTAGGGAACAAGAAGAATTTTTGCAAGCAAAATTCTATAATGGACCACTTCTTTATCATTTTACAATTTACAGAAAGACTCAGAAAATATTCTATTGTTATCTGGTTACAAAAAAGGAAAAAAAAGATAACTATGAATTTGATAAAAACAAAATGCTTCCTTACAACCTCTGTTTTAGCAAAGTTTCTTACACATAAACAAAGGTCATTTAAGATTTCTTAGAAGACATAATAGTAGAAATAACTCTCTTTAAAGAGCTTCTGATAAGAAATTGCAGGTGAGGTATGAACCAGAGAAACATGAGAGCCAAATGTTATTTGCCATTGTGGTGGATGCTTTTCAATATAGATTCCAAGTTGAAGAGGAATTCTCTGGGGAAGGTGAAATCTTCTGGGTACTCCTGTCTGGATATGATGTTGTATTGATTTTAAATTCTAGAACATTTTAATGCATCCTAAAAGATTTCTATGATTCTTCAAAATGAGCTTGACCTCTCTAAAAAAGGAAAAAACAAGTGGATGATTACTTATTGCCCACATTTCAACATGAATTTAGGTGGAAACCCTAAAAAGTATGTACAAGAGACTACAGACAAATAATGCTGATGGACAAAACTTGGTTCAGAGTTGTATTTTAGGAGTTGCTTTTAGGAGTTAGAAAGCTCTTTTACTGACAACTTCCCATGAAAGCAAGGCTCATTTTTTTCTACACGAACAGTTTTATTAAAGCTTTTTATTTTCAAAACGTATGCATGGATAATTTTCAATATTTACTCTCGTAAACCTTGTGTTTCAATTTTTTCCCTTCTTTCCCCCCACCCTCTCTCCTAGACGGCAAGTAAAATCAGATCAAAAAAAGAAAAAAATGAGAATGAAAACAAAATGTAAGCAAAAAAACAACAAAAAGAGTGAAAATCTTATGTTGTGATTCTCACTTAGTTCCCACAGTCTTCTCTCTGAGTATAGATGGCTCTCATCACAAAATCATTGGAACTGGTCTGAATCATTTCATTGTTGTTACCAGTGTTGTTTTTAAAACTTCACTTTGAATCAGTTTATACTAGTATTTCCAGGTTTCTCTGAAACCATTTCTTTTATAATTTCTTACTGAACAATAGTAGTCTCATTCATTTGACCTAACTTGTTTAGTCATTCTCTAAATGGTAAGTACCTCTCTTAGTTTCCAGTTCTTTGCTACAACAAAGGAGCTGCTAAACTTTTGGACATGAGTCTATTTCCATTTTCTTTGATTTCTTTATGATATAGGCCTAGAAGGCGTGATCTTGCTAGATCACAGGGTAAGCAAAATATAGTATATTTTAGGCCTACTTTCTGGAATACCTGGACCAATTCATAACTCCACAACAGTGCGTTAAATATCCCTTGTTTCACAGCTCCATCATTTGTCGTTTTCCCTTTTTAAAATCCACTTTGCCAAACTGATGGGATCTAAGGTAGAACCTTAGGGTTGCCTTAATTTGCATTTCTCCAATTATTAATAATTTGGAGCCTTTTCATTATAGTATTGATATTTTTGGTTACTTATTGATTGGGGAAATAGCTTATATTCATATAAGTTGAATTCACTTCTTTATGTAGCTCAGAAATGAGTTCTTTATGAGTCCAAGCAACTTGACACCAAGATTTTTAATTTCAGCTCCATTAAAAAAAAAAAAAGTAAGCCCCTCACCTGATAAATGCTCATTCCTATATACTCTCATTTTCCCACCATGAGGAAGACTCTACTTCCCTTCCGCCAATCAAGCCATTTTTTATTTCCTTCAAGTATTTCTAAAAAAACCTAATTGTTATAAGGGATAGCTCTTTGGGAAAGGCTTGGGGGAGGGGAAGAAGTTTTGAGAAATAGAGATACAAAAACAAATGATATACACAAAAATTGAAACCCCTTCTGCTACATTTCAACCCCACAAAGATCTTATTCTATGTAAAATTTTAAGGGAAGAGATGCCTTCTCCTGTCTATTCACAGCACTAATATCCTACTCCATGTCCTCACCATTTCTTATTTGAACTGTTTATTCTAAAAGCCTAATTGGCCTCCTAGCTTTGGCTCCCCATTTCTCTCTACTCTCCAAACAGCTGCCAAATTGAATTCTAAAACACAAATCTGACCATGTCATTTCCAAGGCTTTAATGCAGCTGAAATTTAAAGCTCTTCCTAATGTGATTCTGCTCTATTTCACCTCTCACCTTTATGATTTTGTACAGGCTGACCCCCATGTTGGGGATGCTCTTCCTCTGAAAAACCTTTCTCTTGAAACATCTAGCTACTTTCAAGGTCTTTCTAGATACTCCCTTCCTTTACCCTGAGTATTGTGCCTATAATCTTAAATTTATCTGTGAACATGTTGTATCTCCCCAGGATAATACAAGCTCCTCGAAAAGACAATTTTACCATTGTCTCTTTATTCCCAGCATGGTAGCTGGCATAAAGAAGGTGCTTCATATGTGCTTGCTGACTGATGAATAGTTTTTGTTAACTTCCTAGCCAAGAAAGGAATTGTAAATTGCTGCCAGCAATAGAAAATAGAAATGTTTTGCTTTGGGAAATGAAAGAAAAATAATTAGGCCTCAGACACACTAGCTGTGTGATCCTAGGTAAATCACTTAACCTCTCAGTGCTCTAGCTAACAAAAACTTTTCAGTTTTAGAAGAGTTAGAAATAGAAGGAATTTCCAGATCAGGAGTGCTCTATATGAATATTACAAATCTTTTAAAGATAAATCACAAGGAGACTCATCATCTATGTTGACCTTATGTAGTCTTAAAAGTTATATCTCTGATGTGAGCAAAGCTTGATTACAACCCTCCTCCCATACTGTTGTCTTTGCAATACTGCTTTTTTGACTTTCCCTTTGTTTGGAGAGTTGGACAACGGAGGGGAAAAGATATCCTCCCAAAGTCCCCATTTGAAGAGGGCTCAGAAGTCCAGTCAACATTTCATTTCCTACCAGCTGCATTGCTTGGATCATCATTTCCATTCTTCTTCCCCTCCCCAACTGATCATGGAGATTGCATTAGTTTTGGTATTCATAACTCATATTCTTAAATTGCTTTTGCCACTCTGATTGAGGGCTAAGTACACAACACACACATTCCTTCTCTAAAGCCTAACTCTTCATTTTCCATCAGCTGCACTGCTTGAATTCTGCTTCACCATCATGTTCCCACACTGAACCTTCTCCCAATTTCCCCACAGCTTCCTTTTCTCAGATAAATTAAACTGTTAAGTTCCTTGAGGGAAGGGACTGTTTGGCACATGGTGGATGCTTAATATTTATTGATACTTGTTAACATTTACTGTATTTTATTGTTTGTATATTTCAATGATCTCACATTTTCAGATCTCCTGCATATAGGAGTCTATAAATGGGAATTACACCGACAAGTCCCATAGAAATTACAGAGAAAGTCACCAAAGGGTTCTGATTTTAATTTTCTAGTATTATCTTTGAACAAAGAGGCAATGGAAAAGATATTAGAAGCGTAAGACATGAAAAAGTCCACTAGAAAAGGTGGGCTGGTAATGACAAAAGAAGGATAACTGATGGGTAACCACTAACCCCTGCTGGCATCCAGATCATAAGATCTAGAGGAAGCCTATAACTTTGGGTGGAACCCTGTGTTGGCCATAGATTTATCTGTGATGCAAAGGACATATAACTGTTTCATTGGAGTGGGGTAGGTGGATATCCATATTCACGTTATCTTTACAAACTGAAAAATTATATATAATTCCTGTAGTTCTTTATCCCCCAATCTATTGATAATTGGAATTTACAGTATATAATTGTGTATTTGGACGAGGGAACAATTTGAAGTCCCAGTGCAAATGGGCAATTCCGATCGAGTTAAACGTATCCACATGTAATAAGTGTGTAATAAATGTGTATGTACATATATATGTATATGTGTTGTTTTTTTTTTTTTAATTAAATGCCTGTATCCCTTTAGGAATTTAATTCAAACTATTTCAAGGCAGATTAATGTTGGTTAAAAAAAATCCAACCAAACGCAAACCCCCCGAACCAAAACAAGTGGAAATTTATACTCTGAATCTCCACTCATGTTCCTGTGTCTGGAGCTGACTTTTAAGGTCACTCGCCTCGTGGAAGCCAACCTCTCCTTCCCTTCAATAAGGGGTTAGCGTGAGATCGCTAACCTCCGCCCGCCCTGCACATGAGGATGCTTCAGGAGCTGACACGTGCATTCAAGCTTGCAGCCCCGACACTGCTAAGGCTTTAAAAAAAGATTGAATAGAAATGCCACTAATGACAGCCTTTCACTTATTTTTTTTACACATAGCCCAGAAGCCAGGGCCACGTCTGGGGCGGGCGGAGGCCCGGACGATCCAGCCAAAATAACGGCGGCATCCTAGCTTCCCGTCTGGGCTGGCGGGAGGACTCCTGAGCTCCTCCCGGGCGCCTAACGGCCGAGCGCCCCAGCGCGACTCCCCGCCCAGAGCGAGCGCGCTGATTAGCCCGGGCAGCTCCCGCCAGGACTGGCGGGGAGCTGCGCGCCTCGCATGCAAATCAGCCGCGGAACCCCAGGCGTCGAGCCCCGCGCGCGCTGCGCCGCCCCTAGCGGCCGTCAAGGGCAGTCGTCAGCCCGACAGTCGGAGGCTACCCCGGCAGCCGCTGTGTGCTCTGGAGGCCCCGGGACACCGAGGTTCGCCCCCACCTTCGGGGTCTCCTGGGGTCACTTCCCCTTCCCTCCGCCCGCCCGGAGCCCCGCCTGGCCCAACCCACTATTCGGAAGAGAAAGAGCGCGGCCGTTAAAACCGTTACCACGCCTTGAGTTTCGAACTGATTCAAACTTGGCCGCCAAGGCCCCTTGAACTACCTCTCCTTCCGACGCCCCTCCTCCATTCCCCTCCCCAGCTTCGTCGGGACTCGTAGGTGGCTATTCCCGCCAAGATTAGAGCTACATCTTCGTCCTTCCCTACCCGCCACCCAGATCTTTCCCCTTTCCTCCCCTCCCCACATCCAGCCTGGCTCGTCCAGCCGCCCCTCCTCCCATCCAGCCGTGTTTGTCCAGCGGCCCACTAGCCTTCCCGATCCATACCCTGTGTGTAAAACGAGAGAACAAAGGGACGGCGGTGGTGGTTCCGCACGTAAAAACCCCCAGCGTCTCTATGTGTGTGTGTGTGTGTGTGTGTGTCTGCGAGCACGAGTACAAGAGAATATGTGTATGTGTGTGTACAGTCCGGAGATAAGTATATGCGTGGGGCTGTGGGTCTTCCCGGCGCTTGGGAGCTCGGCGGGCCCCTTGATTGGGTGGAAGCCTGTCTCTCGTCCCTCCAATCGGGGCGGCGCTTGATTGTAGTGGGGGGGCCAATGAGAGCGATGGCGATTGGGCTGTCAGGTTTGGCGCTCGGTCCGGTAGCATCCGACACCCACAGGGACAGAGAAAGCAGCGGAGAACCGGCGGCGGCGGCGGCGCGCGGGAGCAGCGCGCGGGGAGCGGCACGGGCTGGGGAGAGGGAAAGAAGGTAAAGCTACCAAGCCGGCCTGGGCTAGCGGGACGGGCTCAGGAACCCGTGGAGTTACGGGCGGCGGCGATATTGCCTGTCTCCGGGTATCGCCCCGGAGCGGGGTTCACCCGACGCCTTCTTTGTATGACCGGGGGGGAAGGGAGCCCGAAGCTGGGGGACGGGGGTCGGCGGCCCTCACTTGGGATGACCACTGACTGGGGGGATTGAGTGGCTGATGGGGGAGGAACGGCCCAGAGAGTGCTGGGTCGCTGTGGTCGGGGTGTTTTGTTTTGTTCCCGCCTCCTATCACCCGCTTTCCTTTTTCCTTTTCCGCCTGATCCAGCGGGTTCGGGGCTCGGAGCCCCTTCCCGGCCGCCCCAAGAGTGGCCTTTGTGTGCCGGGCGTCGGGAGAGCTCCGGGCGTGACGGGACAGACGGGACAGACACAACTTGGTGGGACCTTGCACTCAGACAAAGGAGAGACTGTGTCTGACGAAAAGAGCTCGGGCATGTGGGAGGGGGCTACACAACTTGTGTCCCCGGCTGCGGGCTGGGGGTGGGGGTCGGCGGCGCCGGCCTCTATTTAGGAGAAAGACCGCCCCTCCTCCCCTTCCCCTTTCCCTACTCCCGTCCCTACCCCGTCCCCCCCTCCCCTCCCCCCTTCAGAGCTTATAGACCATGCAGCTCTGACCGCACTTAGCGTGGGACAGCGTGCACGAGGGAAATCTTGAACTCCCGAGTCCCCCGAAATCAATCATTTCCCAGAAGAAACAACTTTAAATGCCGTTTCAGAAGTATTCTCCAGCTTTAGGATAGCCTTGGCCCTCCCTGAGACTGGAAAGAATTTGGGCCGTTTTTAGGTTTCTTTCCCCTGTTCTTTCTAGGCTTCAGGAAGCTGGTCTGTTCCTTATGCTTAGTTTGTAGAAGAGTTGAGTTTTTCCTTTTCTCTCTTTTGTTCTTGAGTGCTTGCGGTTGAAGTTCATTTCGTTTTGTTTCGGAAAATTGATTCCCTGGGGTAGACTTTTGCGACGGGACGGGGTGACTGAAGCTTTTGGAAACTCTGTAAACACCTAAGACTCTCAGAATTGAAAGCACCTTTTAATCCGTTTACAAATTTCTAGTCGTTTGTCCAATTTCACTATCTGATTTGAGAATGGAGACAGGTGCTATATATATATATATATATATACATACATATATACACATATACATATATATGTGTGTATATATATATATATGTATCCCATATGCCTAGTAGTTGAAGATAATAGTGTTGGCAAATTTATTTGAGCTCTTCGACTAGAATATGCCTCGGTAAATGTGACTTTAGAACATAGTAACATTCTTGTGTTAATTGAATTTGTTTGCCATGAAAAAATAATCTTTAGTGATTTAGAAATGATTGGGAATGAAAATGCCTCTATAATTGAATGAATAGTGATGCTTCATAGTTAAACTAAAAACTTCATTTGAGTAACTAGAATGAAACCTTGTGTGTTAAAGAGTTTGTTAATGAAACTAATGAAATAAACATTTTAATTATATTTTTGAATCGTTTACTTAACTGTGTTTTAAAGATTGTCCTCACTAATTTTTGTGTGTATGTCTAACGGTGAGTGGTTTAATACTTGAATGCATTATCCACCCTTAAGATGCCAACATTTAGTTCATAAAATTCACCTAATGTAACATTATTAATGTACAAACGAGGAAGTTGAGGCTAAGACAATTTGATTTAAGTCACACAAAATTAGTAAGTGGCTGAGTCAAATTCAGAACTTAGATCTTCTGACTACAAATTGAAAACCCTTTGCATTGTACCATACATACTTCCATATTCTGTAGCATTAAAATTTTCATTCCCTACAAGAATGGAAAGCAAATCCAAATCCTTTGTGTGTAGTCAGCAAGCATTAATACCTGCTGCCAGGAACTGTGCTAAGTTTGGAACAAATATGTAGCTTTTAGCCATTTTCATTGCTAATTTATTAACAAGTAAAGTATTTATTTTGATCTAAATACTCATTGCTCCTATAGCTTGATTTCTAGATACAGTTATCAGGATACTTCCCATCTGTGTGTGATGATGTGCTTTGGGATGTAATGTGAAAAAGTAATGTATCTGAAGGCATAGTATGCTCTTGAAACAAATTTCTGTGTCCAAGAAAAAGAAGTTAAATTAAAAGTAAGGGTTTTTAAACTATTCTGCAATATGATAGAAGTTTAAAAAAAAAGACGACAAATTACTCTCAAAATTGAGATAGATTTTAAATGAATACTGCTTACATTTGTGTAATAAAACATTTTAAATTAAAGTTTTTTTTTCCTTGAGAAAAAAATCCCCTAATACTTTTGGTAATAAATTTGCCCGGGTGAATCTGTTATTTTTAGAAAAATTCCAATTAACAAATAAACTCAAGCATTAAGGACTAGTGCCTGGTAATGTGGTAAGCTCTGGGGATATAAAGTCAAAAAGCATTATCCTTGTTCTCAAGGAAATCACATTTTAATGGGAAGACAACATGCAAACTGTACATACACTCATATACACTCATATACAGTGTAAATGGGAAGTAATTTTGCAAAGTACAAGCAATTGAATATGACTGGCAAGGGGACACTGGATAAGGCTTCTTGTAGAAGGTGGGATTTGAGTTAAGTCTTGAAGGAAGTCTGCAAAAATCACTTTACATATACTATCTCAATTGATATCATTTACTCTGAATAGATTCACACTTCTGGTTAGGTGGGATTTGAACTCAAATTTTCCTGGCTTCAAGATCTGTGCTATGGTAGCCAATGCACTGTTTAAAAGTCTGGCATTCATTTGGCAAAATTAGAAAAGTATTCCTAAGATTATTTTCATGGTTTCAGTATCAGTGAGTTAAAGGAAAAAACCCCCAAACCATTTGTTGATAGTACAAGTTTAAGTATTTATTAGGTTCCTACTGTGCAAAACTCTCAATATTGGGAATGTAAATGAAAAACCAACTTTTGTATGCTCAAGCAGCACATCCTAATAAAATGGGAGAACATGTTACATGTATATACATTAAATATAACATTTAGAATATGAGAGAAATTTGAGGGGGAGCAATCACTTTCATCTAGAGAGGCGTCCAAGGTGGCTTCATGAAGAAAGCTGAATTTAAGGTGAAGAGAGAGAACTTAAACATCTTGGGAGGATGGTAAAAGGAGCCTTTTGAGAATGAAGGACTAACAGTGTGAACAAATGAATGGAAATGGGAGAGGACAATATGAAAACAGTAGTCTGGTTTGACTAGACAACATAATCAGGATGGGGAATAAATGTGGCACGAGACAAATTGGGTTGGAGCCAGATTGTGGAGGGCTTTGAATTCCAGAGTTTTGAGTCCAAATTTTAAGGTCACAAAGACCTGGAAGGTATTTTAGCTCTTTCTAAACCCCTCATTTTACCCATCAGGAAATTCAAGCCATGGAGAGTTTTAAATAACTTGCCAATGTCACAAAGAGGCAGAAAGTCATTGAAGGTTTTTTAATGGTAGATTGACATGATAACATAATTACATTACTACATATTATAGAATATGTACATAATTATAAATTAATCTATAGCCAAGATAATAGGTAAGTTGGAGAGGGAATCAGACTGGAGAGAGAAGGAAGATCAGGACTAGTACAATTGCTTTAGACATGGAGGAGTCAGATGCTTTCCGACTTAGAAACAATAGGATAGGGTATATAGGGTAAGAGATAGGGAATAGTCAGAGATGACTCTGAAGTTAAGAACACTGATATATCACAATACATTTTACATTTAAATATGGATGTCAATTCTTGATTGACTTGGAACTAAATCAATAAAGACTAGTCTTAGACCAACTTTTTCTTACTGTCAGGGTACCTCATGCTACCTTTAGAAATGAATTGGTGTGCTTAGGGAATGCAAATTAATTTCAATACTATCTAAACAAAATAAATTTAGAGACCTAAATCTGTTGTTGATGTCCAGAAAAAACCCATTTCTAGTAATAGATGTGATATTCCAGAGTGAAATAGAAATGGTTTTTAGATTCTGTTGCAAAACTTGTAGGTATTGATGATGAAAAATTGACTAAATTATGTAGGATCTACTGTGACATGATGATTTGTTTTAACTTGTGAAAAGACAGACATTTTAAAAAAATTATGGCAAAATAGAAATTGAGTAGAAAGAATTTTATTGGATAGTGAAGTTTTTTTTTAATCTGAGATCATTTTCTTAAAAGCTAGTGAATTTTAAAGGTAGTGAAAGAATATATTTGACAAGTTCCTGGTATGAAGACAACTTCAATGAAACTATGAAGTCATATTTGCTATTTTAGCAAAGATGAGATGGTAATATATTTTCCCTTTTTTGGTGCTGGGAGAGGGGGGGGAGGCTGGGATATAAATTCACAACTTTGTAAAATGTTGGGCTCAGTGTTTGAGTGTTTGATGTAACTAAAAGATGGTATTAAGGAGAGAGTGCCTTGGCTGGTCAGTTAGGACTTTTAGTAGTAGCAAGTTTCTGGAGTCACTGAAGGCCAAGAGTTTGTTCCTTAACTGTTTGCTGTACTTCAGACTAAATAATCAAGACTTTTGGGGAGTCTCTGTAACTGACTCTTATCTCCTTTGATCCTCACATGTAGGTGCTATTATCTTACTTCAGAACAGATAAGGAAACTAGGATTCTCCTGAGTTAAAACAACTTGCCCAGGGTTTGGCTAGTTAAGTGTGAATCCAGGTCTTTTATACTTTAAAGTCCAGCCCTCAGTCTTCTGTGTCACACTGTCTTTGAGTTGAGTTTCATTAAGCTAAACAATTTCATGAGAAATTAAAAACCAATGCTTATTTTATTAATTTAGACTCAGATACATTTGGAAAGAACTGTTATTGTTCCTTTGCTCAGAAAATCAATTTATTAATTTATAATGGCAAGAGGACTAGTAATAGTCATCTGTACAGAAGATTCCTATTGAGAAGGTCAAAGTCCATTTAGAAGACCAAATTACAAAATAATCTGAAGATTGTAGTGAGCTTAGTGTCAGAAAAAAGGGGAAGAGTTAGATGTTAAAGGATATTCCTATAAAACTAAGACAATTTGGTAAATTTTTTTTAGTCATTCTAGGGATATTTCTATCTCTAAATGATTGTTTTGAGAATCAAGACACCCTTTCCACTAATGCTAAATTAACTTTGATAAATTATTTGGCTATCCTGAATCAATGCATTTGCTTCAAAGTGGTGAATACTTTGAATACTGTACCACCATAATAAGTTACATAGAGTTTTCCTTACAGCTGTTGTATTCTAGGTTTCCCATTCTGAAGTCCTAAGTGGTAACCTTTCTTGACTGGATTTTGGGAATTGGAATTACTAAACAAATAGATTCCAGGTTGTCAGTCATTCTAAACAATGTGATTTCATAATACAATACATTTGAGTAGATCACATCTTAATTTATTTTAGTTATTTAGGAAGTGGTGTAACCCTAGTTTTAAATTTTGAGTAACAGGCTTAGTAAAAGTTAGTAAGTAAAGGCTTACTAACATTCCTTAGTAAATCATCTTGATGATGATGATAATTGTTCCCATTTAAAAAAAATTTGTTAATACCTTTGTTTTTATGCCCCAATAATTTTTTGCTTTATGCTTGAAGTCCCATGAAACTCTTTTTAAAAAATTTGTAACAAAAATATTGAAACAAAACCACCTTGGCTGACAGTTTAATATTCTGCACTCAAGACTGCTTTCCCTTTGAGGGGAGGGCATTATTTTTTATCTTCTGTTTTCCTTCATGAAGATTGATCATTGCATTTAATCTTCATTACTCTGCTTTTTAAATGTTATTGTTTTCACTTATCCTCTTGGTTTTGTTTCTATTCTATCAGTCCATATAAGATTTTTAATGTTTCATCAAATTCCTTAATTTTGTTATTTCTTGTTGTGTAATGATATTCTGTTACATATGCCAAAATTTGTTCTGTCATTCTCCAATTGTTGGGCTTTTATTTTGTTTCCTGTTTTTTTTTTTTTCCTAATCACAAAAAGTTCTAGGAACATTTTTTTTTTTATTATAGCTTTTTATTTACCAGATATATACGTGAGTAATTTTTCAGCATTGACAATTGATTGCAAAACCTTTTGTTCCAATTTTCTTCTCCTTCCCACCCCCTCCCTCAGATGGCAGGTAGATTAATACATGTTAAATATGTTAAAGTATATATTAAATACAATATATGTATACATGTCCATACAGTTATTTTGCTGTACAAAAAGAATCGGACTTTGAAATAGTGTACAATTAACCTGTGAAGGAAATCAAAAATGCAGGCGGACAAAAATAGAGGAGTTGGGAATTCTATGTAGTGGTTCATACTCATTTCCCAGACTTCTTTCACTGGGTATATTGGAACTGATTTGATTCGTCACATTATTGAAGAGGAACATGTCCATCAGAATTGATCATCATATAGTATTGTTGTTGAAGTATATAATGATCTCCTGGTCCTGCTCATTTCACTCGGCATCAGTTCATCTAAGTCTCTCCAGGCTTTTCTGAAATCATCTCTAGGAATATTTTTATATGGAAGCTTTGTGACAGATTTTGACTTTTTTGAGGTAGTAGGATCAGAGACCGACTGAGTTAGTAATTTTTCTTACGTAATTTCAAATTTGTTTCCAGAATGGTTGGAATGATTTATAGTGTCACCAACAGAATGTTATTGTAACAGCTCACATTTACATGATATTTTTTGGCTTCAATTTCTTCACAATTTGGAAAAGGTTGGTAAAGCATATATCATTTTTACAGATGAAGGAAAATAAGTCCAAGAAGAAATAAAGTGACTTGTCCAGGTTCACAAAGCTTTTAGATATTGAAGCTACAGTGTGAACACAGAATTTAAATTTTGAGCTGTTTCCTGGGCTCATTGCAATATGCTGCCACTGAAGTTGGATTATTTTGGCAACTGACCAACATTATTTTATATCAATTATATTTGAGAGAGTGATGTTTTTTAGCTAGCCCTTATTTCTGAATTCTCTGAATTGGAGACTTACATTTTGGTAGCCCCAAATACATTGATAATGTTTATAATGATAATGGAATGGTGAAATAGTTTATATTTCCATTGAAAATGATCTGGGTGTTTTAGTGAACTGCATGCTCAGTATGAGTTAACAGTTAACATAGCTTGAAAAGCTAATGCTATTGTAGATTACATTATGGATGGATTTGAGGGAGGTAAGACTTCTACAATGATATTCACTGGTCAGATCCCTGTATTCAGTGCTTGTTATTTCATTGTAGGAAAGCCATCAGAAAGCTGGAGCATGTAATCCAGAGAATTTTCTAGTAAGAGTAGTAGAGAACAAGTCATATGCAGATTATTGGAAGAAAGTAATGATTAACTTGGAGAATGGAATAGTTGAGAAAGGCCCTGAAAGTCAATTAAGTATTTAGAAGATTGTCCTTGGAAGAGGGTTTAGATTTGTGATCCCACAGGGTAGAATGAGTAACGATATGGAAATATAAAAGGAGAATGATATAAAGAAAAGATTCCTAAAAATTAAAACATCTCCAAAGTGGAATGAGGTAGTAATTCTTCTATAGGTCTTCAAGCCAGAGCTTAGATGGTTACTTGTTGAGCTTGTCTTTGAAGGGATTCTTAATTAACTGTGGTTTAAACTAAATGAAATCTGAATACTTCAAGATAATGTGATCTTTGAACATGTGAAGATGAGGAATGAAACAATTGGATAGAATTAGAAGATTTAATAGTCAAAGGTTTCTTGTTATAATTAATGACTACCTTTTTGGGGTCATATAAATGAGTTTGGATATTAAAGAACAGAAATAATATGGGATGTATTTTTATTAGGAACTGATCAGAATAATATCCCACACAGAATTTTAAGAAGCATAGTCTAAAAATGAAAAAGGTAGACCATTGGATTGTTAGTCTATAGATCTGTATCTTTAGATCTCAGAAGCTGTGTTAGATCCACCCAGTATTTCAATAGATTTCAAAACTGATAGCTTGTGCTATCTCTCGTTCTTCTTTTCTTCATGATTTCTAGCTGGTACAACTCTATCCTGGATTTTCATTTTTGGGATTTTCTCCTTAATTGAGAGATGATTTCTTCATTCCTTTGAAAGGAATTGTAATAAAAATAATTAACATTTTATAATACCTACTAACATTATGCTATAGGTTTGCAAACAACCTTGTGATGCAGGTGCTTTTATTATTCCCATTTTAAGACATTAAGTGATTTTAAGCCTTTCTAGTTCCAAATTCAGTGCTCTATCCATTAGACTACTTAACTAGCTTTTCCTCACACAAAGTTGTTTTCATTTTATAGGTAAAATGATTTATAGTAACAATTAAGTTGTATGAGTTAATGGAGAAGACTTAGATGTTTTAGAAATATCTGCTCTAACAGAGAGATTGAACTAATTGGGATGTTACATTGACAAATTCAGGTACATTTTAAAAGATATCTACAATTTAAAAAACTAATTTAAAAATTAAGGATATGGAAAGCAACATGAAACAAATTGGACATAGACCAATATTTTATGTCATTTACCAAGATAAGATCAAGATGGATACATGTCTTAGCTATAAAGAGAGATAGTATAAAAAAATTAAGACTATGGAACATATTATCCAACTTCTGGATAGATGAACAATTTATCAATTAAAATAACATGTTGAGCAGAGTGAGGTATAAAGTGCATAATTTTGATAACATTAAATTAAAAATTAAAAAAAAATCATAGACAAAATTTAGCCATGATCAGAAATTTGGGGTAAGAAAGCAAAAAATTGAGGAAAATTTTTATAGACAGCTTCTTAGATGAAGATCTCATATCTTAAATATATAAAGCACTTTATAAAAATCTATAAGAATATAAATGGTCAAAAAATGTTTTTGATTTTTGGATTTCTGATGAAGAAATCAAATATAGTCAATAAAAAAGTTCCAAATCATTATTGATTAAAGAAATGAAAATCAAAACAACCTTGATATGTCATTTTTCACCTATCAGATTGACTAAAATGATTGAAGGAAAAAGCTACAAATGTTGAAGGGGATGTGGAAAAATTTGGATACTAATTCATTGTAGAATTCTGAACTGATCCAATCATTTTGGAAAGCAACCTGAAATTCTGTCCACAGGAATTTTTAAACTTCCCTATACCCTTTGACCCAAAGATGAGTAGAGAAAAAGGAAAAGAATCTATATGTTCTAAAATATTTATATCACCTATATGTTGACAAAGAACTGGAAATTATGAGGATTCCCATCAATTGAGAAATGGTTGAACAAATTTTGGTATGTAATTGTAATGGAATATTACTGTGCTCTAAAAATGAGGAGCAGGATGATCTTAGAAAACTATGGATAGACTTGCATGAAATAATGAGCAGAATCAAGGGAACATTGCATATATAATTACTGCATATTGTTTTAAGAATAACTTTGAGTGACTAAGTCATTTTGACCACCTAAATTTATTACAAAGGTCATATGATGGATGATGCTGTTTGCATCCAGAGCAAGAACTGATAAATAGAAGTATTTGTAAAATGATCTTTCATAGATATATGTGTGTGTGTGTTTGTTTCCATCCATTTATTAATAGATATACATATGCACATACATTTATGTCTAATGGCAACCATCTGTAAGGTGGGGACCTAAGAGGGGAAGGAAAAAAAGGAAAAAAAAATAACACAATAAATTATTGTCTATTTAAAAGGAATAGCAAGTAGTACATAATAGATCATGTACATTTTTCTTATTTTATTCTGTAAATTTAAAATAAATAAATAAAAGTTAAAAGAAACAAATTAGTTACTTTTGAAAATGAGGATTAATTGGAAAAACTTCAGTAACCCACAAAACTTTTATCTTTCCTTCCAATCTAGTTGGTTTTGCTTCTAATTTCCCTTTCTCTTATAATAGTACCCTGCAAAACATTTGGTGTTATCTTTGATTGTGAATTCACAAAGTTACAAAGTTGGAATCTTTACAAACTTTTGATATTCTTCCTGTCCTGTCCCCTAGTTACCCATAACAAAGTTAGTCATTAAATTCCATTTATTCCTCTCCCTTCCATATCTTTCTCCCATCTAAGAGTTCCTGTTAATTCCCCCTCCTATCATCTTTATAGATTTTTATGATCTCTCCCTGAACTCCTAACATTACTCTTCTCATTCATAGAATTACCTCACTGATATTTCTTAAATAGTAATAATTTGTTTCATACCACTAAAAAACCTATCTTGGCCACCTGTGACCTACTGAATTAAATTCATACTTGACTTTCTTTGAAATAATTTCATAATTTAGAATTGAGTACTATCCTGCCTTTCTAGACTGTTTTATTACTTTCCCAGGCAGTTTTTTCCTGATAACTACTACAGCAAACACCCTTGTATTTCTTTATCTTTTTACTTTTCTAAGTCTTATTTTCCTCATCTGTAAAAAAGGATATAATAGTATAACCTGCTTGAAGGGCTGTTGTGAGACTCTGCTGGGATAACGGATAGGGCTAGGTAGCTTTATGTATAGAGTGCCCAATCTGAAGTCAGGAAAACCCGAGTTAAAATGTTGCTTTACACACTTATTAGCTGAGTGACAACTGGGCAAGTCACTTAATTTTGCTTTGCATTAATTTCCTCATCTATAAAATGAGTTGGAGAAATGACAAACTAGTCTCTTTGCCACAGAAACCCTAAAAATGATTATGAAGAGTTGAACCCAACAAAAAAAGACTGAATATTTTTATTAGTCTTATATGTAAATATAGAGTTTAAATAACTTCTTTGGTGAGAAAAAGTGTGTAAATGTTTCTTATCAATTAACTTATTTTAAAAGTTTAATTTAACAGTATTTAATAAGTTTTTGCAATATCATGCTTGGGAAATTCTTAGTTTAAATTTGATGGCAGCCCAAGAGTTTATTATTATAATTATATTAATAATATTATTGCTGCTTGTTTTTGAATGTGGGGGGGGTTGAGGGGGAGTGGTGGGCTATGTTTTAACAGTAAGATAATTGAAAGTATTTAGAGATTCTTAGATACTTTGTTTTTATGGTTCACCAAGCTACAAGTTACTGACAATGGGCAATAACTTAATTCTTCAAAAGATACTTGGTAACCAGACATCCTATTATAGCTTAAAAGAAAACTATAACAAAAAGATTTCTAAGATTGGGTAACTTTTTTCAGATTTAATAGTTGAAGTCATTTAAATTTTATAGCATTTAATTAAATACACTCTACAATGTAAATTGTTTAACATAATTTACTCTTTTCTCTTAATTTTCTTAAGTCCCATTGAGAACCTGGACTTTGTTTAATTTTTCTTTTTTTTTTGGACTACTGTTTTCATTTATATTGGAAACTCCTCTCAATACAGGTTGCTATCTTCTCTGTAGTCTTAGTTGCCTACAGCAAAGAGAGGTTTAGTGACTTGCTGAAGGTTACGGAGCAAGTACATGTCAAAGTCAGGATCAGATTTTAAATTGAACTTTTCATCCACTGCTGCCTCTGTTGTGTCTGCTCTATCATCCAAAACATCTGAGATATAACAGGTACTCAGTATTTGTGATGGACTGACTAGAAATATATTAAGTTAGGAATGGAATAATTTGGCTGAAAGGATATCTAAAAGTAAAGATGCCTGCTAGTAAAGAAAAGGGACTTTCAAATTTCCAAAGACCTATCATGAGCCATATAGATTACTTCTAATAGAGTTCCAGATATAGGAACAAATGTTATTTATAGAAATGAAATGAATGTATGGCTATTAAAAAGGAGTGCTACATGCCTAATTTTCTTCAATAAACAATTGTACAGTCTCAAATTTACCCATTTAAATATTGACGTTTGACTTCCTCCCTGGATTTCCTTGTCCACTTCTCAGAGAGAACAATGTCTTAATAACATTTAGGGGAAGCTATGGTGCTATGTTTTTAAGATGTTTTAGCTTTTAAATTTTATGTATTTTAAATTTAGAGATGTTTTGATTTCCCTTATCATACATTAAGAGATTTAGCCAATAAATTTCATACAACCTAATATTTTAACATTTGGAAACTCTAAATCCAATCCTGTCCTGCCTCTTTTTGAAGACTTTTGAGGACAACTGCCTATTACTTCCTGAAGCAGTGTATTCTAGTTTTGCACTGCTCTATACCATACAAAATTTAAGCTGGTCTCTTTGTAATTTCTACCTTTAGCTCCTGGTCTTGTTTTTTAGGGCAAAGTAGAATAAATATGATCCCTCCTATATTGAAACCCCTTCAAATACTTGAAGACAGCTATTATATCCCTTGGAGTCTTCTCTTCTCGAGGCAAAGTTCGTTTAAATGATTCTTTAGTACGTGATCTGATCTCAAAGCCCTTTATGATCCTGGTTTTCCTTCTTTGCACACTTTTTAAATTATTAGTACCCTTAAACCAGAACTGAACATAAGACTCCACATGAAGTCTGAGAGTACAGTGGGACCATTACTTTTTGACTTATATATTATGCTTCTTCTCAATAAAGCCCCAAATCTATTTATCAATTATCTATTTTTGACTGCTGTATTACACCCACATTAGTTACTTACTGTCTGTCCATTGAAATAGCTAGACCAGAACAATTGCTAGGCCTAGCAGATAGTTGTTGTATTTAAGAAGTTGAGTTTACCTAAGTGTAGGACTGCATTTGTCCATATTGGATTTTATATCTTAATAGATTGAGTCCAGTGCTCTAAACTGGCAAGATCCTTTTGTTACGCAGCATGTTAGCTATCTCTCAGTTTTGTTTTATTTGTAGATTTGTTGCGCATACTCTGTATTTGTTCGATATAGTATATATTTTTCTCATTTAGGGAAAATGCTGTTCCATCCAATCCAGCAGACACTTTTTTAGCACCTACTGTCTACAGTATCTTCAGAGGCATTGTGCTCGATTCTGGGGATATTCTTTCTCTGCCTGCCATATGTGACATATAAACATAAAAACTATATACATGATTATTTGAGGAAAGAACACTAAAGAGGCCCTCCATATTTTGGGCTCTGACTTAACCTTTTTTTATCTCATCCCTATATTATTTCCTTAGTCACATTCCACACTCAATTAAAAGTAGATTTTTTAATTTTTATTTTTGTACAATGCACAAATCTATTTTTGTTTCTTGTGTACCTTTTTTTTAGTTTTTTCTCTTAGAATAGGTGTTTTAAATTCCATCTAATATCTCCCCCCTCTCCCGTGTTGTTTTATGTCTCTAATGTGAGTAAGGTTTTTTTGTTAATTGTGGTTGTCATTGTAGCTTGACATATTCACTAATTAGAATATATTCTTTGAGTGCATATCTTTTGTAAACTTTGTATCCAATAGTGTTTTACCCACAGTTAAGTGATAAATTTGAATTGTTATATTGGATTTAAGGAATACTGGATTGGCAGTTTTATTAGATTTCATGTTACACACACACACACACACACACTCACACACACACACATACACACACACATAGTATTTATTTCAATTTTTTCCCAATTACATGAAAACATTTTGACATTTGTTTTAAAAACAGTTGAACTCCCTATTCTTTCTATCTCACTTCATTGAGAAAATAAGCAGTTAGAAATAGGTTATACATGAGTAGTCATGCAAAACATTTCCATATTATGTTGTAAAATAAAACCCAGACTAAAAAATAAAAAGAAGCCTTAAGAAAAAGTTAAAAAAAAAAAGTGCTTGATTTGTAGTCGGATTTTATTCTTTTTCTGGAAGTGAATAGCATCATCACAGGTCCTTCAGAATTGTCTTAAGTTATTTTATTGCTGAGAATAGCTAAGTCATTCACATTTGAGCATCCTTATAGTATTGATGTTAGTGTGTACAGTGTTCTCCTGTTTCTGCTTATAAGTAAGTTTTGCATCAGTTTGTGTGAGTTTTTCTAAGAGCATTCTGCTCATCATTTCTTAAGGCATGAAAATATTGTATTGCAATTATAACCATAGCTTATTCATTCCTTCCCCAATTGATGAACATCCCATCAATTCTTTGCCACCAAAAAGAACTGCTATAAATATTTTTGTACAAATAGATCCTCTCCCCTTTTTTTTGCTCTCTGAGATACAGATCTAATAGTGGTATTGTTGGATCAGAGTGTGTCACTTTTATACCCCTTTTTGGGCATAGTTCTAAATTACTCTCTAGAATGTTTAGATCATTTTTTAACAGTGTATTAGTGTCCCAATTTTTCCCTATCTGCTCTAATATTTATCATTTTTCTTTTCTGTCATGTTGGCCAATTTGATAGCTGTGAGGTGGTACAGCAGGAATTTTAATTTGCAATTCTCTAATAATGATTTAGAACATTTTTAATGGATTTTAGATAGCTTTGATTTCTTCTGAAAACCTCCTGTTCATATCCTTTTATCATTTATCAATTGAGGGATAACTTGTATTCTTATAAATTTAACTCATTTTTCTGTATACTTGATAAATGAGATCTTTTCAGAGAAATTTTCTGGAAAAATTTCCCCCCAGTTTTCTGCTTTCTTTCTAACCTTAGCTAAATACATTTGTGCAAAATTTGTTTGATTTGATGTAATCAAAATGACCTGTTTTATATCTCAAAAGGCTTTTGTTTCTTGTGTGGGCATAAATTCTTACCTTATCCATAAATCTGACAGCAAAATATTCCATGATCTCCTAAGTATTTCATCTTTTATATCTAAATCATGCATCCATTTTGGCCTTATTGTGATAAATCCCTTTTAATTCCAAAGCGCTATTTTATTTATTTATTTATTTTTGTTGTTGTTGAGACAGTTAGGGTTAAGTAACTTGCCTAGGATCACACAGGTAGGCAGTGATAAGTGTTTGAGGCTGGCTTTAAACTCAGATCTTCCTAAATTCAGGGCTGGTGCTCTTATCTACTCTGCCATTTCACTGCTCCAGAGTTCTCATTCTTTAAGTTTCAGAAGTTAATAAATCATCCCCATCCTCTAATTTCTTCTTTATTTCCCATCATGGTGCTACAAATAGGACACCTTGAAGAAGAGATTTTTGGAGAGAGAAATCAATAGAAATCTGAGAATTCTAGGGAAGAGATGCCTAGTGCCATCTTATTTACATCGGCATTTTGGTATTATAAAAATAAAGGTAGTATTTTTTGAAATATATATGTATGTGTGTATATTATATATGTGCATATATATTACATGTGTGTGCGTTTCTCTTTTAATGATCATTTCTTTGATTTCGTTGATATAAGGGACCCTGTGAGAAAATTTCCTCTATCAAAGTAGATTTGTACTTACTTTGCAATTTATATATTAGAAATTGACTGGGACCCCTATAGATTGAATTACCTAGGGTTGTATAACCTAATATATTAGAGATAGGACTTGAATCCAGTTCTTTCCGAGTCAGAAATCTGTTTCTTTCCATTATGACAAACTGCTTTTATGTTTAATTAATTTACTTTGATAATGGTTGACATTTGGGAAAGTAATAAAGCAATTACCAGTTTAAAGGAGTTGGTAGTTATCTGTTATTTCCAGTTAACTTTAATTTTAATATAGTAGGGCAGTGGTTCTCAAAGTGTGGTGCAGTGAATCCTGGAAGGTCTCTGAAATTCTTTCAGAGGGTCTACAAATTCAAAATTAGTTTTTTTTCTATTTATGATAAATATCTATTATGTAACCCATATAAACAAAAACTCTTTGGACATATTCTCAATAGTTGTTAATACCGTAAAGATATTGAGAAAAAGAGTTTGAGAACTACTGTAGTAGGGCCTTCAACAGTCCTGCTATTTTGAGTAAGACAACAGCAGTCCAAACTTCTAGCCTCAACAAATGATCCCACCAAATGATGCACAGAAAATTGCATTTCCATTTTTTCTTCATATGCTCTGGTCTCTCTGTAGGAACCTACTAGTTGGGTCAGGGCAATAGTAAATCATTTTAATAATTTGGTTGTACAAGAATGCTATTATAGTTTGATAGTAGGGATTCATTCTACCTCTCCCACTCCTATCATTCTGTACTTTCCTTAGGAGAAGGGGATGATTTATATGTAGGGCCTGAAAATCTGTAATAGCATTTATAGGAGTAGATGTAGTATTACAAGAATCTCATTAACTTCAGTCTTATGAGTGGGAATGACATGGGGCAGTTCAAAATTTATATCTTACTTTAGTTTGAACATCATTTTTAAAAATTTATTTTCATTTCAATAGCTATCAAAATAGGATATATACCAAAGTATGAAGATATAGCTGAGATAGTTTGTAATATACCTTAGAAAGTCTATCTCTCCATTTAGAAATTAATTTTTGATTTGTGATTCTTTACTATCTCAAGGTACAGTGTCCTTTAAAACAAAATCCCAGCGAATTCAGCTATCTTATTGGTTCAAATTTATGCAAATATTTTATTTTCAAGGCGTGCCTCTGCATTCAGTACTGGTTTTCTAATAAAGAGTAGAATTGCTGTCTATGTTGAAAGTATTATGTGAGATTACTTTGTTGTGGTGCAGGAGGAAGATGATTTTACATTGATGGGAAAAAATGTTGTTGAGAATTTTGCTCATTTTTGGTGCATGGGCTGATGTTATTTACTTAACATCAAGGAGTTATTTTCTCTCATGAGGGCTATGTTTAATTTGTAAATTTTTATGAATTTATTATTGATGTTATTTGACACAGATTCCTAGAGCAGCAAATGTAATTCACTATTTCTGGCCTTATAATTATTCCATGATTTTCTTTCTCTTTCTTCATTTAAACTTTACCTTCTTCATTACTCACTTTTTAGTCACATATGCTTTCTTTAATGTAATATTTGTCATAGATTACTAATACATACTTTCTGCACACTGTTTTGGAGATATATATATATATATACATATATATATATATATATATAATTGAATATACAATTTCTCATTTGCAAAGACATATGTGTATTGCACATACACACACAGACACAGACACTCCCCCCCCCCCCAAAAAAAAAATACAGGTAGAGAAATATCAATTTTTTATACTTCTTTTGCTTCTCCCATAGGGTCTAGCACAGTTCTGGGCTCATACATACTACATGCTCAATAAATTATTTTTGTTTGATTGACACACAATACTTTTCTTCATGCCTGACCTATAATTCCTTCAGATCTAGTGGTTTTAGAGATTGTTTTCACCATTACCTCTTGCATTATTAAAGGGAGGAATGTTTGCATTCTTTACTTTTCTCCAAACTAGATGCTAAACTATGCTTTTCTGAAGTACATTAAATTCCTGAGATAAACTTAACTGGGATTTAAAAAAAAGAAAACTGTGTGTGTGTGTGTGTATTGAAAATGGAAGGAAAACAAATTTAAAAATTGAGAAGTTCTCCAAAGATTTCATTTTAACAAGCTGTTCATTAGTGACAGTGGAATTGTCACTGGATGTCATTGTCATTCGGATTTTTAATGTCACAACCTTCATGCATTATATGAAGGAATAGAAATATAAAGTATAAAGAAAATAATTGGGAAGAGCAGCTGCATTAGAACAGGTATTAAGTATTCATAAATGTTTGCTGGAAATGATACTATTGAGATTGATTCTTAAGGTATGGAACAATGGCAAATACTTGGAACTCAGGAACCTTATTACCAAAACAATGAGTGAGTGAGAATATCACTAATTACTGAATCATGTGCTGATTTTTCCATCTCTATGAATCTTCATGAGAATAATCTGTACATAAATTCAACCTATCCTTGATGAAGGATAGGCATCAAATGGTTTTTGTAGCAGATCACTTATTTGTTGTAAAAATAAGGTATAGAGATATAGAAAATAGAAGATCCCACTGTGCTTATTATTATTACTTTTTTTCTTTAAGGTTCCCCCCCTCCCTCCTCCAGGGTTTTTTTTTTTTTAATTAAAGCTATTTTATTTTCAAAATATATACATAGATAATTTTCAACATTCATCTTTATAAAACCTTGTGTTTTAATTTTTTCCCCTTCTTCCTCTTACCTCCTCCCCTAGACAGCAAATGATCCAATATATGTTAAAAATATGCAATTCTTCTATATATGTTCCCACAAATATCATGCTGCACAAGAAAAATCATATCAAAAAGGAAAAAAATGAGAAAGAAAAAATGTAAGTAAACAATAGCAAAAAGAGTGAAAATATTATGTTGTGGTCTACATTAAGTTCCTACTGTCCTTTCTCTGGGTGCAAATGACTTTCTTCATCACAAGGCCATTGGTATTGGCTTGAACCACCTCATTGTTTATGAGAGCCCTGTCTATCAGAATTGATCATCGTATAATCTTGCTGTTGCTGTGTATGGTGTTCTCCTGATTTTGCTAATTTTACTTAGCATCAGTTCATAGAAATCTCTCCAGGCCTCTCTGAAATCATTCTGTTGATCATTTCTTATAGAACAATAGTATTCCATAACATTCATATGCCACAACTTATTCAACCATTCTTCAACTGATGGACCTCCATTCAGTTTCCAGTTTCTTGCCACTACAAAAAATGGCTGTCACAAACATTTTTTATATTTAAAGAATTAAAATTTTAACTTACCTAAGAATTATGTTCTTAACTAATACCAAATAATATGAGCATTTCCACATAAAAAATTCAGTAAACAGTATTGTGTGTGAATTTGTGTTTCAGACCGTTTTTCTTTTCTTTTTTTATATAACAAATTCAGCATGTTATTTTCAAAGTTGTCTTGCTTATATTTCCTACTGATCTTCCTCATTTTTTCAGTGCATCTAAAGAAAGTGCTTCAATGACTTAAAAATATACATATTTAAAAAATTGGTAATTCTTTCTAGCCATTCCTCACTCAAAATCTCTCCTCAAAAGAAAAAAAAATCCTTTTATTAAATATATAGAGCTCAACAAAACAAATTTCCATCGTGACCATGTCTGAAAGTATAGTTCATTTTGCATCTTGAGTACATCATTTCTCTGTCAAGAATTTCATGTTTCATTGATAGATCTTTGGTTAGACATTGTATTAATCTCGTGGTTATTTTTTCCCCATAGTTTTTCTGTATGGTATTTTATAAACTTTTTTGAGTTCTCTTTACTTTGCATCAATTAGTTTTCATACAGGTCTCCCAGCTTTATCTGAAACCATACTTTCTTATGATATAATAACATTACATGAAATTAGCATACCATAATTTGTTCAATATATCTCATATTGATGTAAACTCCCTTAGATTCCATTTCTTTGCCATTATAACAGGAATTACTATTAATATTTTTGTATATATGAATCTTTTCCCTCTTTTTGGGGTGGTGGTGGTGATCAGTCCAATAATGGTATTATTAGGAGAAAGGTTATGCATAGTTTAGGTTTTTGTTTTTGCTTTTGTTTTTTTTTTTGCACGGCAAATATCTTTCCAGAATGGCTGGACCAAATGACATCTTCAGTAACAGTTTATTAGTATGCTTGTTTTCCTGTATTCCCTCTAAAAATAATCATTTTTCTTTTTCTTTTTTTTTTCAATCTAAGTGAAATTAGCTACTTTAACTTATATTTCTCTGATTATTAGTGATTTGCAGTATTTAAATATATATATATATATATATATATATATATATATATATATATATATATATTGATAGCTTGGATTTCTTTAAAAATTTGATATATTTAAATCCTTTGATCTTTACTTATTGGGTAATTTGCTGTTCTTATATAATTGAATCACATTTGTGTTAGTCTGAAAAGGGCCACATTGAAGTTCTTAACTTTTATAATTTTATGACTTTATCCTCTGTAAATGCCCTTGTATCTGTAGTGATTATAGTAATATATGTTACCACAATTCCACTTTTCAGTTCTGTATGTGAATCTTTGTTTCAAGTATATTTCTTGTAAAATGGCATATGGTTGGTGTCTGCTTTCTGATCTATTTTGCTATCCCCTTCCATTTTGGGCATGAGTTCATTGATTGGTGTACGTTGTTGTGATTCATAATTGTATATTTTACTGTCTCTCAACCTCTTATACTTTTTCTTTTCTTTGCCCAGCTGCTGATTGTCTCCTTTCCTCTTCCCCAATTTACTAAGAAAAAGGAAGTCCTAAGAAAAAAGGGATATGCTTAACACTTGAAGCACTTGGCTTTTGCTCTCTTGTAGTCTTCTCTTCCTTTTTCTCAAATCCAGATCACAGGTTCTTTTCTTTTGTTTATTTTTACATTTCCTTTCATGATTTTCCTCTGGAGGTTGGAATTTGTTTTGCTTATGACTAATCCCTATGTTCTCATTTCTTTCCTAGTTATCTTCTTTTCTTTAATGGGAGTTAAATGTATTTCTATATCTATACATATAGATGTAATTGTTAACATAAATAAATCATTTATTTCAGTTTTTAAAAATGGTATCTCAGAGATTCCCATACCAAAAAGATAGAGAACTTTCTTTGACCTTCTGATTAAGTCAGGGCTAAATTGGGTAGGAGATATGTTTCTCAGATGTGTTGACCATTGTCTTTGAGATATCAAGTTCAAATCCCTAAATGAAGAGAATTCCCTATAATTGATCAAGGTCATATAGATTAGAAGTGTTATGCCTAAAACTAATAAAAAATTAAAAATACAATAGACTACATATAATGCTAATATAGGTTTTTCTAAGTCATTATGCTGCCTGCAGGAATCCTTATGCAAAGTTTGGTAGCCCCTGTTCTATTTGAGTTTGAAACCATTGATTTAGATGTTCATTTTTGCATTTGATATCATGCTATTTGTATCAAGCCTACAAACAGTACAGACTCCTAAATGAGATACAACCCTGGCATTCTCAAACTCTTCTTGCTGTGTGATAATACTTTTACTCTTTCCTAATTGACTATGAATTCCTCACAATAACCATTCCAAATCTTTTTTTCCCTCAAACCTTCTACACTACTCCCTGCTTCCAAATCTTAACTCATATTTGGAAAAGATAGGCCATTTTCAGTGAGCTCTGTTTTCCCTTTTCTTTACTTCCCCTGTTACTATCTGTTATTATCTCTCCATTTTTTCTCCTTTAGTTTTTGATGAAGTGATAGCCTTTCCTTTCAGTAGATTTTTTCTAAACTTCTTTTTTTATCATCCCTTCTTTCTTTAATCTTTAGTCTTTTTCTACCCATCATCTCCTTCTCTTCTACAGATATGTCCAGGTCTTCCATCCTTCACAGCACAGCACCTCTCTTGGCACCCTGTCTCTTTAAAGTACCGGAATTTAAAGATAATAAAAGTCTTTTTCTCTTCCCTTTTACAGCCCAAATAACAGGAAACACTATATCAGTTGCCTTTTCCATCTTCTAAATCCTCCTTTTTGGCTTCTGATCCCATCACCTGATTGAAATTGTTGTCCACAATGATTTCTTAATTGCCAATTCTTAGTTTTCATCCTTATTGACCTCTCTACAACATTTTGATTTGAATAGTCTTTTGGATTTTTGTGATGTTGTACTCCCTTGGCTCCTCTTCTGTGTGTCTTTAGACTGTCTTCTTGATCTCATTTGCTAAATTTTCATTCAAGTATGTGGTCTGGAGAAAGCACAAGAATCTATCCTTTGTCGTTGTCGTCATTGTTGTCTTTTTCTTTTTCTTTTCTCTCTCATTTTCTCTCAATCTCATCAGCATCCAAGGAGGTAATTTTCCATCTCTAGAAGACTTCCAGATTCAGCTTAGTCTTTTTCTTGCACTAATATCACCGATTGCCTATTGGGCTTTTTGGACTGAGTTGTCTCATATTCATACTATTTAAAACAACTTGATATATTTCTTTATACCAAGATCTTTGTCAGATTTACCACCATCCTTTTTTAGTCCTTCAGGTTTTTGCAAGAGTCATTCCTGAATCTTCACTTTCCCTTACTCCATATATCCAATTTTGCATATCTTGTCAATTCTGCCTCCACAGTGTCTTTTAGTTACTAACTTCTTATTTCCATTCAGATAGTCACCATCCTTATTTTATCCCATTTTATCACTTCTCATTTTTGCTATTGCAATGGCCTAATTGGAATCCCTGCCTCAAATCTTAATTCCAATTCATACTATACACAGCTGGCAAGATGAAATTCCAAAGCATAGGTCTGACCATCTCATCCACATACTCAGGAAGCATCTATGGAATCCTGCTGCTTCTAGAATAAAATACAAACTCCTGTTCAATATCAAAACATTTTATGATCTGCCTCAAGGAATGATTTTATAGTAAGGAACAGTAGAAAATCATAAAATATTTTCAATATGATGAGGAGAAACAGGAGAAAGTAAGTCAGTTTTTATTTATATTTCATAGAGTTAGAGCTTCTTTCTTCCCTTCCTCCTTCCTTCCTTCCTTTTCACCTTTCTTCCCTCCTTTCTTCCCTCCTTCCTCCCTTCCTTCCTTTTCTCCCTCCTTCCCTCTTTCCCTCTCTCCCTCCCTTTCTTCTGTCCTTCCTTCCTTTTTTGTAGGACCTGTTGGCATTTGCATTGAGCAGTGATTCATGGTCATTTCCTAATGAGTCTTTAGTTGAGCTATCTTTTTTAAAAAGAAAATATCTTAAAATTTGGAACATTAGTTATGAATATATGTATATGTGTGTACTCTGTGTGTGTGTATATATATTAATGTTATATGGGAGATTGAATGATAAGCTATAAATCCAGAACATTAAAGATGAAGACAGAACATGTAATTCACTTCCTATCAGAGCACTAATAAATTTAACATTGAGAGAGTGAGGAAAAGATTTTTACCATGAGCAATAGGAATAGTTTCCTGGACTATGCACATATTATGATTATTTTTTTTCTTTTTTTTTCCTCCTCCTTTTTGTTTACTTGGGAGTGGGTAGTGGGAAAGACAGATTATAAATAAATGTAAGTCAAGTCAAGTAAATAAAGTTATTTTAGAGAACAAAATCTAAATGCACATTTTCTTGGATATGGAATAAGGAATATCCTAGATTTCTATGATGGAAAATAGAATTGTATCTATTTGGATAATGGTTAATATGAATTGTTTAACAATAATAACACATTTTGGAAAAATGAACTTTTTTTTGCTTCCTTCCAACTTATACAATAAATATGAAAAATATATAGGAATTTTGTAAGGTAAATAACTTACAGATAAGTTTTGGCTCTGCTACTATAGGGGATAGATCATATCTCTTCTTGGCATTAGTTTTCCTATCTGTAAAGTGATGGGAATTCAGAAAGACTTCTAAAGTCTATTTAAGGTATATAGTATGTTTATCTGTGTGCGGTATCTCTATACCTGAATTTCTGCTAACAAAGGCATCACTATTTTTCCTTTAATCAAACTTTGAAATTTTAGATTCTGCTTTGACCCTTTGCCTCTCATAGTCATTTAGTCACAAAGTCCTGTTGACTTTTACTTTAGTGTTTACCACATTCCTACATTAGTGTAGTACCTTCCTGTGTGATGACCTTGACTTCTTTCCTCACCGCTAGTCTGTCATAAATAGTGTATATTTATAAAAGATTTTGTGGTTGCTTAGTTATTTTTTTTAGTTTTCTCTATTTGCAACATCATTTGGGATTTCTTGGCAGAAGATATTGGAGTGTATTGCCAATTTCTTTTTCAGATGAAGAAACTGAGGCAAACAGGGTTAAGTCACTTGTCCAGGGTCACATGGTTAGTGTCTGAAGCCAGATTTGGACTCAGGAAGATCAGTCTTTACTCCAGGCCTGACAGGAGCTGATGTAAAAAAATAGTTTTTCTTAAATTCTTGTTTAAATACCTTTAATATCTTCTACAACTTTTAGTTTAAGTTCTTCTGAGTGTGCTCAGTTGCCTAATCCTATTTTATCTACTTTCTCATTAAATAGTTTTTGTCCTTCATGTTTGAAGAAGACCAACATTATATTATTGTGTTGGAATCAAGGTATGATGTATTTGACTGTTACTGATCAGAGACTCTATCACAGGTAGAGTACAAATTGTCCATGTGAACATTTGGAGTGGCAATGTCTTTAAATTTGTGCTTCTCACCTTTATTTTGAGCTACTGAGATTTTTTTTTTTTTTTTGCTTAAAGAGTGCTTTCTTTGATGTGGGCATACCCATGGTGGGCAGTTTTGTGCCTGTATCTCTTATGTCTCCCAATTGGTTCCAGAGTTCTTCATAGAGACCTTGAAAGTATCTTTGTATAGTTTCTTCTGATCTCTTTGTGAGTGCTTGCCTTGTGTGAATTTGTAAAATGGTCTTTTAGGCAAATGTAGATTTGGCATTTGAACTATGTGGCCAACCCATCAGAGTTGCATTCTCTGCAATAGAAGAAAGTACCTCATTATCATTATTCAATACCTATCTTGCCAAATGATTTTTCAGAATCTTCTAAGATAGTTCAAATGGAAACGATTCAATTTCCTGGCATGACACTAGTATACTTGTCCAGGTTTCACAGGCATATAACAATGAGGTTAACACAGTAGCTCTTGAAGTAGAACTTCATTTTGGTAGGCAGTTTAGTACCTGTTTTCTCTCACACTTTCCTTCAGAGCCTCCCAAACATCATTTTATATGCACATCACTCGAAAATATACTGTCAAGGTAAGTGAATTTATTCACAGCACTCAAAATTTCTCTATTTGATGTAATGGATGATTCCATCTATGGTTGATGTAGTGCTGACCAACTCTCCTTCTGCTTTACTCTTTGCTTGTAGCTTTTTCAAGTTAAATAATTCATTATTAGTGCGGTAGCTGAGCTTAATGCTATTTTTGTCCTGATTAGAATCATCTGACAAACATTGTTGTAACATCATGCTAAAAACACTGGAGCAAGCACTCAGCCTTGCTTTTACTTTATTGCTGACTGGGAAAATGCAAGCGTATTGTCCATCATCCTGAGCCTGTATGAAAAATTGGCATGCAATACTGATTGTGTGCAACCGAATTTTGCCACTAGCTCTCACAAATGACAGTATTAGAGGCCTTGGTCAAGTTGACAAACATTGTATGCAAACCTTTGATCTGCTTTTGGCATTTTCCTTGGAATTGGCAGCCAGAAAATATCATGTAGATTGTTCTTCACCCCTTTCTAAAGCCATAAGGGTTGTTGGATAGACTGCTTTCCAAGTGAAGGAAGACTGGCAAATATCTTACCACCAGTGACTTAGAGAGAGATACACAGCCACATACCCCCACTTTGTAATTCTCAAAGGAAGACATAATTTCCTTTTCCTTTATAGAGATGGACATTGGAGGAGCTCTTGCCATATAACCTGGAAAGATTCAGTTTTATATATGAGCAGTGGCCCTTTTGACTTGTAAATCTCAGCTGGAATAGAATAAGCACAATGTGCTTTGCAGTAGGAGAGGAACCTAATGATATTCAAAGACTCTTGGAAATTTGTCTAGAGAAGGATTAACTTTAACCTAAGGTATATTGTCAATAGCTTCAGCATTGATTGATGTTGGTCTTTGAAGAAGACTGTGGAATTGTTCAGCTCTTCTCTTTAGGATCATGTCCTTATCACTAATCAGTGTTTCCATCAGTACCGAGGAGTTGAGATACACCATATGTCTTTGACCCATAAATAGCCTTTAGGGCATTTTGTAGGTACTTTGGATTGTTACTATCAACATAAAACTGAAATTAAGAGCCCATCTCTCTAAGCTTCACTTGTACTTTAGTTTTGATGGAGTTAAACACTGATGGATGAATGATAATGCTGGCAAACCCTGTGGATTTCTTGTTTTTTCATTTAGCAGCTTCTGAATTTCACCATCATTTCATTAAACCAACCTTGAGGTTTGTGAGTATTTAAATATTATATAATTATAAGGAAAGACAGATGATAGAATGTGAGAATGATGAATGTCATGTGGGTTGTAGAATGCTGGGCAGGTTATAGAATTATCCTCTCCAAGCTAAATACTTGCATTCAATAAGAACCTAGACCTCAAGGCAAAATGACTACTAGGAGACTTAATGTCAGTAAATTTAGGGCACTTCTTCATGTGTGAACAGTTCATTGCTTACTTGGAGGGAATGTTGAACCAACACATGGTTGACAACAGTGGAGAAAAAAAGGGAGTGAGCAGCTTTTAGAGGTACATAGCATATATTTACTTATGCTGGGCCAGAACTTTACTCTCAAATATTCACATATTCTCCCTCTGTTTCTACTAAGCAAACACAACCTAGTAACCTCTTCCCCCCCCTTTTTTGGGGGGAGGGAGGTAATTAGGGTTAAGTGACTTGTCCAAGGTCATACAACTAGTAGGTGTTAAGTGTTTGAAGTCAATTTTGAACTTGAGCCCTCCTCACTTCAGGATCAGTGCTTTATTCACTGCCATATCTAGCTGTCTCTTAAGTATCTTCATTGTTCTGAGCCATGTTTTCCTTTTGATAGATAGGAATGTATCCTATACTCTCCCCAGTAGTGAACTTTACCTTGTGACAAAGAAAAGAAAAAAGACAAAGATAAAGACAAAAGAAAAAAATAGGTAAGCAAAAAGAAACTTTTGAGAAACATTCAGTGTATATACAACATTCCATACCTATCATCTAGTATCGTACCAACAAAAGGAGAGCTATATATTTCCTCATGTCTTTTCATTCCTGTATTGGTCATTATAATTGTACAATATTTGGCTTTGGTATATCCTTTTACTTATATTGTAGTGGTCACTGTGAATGCTTTTTTCTTAGTTAATTCATTTTGGATCAGTTGGATCAGTATTCTCATATTTATTTCTATGAATTCCTAGTTTTTGTTATATTATCTTATATTGTTACAGTATTCAAGTTCATTCATATGTTATCATTTGTTATCTATTAGCTAATAAGAGCCACCTACTTTGTTTCCAGTTTTTTGCTGCCACACAAAGTCTTACTATTTAATTTCAGTCTGTACAGGACTTTTCTGTCTTTGCCCTCCTCTGGATATATATACACATATACCTAGCAAGTGGGATGAAGGAGGAAAAATACAAAGTAACATTTTCTTGAATAATTTAGAATTATTTTTTGCATAGTTGGCCCAATCCATAGTTCCACCGGCAGGGACTTAGTATACCTCTATTTCTCCTAATTCTGATAATTTCTGTCTTTACTCATTTCATTTCTGCCAGTTTGCCTTATGTAAGATAAAACCTCCTAGTTGTTTTAAATTACATTTCTTTTATTAGTGATTTGGAGCTGAAAGTCATGAAGATTTTCATGAATACAATATCATTCCCAAAGAAATTTTCAGTGTTCCCTCATTGACTATTGAAAAAAAAAGAACCCAATGCTTGGCCAAGGGAGAGAAGGTGTATTCTTCTGAGTCAAGGAGGTATGGGTCTGAGTTTCCTTCTAGGGGCATAGATATGGGAGGCATTATTGATGTCCAATCTGAAGAGGAAAATGGGAAATGGACTCTCTGGAGCTGGGTAAGATCTAGGCAGTTGGGATACTATTTAGGCTACAGAAGGGAAAATAGAAGGTGGGAGCAGGGAGGATTGGTATAATTGCATGCCTTTTTTTTTTTTTTTTTTTTTTTTAAATAGCCACAACCAGTTTACTAGGTATAAGGTAATAATATTTTGGAAATTCTCTTACTGTGCATTTCTCTAATTATCACTGAATTAAACACTGGTTTGGTTATGTACCATTAGTATTTTTTTCTAGGACGCCTTGATCACTTTTCTAATTGAGAATAATTCTTATAACTGTATATGAATTTTGAATATATTATGGATCATGGGTATTTGCAAAATCTATTTACTTAGGTTTTTTAACTCTAGACTATTTCTTTTTATTCTAGGTCTATTGCTTTTTGTTGTACAAAAGAGCTTTTTAAAAAGAAGTTTAATTTATACTATCAATTTTATTTTCTATTTTGTCCTATTTATGGACTGTCTGTATATATTTGTTTATTTCCCTTCCTCTGCCTTTCTTGAGGATAGACATTGTCTTTCTCTCTCTCTCTCTCTCTCTCTCTCTCTTTCTTTCTTTCTTTCTTTCTTTCTTTTTTTCTTTCCTTTCTTTTCTTTCTTTCCTTTCTTTCTTTCTGCTTAATGCAATGCCTGGCCCTATAAAAGGCCTTTTTAATAAATGTTTATTAACTGACTTTACAACTTAATAGTTTTCTGCATCTACCTTGGAGACTGAATAACATAATGGAATTAATGTTATACATGAATTCTCGAGATTTGAGTTCCAGAACAAATTTAGCTATTGCCTAACTGTAATCTTAGGCAAAATACATTTTATCTTTCTTACTTGGGACTTTGATTTCTTAATTTTTAAATTCAGAGATTTAAAAATTTCTTTCTGATAATTTTGGGCTTTCTAGTTCTAGCTCATGCCTTTTTAAAGAAATCTTCATTGAGCAAAGATAGATGTAGGTGGTGATTTGCATCATAAAATAAGCAAAACCTTTACAAAAGTATTTCTCAAGAGTTTCATGCATATACATTTATTTTATAAAAGTTAAATACACAGCTTTTCCAAAATCTTTCCTTCCTGTAAAAACTACACTTTGAAATCTTTTAAATTGATCTTTGTGAATTCTAGTGGCCTTCCTAGGAATGGAGAGTTTGCTTGAAAGCTAAAATATCCTAATATAGACAGGTTTCTGGTGATAATCTTTCCTGTTAATCTAAAGTAGAACCACATCACCTTTAAATTGTAGTATTTATTTTCTTTTTCTTTTCCCTTTGCTCTAATTACTAGGTTAAGTAAATTTGTATGTATTCTATTATTTGAGCAACTCATCTGCTTTTTTCCATCTTTTATTTCCTTTCTTTTTTTTTTTTTTTTTTTTTTTGGATTTCCTTATTGGTTGTATTGTCATACAAAGATTTCTAACTTAACTTTATTACTGTCATTTACTTAAGATGAGCATATCAGGTAATTAACTAGAGTTTGCAGTCAAGATGAGACATCCATGATAAGCCCTGATTTTAACTGGTTAGTTCATGCTTTACCTATATCAACCATAGCTGGTGTTAAACGGCTAGTTTCCTGTTTTACTTGATATAGATCTTCCCTTTTTGCCATCTGTTCTTTGATGTGTAAATCTTTAACTTCCCCCTTTGCTTTCTTTAAAATACTTATTCTTCTTATAAAACTGATATAGGGTTACTGAAATTGATATTCAAGGCTCACTGATTGTTCAGTGATGCCTGCATTCTGAGCCTAATAAATTGCAGCTTTTTTAGGTCATTGATAGTATGACTGGCACTCCCCTCAGCATCGTGATATATTGCTCACAACTATTACACACCTTTTTCTTGCCTTTTGTAATATTCTTTTTCAAACTTTCTTGATAGAACCTGAGTGGTTTGGTCTGAATGTCTCCTCCTGGGCATTGGCTTCTGCTTGAAGGGTTCTAAACTTTTTGCAAAATTCTAGTAGTCTTTTTGTACAGTCTGGAGGGAAATGCTTATAAGTATTTCCTTTATTTTTCTTTATCATTTTTTTAAAAAAAGAACTTTTCTGTGTAGATTTAGCTTATCTTAGACTCTTCTAGGTTTTAACATACCACCATTTCCCCCTGGTTTTCCTTTTCCTGAAACTTTAAGAGATAGGAATTTGACTCTAAAAATATACCAAAAAATTGTTGCAAGTATTCAAGGGAAGCATTTATTCTGCCTTGGATAAGTCATTAAGGGATATGAAGGAGAGCTTATTTTTGAAAAAAAAATGGCTACATAAAAATGCTTTTCAAAAATGTTAAACCTCTTTAATAATCCGGACTATTATGCAAATTAAAGTAACCTGAAGATACTGCCTCATATTTAGAGGACTAGAAAAAGATAAGGCAATTTTTGAAGTACAGTGGTCAGATAAATGGATTATATGACTGCTTTGCTGATGGAATCGGTATACATTTTTAAGAGAATAGTTTGATAATATTATAGTGTTATAAATATGTATACTCGCATATAATTTAATTCTCTATCTCAGTGGGTGTGAACAATTTGAGATCAAGGGTCAAGTATAATGTTTAACATATAGTTGAGGGTTACAAAGATAAGAAACAGTTTATTCCAGGTGCTTATTTTGAGAGTTAAAATGGCATAATGCAAGGAGTGAACTTTGGGTACAGAGGGAGAGTTGGGTTAGGATCCTAAATCAGATTTGTTTGTTTTATTTCCATGAACAATTTACCTTCTATTTGTTTATTTGTAAGATGGGGACAACAGTACTTATGCTACTCATTTCAGAAGGTTGTTGTGAGGAAAGTACTTTGCATACTATTCAGTTCTATATACATGAGTTGTTATTACATTTAGTTGACCAAATAATTTCATTTTGAAAAATGTGCCATAAGAATATTATCAAAACTGAAAGACCTGCCTATTTAATAATGAAAAAGCATTTACTACATTTTCATCATGTTGCATTTCAGAATTTTGGGACACTAGTACAAATGAGAAGATGGTGCCTTCAAGAATCTAATCCATTATAAATTCTAATGCAGGAGAGAACACATAAAAGGGATTGGTAAGTAGGTAGGGAAGAGTATTTTGTTTTGGTAAGGTTGCTAGTGAGAAGATGGTCAGGGAATAAAATAACCATTCCCACATGAGATAGTTTGTATAGTGGTAGACTAGAGATGGGAGGAGCAGGGCAGGAATTAAGAATGGAAGGGGTTAAAAATCGTTTAGAGCATTGTCTCTGTCCTTGCAGCAGTGGGGCTCTATATATAGGAGATATCCCTGTAATGCTTATGTCATTGTGTGGAATACTGTAATGAAATTGACATAAATAAGAGTTCCAAAATAAAACATCATTCTTTAAAACCCATCTCTTCCTAAGTCCTTTCTTAACCATAAAGGATACCTATATCCTTTCAGTAATCAATCTTCACAAGTTTTCTAAAATTGACTTTTCTTTCATTGTAACTAGTCAGTTCACAAAAATCATCCTTTTTTTTTTTCCCTTGAGGCTGTTGGGGTTAAGTAATTTGCCCAGGGTCACACAGCTAGGAATTGTTAAGTATCTGAGGCCAAATCTGAACTCGGGGCCTCCTGATTTCAAGGTTATTTTTTTTTTTCCCCCTTATCATGCGGCTACCTTCTCAGTTCATGCATACATTTATGACCTCTTGTAGTAGTCCGTTAATTAATGTCTCTCCCCGCCCAAAGTTTCTTCCCTTCCCTCCCTGTAGCTGTCAATTGCCTCCTGGATAAAATACAAATACTTTGATTTGGAATTTAAAGCCCTTCCCAGATGGGCTTCACCTTACTTTTTTCAGGCTTATCTCAAGTTTCTCTTGCATATACATTCTATATTCCAGCTAAACTGACTTACCATTCTTAGGTATGAGACATTCTATCTCCCACCACCATGTTATTTCATAGGTATACCTCATGTTTGGAATGCTTTCTCTCTTGACCTGTTTCTGGGAATTTTTAATTCCATATAAGGCTCAGCTCAAGTGCCATCTCAAAGTGCCACCTCCTATCCTGACCTTGTCTCTGAGGCTTAATTTTTGTTTTGTTTTGTCTTGTTTGTTTGTTTCTCCTCTACTCCTTCCCATACTTATCTGCATGGAAGAGCTGAAAAGATTTTGCAGTTAAGGAATTGAGTCGCTTCTCATTCATAGAACCATAACGGTTTGTTGGGAAGATAGCCTTTTGAATGAAGATTTATTAGGTATAGTCTAGCCAGCAGAAAAAGGGATGTTTAGGGAATGCCCACCCTAAAATTAAGGGAGAACTTCAACTTCCTGAAGTACAAAATGTATACAAGTTGTACACATTTGTATCCTTCCATGAATATTTTTCCTATGTATGACCACTCTTTCAAAATGATTTTAATATATAATTGTGAGAGAGGTTGTTCTAAGTTTTTAGGGAAAGTATTTTATTGCTGGTTTTTTTAAATTAATTTTTTTTGGGGTAACATTTTAAGTTCCAAACTTTCTTCCTTCTCTCCCTACATCATATCAGAGGAGGCCACCATTTGACTTAGATGTGTGTTTGTTTCTGTGTGTCTGTGTATATCTGTAAAACCAAACTATACTTCTATTTATCAGTTATTTCTCTTGAAGCATTTTCCTTCATAGGTCTTTTGTAGATGATATAAGTATTTATAATACTCAGGATAACTTATTCATAGTTTTTCTTTGAGCAGTATTGGTTTTTACTGTATAGAATGTTCTTTTAGTTCTGGCTCATTTCACTCTTCAATATTTTATGGAAGACCTTTTTTTGCCTATTCCAAATAACTTATTTAATGTTGAAATTAGTTGATTTTTAAATGTTTAGTAGAATTGACTTGCAAATCCATCTGGTTGTGGTGCTTTTTTTCTTACGAAGCTCATTTATGTTCAATTTCTTTTTCTAAAATAGGTTTATTTAGGTATTCAGTTTCTTCTTTAATCTGTGCAGTTTATATTTTGATAAGTATTCTTCTATTGCACTTAAGTTAAATTTATTAATTTATTTTTGCAATTGGGATTAAATGACTTACCATATAACACAGCTAGGAAGTTTTAAGTTTCTGAGGTCAAATTTGAACTCAGTTCCTCCTCACTGCTTGGGCCAGTGATCCTATCCACTGTGCTGTATAGTTGCCCCCAAATTGTTAGATTTGGTAAAATATAATTGGGTAAAAATAGTTCCTAATAATTGCTTTGATTTCATCTTTATTAATGGTATAGTCACCCTTTTCAGTTTTGGTACTTGTGATTGGTTTTCTTTTTAGAAAATCATACTAACCAGTAGTTTATTGGTTTTTCATAAAACCATCTCCTAGCTTTATTTATTTATTTATTTAGTGGGTTTTCTTGCATCCAATTGTATTAGTCTCACTTAATTTTTTAGGATTTCAAATCTGGTGTTTAAATGGAAAATTTTGATTTGTTCTTTTTCTAATTTTTTTCGAATTGCACACCCATTTTATTGGTTTGTACTTTATTTTTGTTGTAACTTTTTAGAGAGATAAATTTTTTTTTTCTGATTATGTTTTGTTTCATCACATAGGTTTTGGCATGTTATCTTATTCTTTTTAATTATTGTTCCTGTGATTTAATTTTAATGTGTTTTTGTTGTCTTTTATTAAGTGTATTTTTCATGGCATTATAATTTGAAAAGGATGTATTTATTATTTCTGTTTTTCTGAATTTAACCATAAAGTTTTTATGCCTTAATATATAGTTGAGTTTTGTAAAGGTACCATGTACTGTTGAGAAAAAGGTATATTTCTTTCTATTCCCATTCAGTTCTCTCCAGATATCTAACATATGAAATTCATTTCCTTAATAACTTCTTCCTCATTTATTTATTTATTTTGGTTGGGTTTATCTAGTTCTGAGAGAGGAAAGTTCCTCCTCACTGCTTGGGCCAGTGATCCTATCCATTGTGCTGTATAATTGTCCCCAAATTGTTAGATTTGGTAAAATATAATTGGGTAAAAATAGTTCCCAATAATTGCTTTGATTTCATCTTTATTAATGGTATATTCACCCTTTTCAGTTTTGGTACTTGTGATTGGTTTTCTTTTTAGAAAATCATACTAACCAGTAGTTTATTGGTTTTTCATAAAACCATCTCCTAGCTTTATTTATTTATTTATTTAGTGGGTTTTCTTGCATCCAATTGTATTAGTCTCACTTTTAATTTTTTAGGATTTCAAATCTGGTGTTTAAATGGAAAATTTTGATTTATTCTTTTTCTAATTTTTTTCGAATTGCACACCCACTTTATTGGTTTGCACTTTATCTATTTTTGTTGTAACTTTTTAGAGAGATAAATTTTTTTTTTCTGATTATGTTTTGTTTTATTAAGTGTATTTTTCATGGCATTATAATTTGAAGAGGATGTATTTATTATTTCTGTTTTTCTGAATTTAACCATAAAGTTTTTATGCCTTAATATATAGTTGAGTTTTGTAAAGGTACCATGTACTGTTGAGAAAAAGGTATATTTCTTTCTATTCCCATTCAGTTCTCTCCAGATATCTATCATATGAAATTCATTTCCTTAATAACTTCTTCCTCATTTATTTATTTATTTTGGTTGGGTTTATCTAGTTCTGAGAGAGGAAAGTTCCTCCTCACTGCTTGGGCCAGTGATCCTATCCATTGTGCTGTATAATTGTCCCCAAATTGTTAGATTTGGTAAAATATAATTGGGTAAAAATAGTTCCCAATAATTGCTTTGATTTCATCTTTATTAATGGTATATTCACCCTTTTCAGTTTTGGTACTTGTGATTGGTTTTCTTTTTAGAAAATCATACTAACCAGTAGTTTATTGGTTTTTCATAAAACCATCTCCTAGCTTTATTTATTTATTTATTTAGTGGGTTTTCTTGCATCCAATTGTATTAGTCTCACTTTTAATTTTTTAGGATTTCAAATCTGGTGTTTAAATGGAAAATTTTGATTTATTCTTTTTCTAATTTTTTTCGAATTGCACACCCACTTTATTGGTTTGCACTTTATCTATTTTTGTTGTAACTTTTTAGAGAGATAAATTTTTTTTTTCTGATTATGTTTTGTTTTATTAAGTGTATTTTTCATGGCATTATAATTTGAAGAGGATGTATTTATTATTTCTGTTTTTCTGAATTTAACCATAAAGTTTTTATGCCTTAATATATAGTTGAGTTTTGTAAAGGTACCATGTACTGTTGAGAAAAAGGTATATTTCTTTCTATTCCCATTCAGTTCTCTCCAGATATCTATCATATGAAATTCATTTCCTTAATAACTTCTTCCTCATTTATTTATTTATTTTGGTTGGGTTTATCTAGTTCTGAGAGAGGAAAGATGTAAGTCCCCTACTATTAAAATTTTGCTCTCTATTTCTACCTAGCATTTAAAATTTGGATGCTATAGCATTTGGTACATTTAGGTTTAATATTGATCTTTCTTTATTATCTATGGTATCTTTTACCACAATGTAATCTTCCTGTTTATGTCCTTTAATTATATCTGTTTTAGTTTTAACTTTATCTGAGATCATGATTGCTATCCCTGCTTTTTTTTTTTTTTTTTTTTAAATCCTTTATTTTTAATCTATGTGTAGCATTTTAAATGTGGTCTGGTAAACAACAAATTGGTAGTGGTAAGATGTGAAAGTTTATTCAAAGGCTTTTAAAGTTTAATTGATTTGTAAATACAAGTTTAATTGGTGGGGTAACATTGTTTAAAATTAAGTTCATATTTTAAAAACCTGAGAACAAATCCAAAGAAATATTTAATAAGTTCAAAGAAAATTAGGTGGAAGAGATCTGAAGTAAGGGGAGCAATTATCAGTGCTTGGAATTAATGTTGGTAATACCTCAAAGAAGTGAATTTTGAACTGAAATATTGGATACAGAAACACTGGATACTAGACCAGATTGGAGGAAGATGTAGTGCAGAGGATAGTGTGGTAGGTCTTGTCTTCCTGTGTTATTGGCTTATTAAAATTAACTAGCTGTATGACCTTGGGCAAGTCACTCCATCCTGTTTGCCTCAGTTTCCTCATGTGTAAAATGAGCTAGAGAAGGAAATGGCAGACTCCAGAAAAAAATGGCAGAAACTCCAGAAAGTTTCAAATGGGGTCGTGAAGAATTGGACATGATTAAAATGACTGAACCAACAGTATTTCTGGTAATAGGAATGATATGGTAAAAGGCAAAAAAGTGGGAGCAAGTGAGATGTGTACATAGTATTGTGTATATATGTATGTATATGTGTAATATAAGGTCTTTATTAGTTAATATTGAGATGGATTTGGAAGGGTAAAAATCTTGGGAGGGGGGAGGGGTTGGTGGAGGGTTAGGAAACTGTGATATGCAGTAGGCAATTATTCACTGCCTTGTAGTTTGTGTGGTTGCTATGGAAGTTAATCAGAGTTAATGGGGTGACAGAAGTGGTAGATGCTGTCTAGGGGAAGGGAATTACAGGGAAGCTAAAAGGTGGGGTTTAGCTAAGGCCAGGCTTAAAAAGTTTTATTATCAAGTGCAGCAAATTATAATTTACTTGGTCAAGCGCAACCCATTCAGTACTGAATTTCAATTCCCAACTCTCATACTTGACTTGCTGCTTGTTCCTTGAGACTTGAGTATGTTTCTAGTTTTGCCCCAAGATCCTTTTTAGACTTAGCTAATTTATACTGTCCATTCAGCTTCATGACTGACAGTACTAACTATTCACTTTTTCTATTTTAGACATTTCCACTTCAAAATCCTTTTAGTGCCAAGACCTGGTGATGCTCCCTATGCTTCCAACCAATTTTTCTTCATTTATAGTGTGATTTTTGGCAGTACCTTGCCCCATGATTGTACCACACACCTAAGATCTTACATTGTTCTTAAGTACAAGTGTCGTACTCTATATCTGCATTGTGGCAGTGTCAGAATATGGTAAGTTGGAGTGGGAGGAGAGAGTAAGAAATAGTGGACGTGCCATTGGAAATTCTAGATCAGGGCATATGAAAATATTACTTGAATATTTGTTAACTAGGGGAAAGATTGATTAAAGTTGGGGTAGACCATTTTGTGAGAGAATAACTTTAGTGGGATATGGCTGTGAATTGATGATGACCTTAAATAGGGTAGTATCTTTAGAAGTGGAAAGGAAGGACATGAGTCAAAATGAAAGAATTTGGAAAAATGGGTTTGATAAAAAATGAAATTGGGGAATAAAAACAACTCAGGGATTAGCTCTAGAAGAAGGTTGATTTATGGAGTAGAGTTAAGAAATTTCATCATGTTAGATTTCCTTTAGATGAAGATGCTTTGTAGACTTCTAAAAATATGAGACTCTCAGAAATTTAGGAATCATTTGCGTACAGATGATAGTTAAAGCTTTAAGAATAGGTGATTTTTTTCCCAAGGGAGTAAACCCAAAGAAATGTAGTAGCGCAAGACTAATTAAACTTTTTCCTTTTGTGACCCATCCCCCTCCCACCTCCCAAGAAATTTTTATGTGAAGTATATGGGCATATAATATAAGTAAATCAGACATGTATTGTTAATCATCAATTTGTGACTCTCACATTCAGTTACAAGGCCTCATATGGGGTTATGAATTGCAGTTTAAGAAACTATAGTAGAGGACCTGGGATTGCTACAAGTAAAAGACAAAAAGTTTATCTCATATAACAATGATGCTTATATAGTTTAAAATGTGAACATTTGTTGATTCTGTCCTTACATCTAGCTATTGATAGTGTATTACCATTTCTGTTTTGCACATGGGGAAACTGATGTTCAGGGAGGTTAAATAACTTGCTTAGGTCCCACAGGTAAGAATTTCTGGTGGTGTCAGCACTTGAGTGCCGGTTGTTCTTATATTTTGCTATGTATGACCATAGAATCCTCCAATGTCAGAACAAAAGCAGTTATAGCCAAGACTGATTATGGCTGAATGTAGAACATGAGAACTCGAGACCTGAAAAACCATCTGATCCCAGCTCCTTGTTTTACAGATGAGGAAACTGAGGCCCAGAGAGGTGAAGTGACTGCCAAGGTCCCAAAGCAAGTCAGTAGTCGAGCTGGAACTGGAATCAGAGTCTTCTGATTCCTCTTGAGAGGTAAGTGTCAGTGATTCACGTTTAACAAATATTCAATATGAGGCTGCTCTTCAATAAGGCTCTCTGAGAACACAGTAGCACAAATGAAGTAGTTATTTTCCTCCATCAGTTTACATCCTATTGGGATTCTGTGCTCTTCAAATATACTCTCCTTAATTTTTTTCAGAATGATATAGAAAGCTGGACATAGCCTATGTATTTTATTCTTATTTGTTCAGTGGTTAAATGGCCTTTAATTATAGATTTGTCATGGTGAAAGGAGGAAATTTATAATCTTTTAATATTAAAATATTATTGAACACAGTTACATGTTCCTGATTTTTTTTTTTTTTTTTTTTTTTTTTTTGCTGAGGCAGTTGAGGTTAATTGGCTTGCCCAGGGTCACACATCTAGGAAGTGGTAAGTGTATGAAGCCAGATTTGAACTCAGATACTCCTGATTTCAGGGTTGGTGCTCTATCTACTGGACCACCTAGCAGCCTGCCCCACCACATGTTCCTGATTTAAAAAAAAAAAAAGTCTTGTATATAAGCATATAACTTTTTTTCTTTTTAATTTTTTGTATTAAAGCTTTTTAGTTTTGAAAAGACATGCATGGATAATTTTTCAACATTAATCCTTGCAAAACCTTTTGCTCCAATTTTTCCCCCTTCTCTCCATCCCCTCCCCTAGATAACAAGTAATGCAATATGTTAAACGAGGTAAAAATATATATTAAATCCAGTATGTGCATACATATTTATATAATTATCATGTTGCACAAGAAAAATCAAATCAAAAAGGGGAAAAATGAGAAAGAAAATAAAATGCAAGCAAACAGCAACAAAAATGTGAAAATTCTATGTTGTGATCCATACTCAATTCCCACAGTCCTCTCTCTGGATGTAGATGATGCTCCTCAATCACAAGACCACTAGAATTTGTTTGAATCATCTTACTGTTGAAAAGAGCCACATCTATCAGAATTGATCATGATATAATTTTGTTGTTGTGGTAGTACATAACTTTCTAGGCAAATACCACGGGAAAAAAGAGATTTAAAAACAATAATGAAATTCAGCATCATTGATAAAGGAAACAAATTTTAAAAGTTAAAAACATTTATGATAAATTGATCTGACTTTCCATTACGAAATGTAATTATTTTAGGGATAAGACCTAGGCCTGTATTTCTTCTCTTTATGGAGCTTCCGATAAAGAATATCATTTTACTAGAGTAATTTGGTGTCCCTTCCCCTACCCCCTCCTACAACTCTTAAAAGAGTTACCTAAGATACTATCAGGGTCATAGAGAGCCCATACCCATACATGTCAGATGTATGACTAGAACCTTGGTCTTGTAGATCCTAAGTCATCTATTTGTCCATTATACCATATTTGTGATTTAAATATAGTTAAAATCATGAGTTATAAAAGCTACATAAAATATTAAATATGATTTACTTGTGAATTAAATTTGATATACAAAGTATTTCATGAATTTAACCAGTAAAAGTATAAGAGAGGAATAATTTATGAGTTTTTTATTCCAAATTCAAGTTGCATACTTAAATTTATATTAGTTTTTGTTTCTCCTTAAAGATTTGTTTATGTATTTGTTTGAGCAAAGATATAAAGTGTTTTAAAATCTCAATTGTAGGATCATGAATTGAGAGCTGAAAAGTGATCTTTGGGGTCTTAGGGTACAGTTCCCTTCTTTTGCAAATAAGGAAGTCAAGACCCAAGAGTATGACTTGCTCAGTTATCCAGGTAGTAGATTTCTGAGTCAAGATTTGAACATACATCTTCTTAACTTCAAGCCTAGTACTCTTATCTACTATCCTTTGCGGTCTCATGGTGGCTTGGACTTATGAAAGAATTGCAAGGCCTGAGATAACTGGCAACTTGTCCTAGTGTAAAGATCCTAGAATTTGGAAACCATAGAGATTGTGATAATTTATTTAGCTTTGTAAAGTTTGTAAAATACTTGATGTATATATCTCAGTTGATTGTCACCACAACCCTGGGAGGTGTTTTCTAATTTACAGATGAGAAAACAGAAGAGTCTTCCAGCTAGCAGTATCTTAGGCAGGATTCAGACTTGAGTTTGTTAGAGTGGCACCACTCTTTCTATAGGACCACATTGATAGATTGGTGAAACTGATAGACATCTTATATTTTTAAGGCATAAAATAAAATGCATAGGATTACCAAAAAACCCAATTATATTGAAATACTTAAAGAAATCCAAGTTCAGAGAACTCAGGTTAAGAACTCCTACTATACATTTTCATTGACAATCTTTTCTTGAATACTTTCTTTAATGAGAAACTTGTTATTTAATAAAGTAACTTGTTCCATTTTTTGACTGGTTAGCAAATTCTTCATTTTATTTAATTGGAATCCTATTTTAAAAAAGTGACTAACTCATTAGGTCCTGGTTTTATCCTGGATTCTCTCTCTCTTTTGGGGGGAAGAGGGGCTCTAAGCAATTGGGGTTAAATGAGTTGCTCTAGGTCACACAGCTACTAAGTATTGAATGTGTTTAAGGCTAGATTTGAATTTAGGGCTTCCTGACTTCAGGGCTGATGCTCTGTTCACTGTGCCATCTACTGCCTCCTATGGAATTATTTAGAAAAAAATTAATTCTTCTTGTACATGGCTTATTTCTTCATTTTCCAAATTAGGAAATTGGCTCAAAGAGGTTCTAATTTACAAGATTACAAGATTGTATGTAACTATAGGATTTTATTTTGCTTTTAATTTTGCTTCTTTATCATCTCTAATTTTGTCATTCAGTATATTAGCTATCTTCTCATATTACACACAGGTTTGTTGAGCTTCTGATGTTTTCAATCTAATACAGGGTAAAAAATGTTGAAAAGGATAAGACCAAAGATGGAGCCTGATATCAGGCTCATTGAACTTTGTTTCCAAAATGTATTTCATTCTCTTCCCACCTTCTTTTTTAAAAATTGGGACGATTTGACTGTCTTTAGCCTTATGATTTCTCTCCTATTCTGTATAAGGTCTAATAAATTGCAAAAATGTGTTTTTGTGTTCAAAGCTGCAAGTACTTTACAAGTACTTTCAGTACTTGGAAATAAAAAGTCAACTTCATGTGAACTCATTTGAAGAATTAGATACTTTGTTACTGTATCTTCATCTGTCCCATCTTGATCTTTAATTGCAGCATAAAAATATTTTTAAATTTTATTTGTCAATTTGACAAACATTGACATGTGAACATTTCAGTAAACAAAGAACAGAAGAAGAGGGTTGTAATTGAAATTGATATTTTATTACCTTATAGTTTTTAAAGTTAAGAATTTGAGAAGCAGGATGATAGAGATCTGGTTTTGGAAGTAAGAAAGTTTATGTACAAGTCTGGTTTTCTTTTCTTTTTGTTTTCCTTAAGCACTTGGCAACTTTACCTCCACACCTCTGTTTCTTTAGTTCCTTCTCCTTAATGAGTATTTTATGCTTTCCAATTTTAGATGACTGTTAGAGAGGACAAAAATAGGAAATTTTATTTCAAAATAGGAATTGAATTGTTTTGCTTTGGCTCTCGTTTGTTAATATGCCAACTGACCAGGTGGGATGGCTGGTCCCTACGTTCCATTTTTCTTCCTTTGAATAGCATTTGACAACAAAATAAACCATTTTTTGGTCATTGAGTCCTCATTTTAGTTAAGTCCACCTTAAAATGTAAGCTGGTGAAACTTAAGGTAAAGTGCAGATTGCTATGTCTTTTTGCCATTGTTCGGGCATTGTGCTAGCACTTTACAAATAATCTGTTTTGGTCTTTATAACAACTCTGTGAGAGATAGGTATTATTGTTTCCATTTTACAGTTAAGGAAACAGGCAGAAAGAAGTTGAATAGCTTGCCCAGGATCACATATGACTAGGAAGTTTCTAACTCTGGATTTGAACTCAGGAATTCTTGGCTACAGGCCAGGAGGCAATCTAACCATTTTGCCTGCTTGGTTTCAGTTTTTAACTGTAGGGAACTAAAGCCACATCACTTAGCTTCCCAAACGTACAACCTATCTTAATTAAGACACTATTTAGGGGCAGCTAGGTCCAAGTGGATAGAGCACCAGTCCTGAAGTCAGGAGGACCAGAGTTCAAATTTGGCCTCAGACACTTAACACTTCCAACTGTGTGATCCTGGGCAAGTCATTTAACCCCAATTGTCTCAGGAAAAAAAAAAAGACACTATATAAATATGAGGAGAATTATGCAATGCAAAAGCTTTACATCTGTGTTAATTTTGTTGGTATCCTCATTTCTGACCTGATAGCACTGCTTTGGCACTGCTTTGGAACTTCTCTGACTGGCTTTTCCACCATGCGTAAGGACATATCATTCTGTAGGATCTCATCAGCCTTGGTTCTCCACCTCCTCTTTACCTCTGCTTCTTTTATGGGGGAGGAAGGGAATGGGACCAATGAACTGTAAACCTCTATTCAAGGAGAAAACTCAGTTCCGGCATCTCTTTTCTTTTGGATTTATCTCGTTGATTTCTTAGCCATTCTCTTTGGTACCTTCTCTTTCCCACTCACTTTCAGCTTTGTGTTGTCTTCCTCCCTTAGACTTTAGGGTTTTTGAAGGCAGGGACTGTCTTTCATTTTTCATACTTTTATCCTCATTGATTAGAAAGGTGGCACTTAATATATGTTTATTGTCTTCTTGTTGTGAATAACAAATTTTAGCTATAGAGAGATAAACAAGGGACTTCCTGCTACTATTGATTGTAATTCTACTTCAGTGAAACCTTTTTTCCCCCTTAATTGTAAGCCCAGCTGATGATGAGAAGGCTTTTATTACTGAAATTGACAAGGCTCATCAGAAGAGTTCAAGAAATGCTCAAATCTTAAAGTGTTAGGGAGTAATTCAGCCCAATTTATTTCATTGAAGAAATGCTCCTTTTTTTTTTAGATATTTATGAAACATCTTGATATTAATAATATAGTTCAGAATTTTGCCAGGAATAAAACTTAATTTCATTGGTCTGTAGTGTATAGAATTCATGTTCTGTCCATTTTTGAAATTTGCAACTTTTGCTGTCTCGACCTTGTGGAATCTTTCCCATTCTCCTTGGTTTTAAAGGTATTATTTTTTGTCAGTAGTCAGATTTGGCAGATTCTTTTTAGAGCCATAGGAAGATATGGTGTATCAGGACTCTTCAAGAGGGATTATTTGTCCTTTTGTTCATCCTCCTATTTATCTTGATCTTCAGCTTCTTGTTATTCTTATTTTGTTCTTTCCAGAATTAAGACCATTTTCTCCTTGCTAGACCATTTTGCCTTTTCGCTCTCTTCAGTTGTCAGTATCTTGTCTACCTCAGTTAGTAGTTTTATTACCTTGATCTTTTTCCTTGCAAAACAGCTGATATTGTCCTCTTCATTTTGTTGTCCTTGATATCACTTACCAAACTCGCCTCATTCTGAACTTCAGTTCTCTTAACTGTATTATAAGACCATCTCATGATTTTGTATTCATCTTTTATCACGTGCTCTTGCCTCCATTATCTATACTTAAAAGACTTAAGTTGGTTGATGTGTTAATCTATTGGATTTTTTTTTTTTTAATTTAAGAGATTTTTTTACACAAAAACCACAGTGTCATACTGCTGTTATTTGTTAATTGTTCTTTGGCATATTTTAACTTACAAAAGGGAAAGTCTTATGGCTTAACTTGAGACATTTGGGGTAAGAAGCAGGGGTAAGATATGTTGAGATTATAGTCTCCTGAGAAACAAGAAAGCAATTGTTTCTCCAGAAAAGTAGGAGACCTTTTTAGGAGAAAGGTTAGGAGGAATACTGAGAAGCCTTTCTAACATAGTTAGTATCCAGTCTATCATCTTGTGGATCCTCCTTGTTTGGTTTAGGATACCTGAATGGTCTCACAAAACTATACTCTTAAGGAATGAGGAAGGCAGCCAAGAGTTTTTTCCTAGTGAAGCACAATATCTTTATTGGGCTCTTGTGATTGGTTTCCTACTTGTGAGATTATGAACAGGGTGGTACCAATGCACTGGGAAGCTACAATTTCATAGCTTAGAAGGTTCCAACTATCTGTGTGGGTTTCCAGGAAAGAGGCAGGACAGGAGGGAAGGAGGAAGTACCAGGCAGGAGGAAGGGTATCCATAGCAGAGACAGCCTGTCACAAGGGAGCCTCTGTCCAGAATATGTCGTTTCACACCTCCCCCCCCTCCATCCCCCCCTTCCCCAACTATTGTACTCTAGCTCTCAAACAGACTGGCTTTGCCTTAAGACAGCTGGTCATGCAGATTCTCTTTGCCAACTGTTCAGCCTTGTGATATGACAGTAACAGAACACAAAGTAAATTCACTGAAACCAGTATCGTGGAGCATTGGTTTCAAGAATATAGCCTTTTTTTCCCTTTAACTAGTCACAGGTCTAATGGTGGTAGTAGAATTTCCCTTCCATGTACACCTGTTCTTTTCTTTTTTCCCTAAGGTGTTCACTTCAGTGGGTTGGTTTACCTCTTCTGAGGGATGTGTTTTTTTCCTGCTGCATCATCTTTTCTTTTTTTTCAAAGGGTAAAGTTGGAATAAGATATGAAATATACATCAAACAGATGGTTCTACTTTCTAAATCCCTAGCTGGGGTTTCTTTGAAATTAGTATTAAGTGAGCTAGGAATTCATATAAACCAGAGTTTCACTTAGGACCAGCCCTTTTTCTGTACTTGGCACCCAAACAATGAAGAGTAGCTAGTTCCCAGTTGAGATCTGGTCTAGTAGGGACAGCATTCTGAGAGGGGGAATAGAAAGAGAGAAAAACTTCAGAGGAACAATGGGGAAAAATTGGCAAATTATTTGCCTTTAGGTCATAAAGTTTTCTGAGGATTATTCTTATCCATTCTGTCCATTCTATAATTGTATATCTGAACTATCATTAAGAGATATCATCATAAAGAGGCCTCAAGTTTAATATATATCTAGTTTCTTGGAGGTTGAGTTTGCTATCCCTATAAAAAGGGACTTTCAGTTATTTTCCTAAATTATTCCTTTAGTAATTCATTCCATATTTCTATTAGTTTTATTGTCTGGAGTGGTAAAAGGAAATTAGAAAGACCAGTTATGCTATTTGAAGGCCTGTGCCTGAAGAAGAAGATAGGTATTTTGATTTTAGACAATATTGTCTGATAGGCTATGGGACTATAATATATACTTCATCAGTTCTTAATAGTGGAAGACACCTTAGTTTTATTTTTAAAAAGAGCAAAGTGAAATTCAAAATAGCATTAATCTCAAGCATAAAGTCATCTACCATGCAGAGAAAAGACGAGTATACTCTGGGACATCAAGTTGTGAGCTCTTGACCACAGAGTAAAGTAGCTAATATTTACATAATGCTTAAAGATTTGAAAAGTGCTTTACATATAATAGCTCCTTTTTGCAGATAATGAAATTGAATCTGGAGCCCCAGTGACTTGCTCAACATCATACAGCATTACTTCTGAGTGATGGAGAATTTGAACCTAGTTTTTCTCCACTATAAGTCTAGGATTCTATCCATATTGAGACAGCAGTTGTTAGGTTGGGTAATTTTCAATGACCTTCAACATTTCTCTCCTCATGACTGTGATGTTAAACTCTGGGGAAACTGTGGTATTATGAATTCAGTATCTTGTCGTCCATAACTGCCAGTTTTTTAGCTTAGATAATGACATGGAAACCTTCAAATTTAAGTGAAATAATAATTCTAGTGAAAAGGTTTACTTGATTGTTCATCTCATCGTTAGATAATGATTTATTACTTCATAAAGTAATAGCCTTTACTATTGTTGCCTAATCATTGGGAAACTCAAGGCCCAAAAAACCCCAACATATTATCTGGTCTTAGAAAATATTTACAAAGTAATTTCTAGGAGGAGAGGGTACCAGTAACTAATTGGAGATCAGAATAGGCTTTCTTTAGGAAATAAACTTGCCTAAGATCAGAAGAAAGCAAGAGATTCTAGAAAGTAGAGATGAGAGAGAGTGCAAAACTGGGGGGGTGGGGGGAGGGAACGGGCAGTCCTCAAAAAACCTGAGACAGAGGTGGAATGTTAAGCATAGCATATCTAACACCAGTGATGCCAGATTGAAAATAATGAAGAAGAGTAATGTATAACAAGTCAGATTGGACTTTTAAAACCAAATGTAGCAGTTCATATTTGATCCTAAAGTCCAGTCATGGAAACTTCCTGAAATAGTGAGTAAGTGACATAGACCTGCATTGTAGTAACATCGGTCTGACCACTTTGTGAATAAAGGTCATTTAAAACGAATTTTATTGATAGCTTTTATTTTTACATTGCCTAGATATCTCCTGAATCTCTTCTACCTCCTGTTAGAATCATCCCTTTATAATAAAGAATTTTTTTTAAAAAGAAAAGAAAAAGAGGAAAAAAGGTGTAGTAAAACTGACCAGTGTATTGAAGAAAATTTGATGATGTGTACTGTGTTGTATGTTTGTGGCTTCTGACATCGTTAAAGGGAATAGAGAGGGTTATCTTTTGTTTCTTAGGGGCCCAAGCTTTTTTTCTTTCTAAATTTTGCAATATAACAATTTTGTTTGTAGTGGTTGTTCTCACCATTTACATTGTTATATTCATTGTGTATTTTGTTTTCTTGACATTAAAACTTAATTTTGTATCAGTTCATGTAAGTTTTTTTAGTCTTTATAATTATCATATTCATTGTTTTTTATAGCACAATAATATTCAATTATATTCACTGCCACAATCTTCTTAGCATTTCCTGATCAAAAGGTATTTACTTGGTTTCCCTTTTTTTGGGGGGGAGTGATGGTGATAAAAAGTGCTACTTAGAAGTTGATTGCAGTAGTTCAGGCAAGAGGTGATAAGGGTCTGAACTAGAGTGATGGCTGTGTTAAGTGGAGAAAAGGGAACTGATACAAATGATGTTGGAGGAATGAAATTGGTAAGATTTGGCAACTTATTGGCTATTAGGCCAAAGGGAAGCAATTGAAATGACTACAAGATTTGTCAGTGAGGCTGTGACCAATTGTAGAAAACAGAAATAGGGAAGTAAAAAGGCAAGAGACTTGATTTTTGCTTTGAATTTCATTACTGATACTTGTATAATTTTATTGTACAAATGAAATTGTTCAGTGAGCTTAAACATTAACCCTGAAGCTCAACCCTGAGCATATAGATACATACACATAAATATAGATTTTTTTTTTTTATTAAAGCTTTTTATTTACAAAGCATATGCATGGGTAAATTTTCCAGCATTGACCCTTCATAACCTTTTGTTCCAAATTTTCCCCTCTTTCCTCCCACCCCCTCTCCTAGTCCAATACATGTTAAATATGTTGAAATGCGTGTTAATTCCAGTATATATATACATATTTATACAGTTATCTTGTTGCACAAGAAAAATCATATCAAGAAGGAAGAAAAGGAAAAACTGGGAAAGAAAACAAAACGTAAGCAAATGACAACAGAGAGAGTGAGAATGCTATGTTTTGTTCCACACTCGGTTCCCTTGGTTCTCTGGGTGTAAATGGCTCTCTTCATCACTGTACAAGTGGAACTGGTTTGATCATCTCAACGTTGAAGAGAGCCACATCCATCAGAATTGATTGTTGTATAGTCTTCTTGTTGCTGAGTATAATGATCTCCTGGTTCTGTTCATTTCACTTAGTATCAATTCATGTAGGTCTTTCCAGGCCTCTAAATCATCCTGCTGGTCATTTCTTATAGAACAATTGTAATGACCGCGTTAGCACCCAGGATACCTCAGAATCAGCCGGAGTCAGGATAAGCAAAAGTCCTTAATCTTTATTCTCAGTCCCCAGACACAGGATCGAACAGGATGAAAGCAGAATTGCCCCAACCACCTTCTCCCTCCTCTACTGCCAAGAGTGTGTCCCTCACTAGTCTTACTCCACCCCCTAGTCCCTCCTACAATCCTCCATACACCAATCATTGGGCCAGCAGGGATAAGCGAAAGGACCATTTTCCAAGCATATTCCCATAGAGTATTGCCTCAAGCGCTCAGCCGTCCCGACTTTGGTGCATCAACCCAGTAGTTTCAGTCCTCTACAAAGAATAGTATTTCATAGCATTCAAATACCATAATTTATTCAGCTATTCTCCAATTGATGGACATCCCTTCAGTTTCCAGTTTCTTGCCATTACAAAGACACCTGCCACAAACATTCTTGCACATACAGGTCTTTTTTCCTTCTTTAAGATCTCTTTGAGATATAATCCCAGTAGTACCACTGCTGGATCAAAGGATATATACAGTTTGATAACTTTTTAAGTGTAGTTCCAAATTGTTCTCCAGCATGGTTGGATCCGTTCATAATTCCATCAACAGTGTACCAGTGTCCCAGTTTTCCCACATCTCCTCCAACATTTAGCTGAGCATATATTTTGATTTTAATTTAATTTTATTTATTCTAAAAATTTTTTTTAATTATAGCTTTTTATATATAAAACATATGCATGGGTAATTTTTCAACATTGACCCTTGAAGAAAATTATGTTTCAACTTTTCTCCTCTCTACTCCCTCCTCTAGATGGCAGGTGGTCTCATACATGTTAAATATGTTAAAGTATATGTTACATACAGTGTATGTATAGTTATCTTGCTGTACAAGAAAAATCAGATTTTGAAAGAAGATAAAAATAACCTGAGAAGAAAAAAACAAAAATGCAAGCAAACAATAACAGAAAGAGTGGAAATGCTATGTTGTAGTCCATACTCATTTCCCAGTGTTCTTTCTCTGAGTATAGCTGGTTCTGTTCATTACTGATCACTTGGAACTGATTTGGATCCTCTTATTGTTGAAGGGAACCAGGTCTATCAGAATTGATCATCATGTACTATTGTTGTTGAAGTGTATAATGATCTCCTGGTTCTGTTCATTTCACTTAGCATTAGTTCATGTAAATCTCTCCAAGCCTCTCTGTATTCATCCTGCTGGTCATTTCTTAACAGAACAATAATATTCCATAACATTCATATGCCACAATTTATTCAGCCATTCTCCAACTGGTGGGCATCCATTCAATTTCCAGTTTCTAGCCACTACAAAAAGGGCTGCCACAAGCATTTTTGCATATATAGGTCTCTTTCCTTTCTTCAATATCTCTTTGGGACATAAACCCAGTAGTAATACTACTGGATCAAAGGGTATGCACAGTTTGATAACTTTTTGAGTATAGTTCCAAATTTGAGCATATATTTTTAAAAAAATTGTAATCTTTTATGCTATTTTGAGAAAAAGTGTTCTTTTAAATGAACAGAGAATTAAAATTAATAATTTAAAAATTCTCTCCCTTCTATTGGAAAATAATATGAAAATGAAATCATTTGCATTAAAAATATAAATGATTAGACAAAATAAATTACTTTTCTCCTTGTTCTCCTGACTTTGCTTCATGTTAGTTTATGTAAATCTCCTCATGTTTTACTGGCAGAATAGTATTCCATTACTTTTATAAACCATAGTATTTAGTCATTCAGTTGATGGGCACCCTTTAGTTTTCACTTCTTTGCTATAGATTAAAAGGGACTATTGTGTTTTTCTGTTCAATGCTATTAAAAAGAGGGACTATTATAAATATTTTGTACATATAGATCCTTTTCTTCTTTCTTTGGTCACCTACATTCCCAGTGCACAGGTAGGTCAAAATTACTGAGGGTAAGAAGAATGTGAAATTTAAGTTAGATAAATTATAAATCATTCTAGATTGTATATAATGAATCAGAATTCAATTGATAAAACTCAAGAGATACCATGTGGGTTAGAATATGCAATGGATAGTGGGCCCAACCTTCTTGCCATGTCAAAGTTCACATTTTGCCTTTGACACCTAGTGGTTTTGTCATGATCAGTATATATCGATTATAACTGCTCATCCCTCCACCCCGAAACTAGCTCTAATACTATAAATTACAAATTAATTTCTAAACTTTATCACTGGAAGGGTTTCTATACCAGAAGCTTCCTACCCTGTTGAAGCAATAAAAAAAAAAATGAAGAAAAGTTAGGAATGTAACAAGAGCTATAGATTCTTTAGTTCTAGTGAAAGTTAATAAAGGGTTTTAACATGCTTCTCCAAGGTCAATCTATACTTTTCTATAGAATTTCTCTATAGAATTTTTCTACTATATACTATATTACCAATAATTATGTTAATTTTTTTTTAAAAGCCTTTAACAAAATGGAAAAAAAGGAAGAATACTTCAGATGGAAACACTTGTCAGCACAAAAAAAGAAGAGGTTTGTCATTAGAACAAAAAATGATGTAATCTAACAGTATGATATGATCATAGTAACCCTAAGATATAGAACAAAGTGTTGGAATATCTGTATCTATGGTACAGAATATTATAAAACATAACAGGAGAAACAAAAGAAAGATAAAATTGCATCAGCTTTTGATGGTTTGCAAAAAGCTGTAAGAAATTAAAGTGGTAAGTAATAGAAATAGAGCATCCTTTAACTGTGTAGATGGCAATAAAAATGCATTCCTCTTTGCAGAATAGTCATTGAGACAAAAACTTCATACTTGCTTAAGATTGTGGAAAAAAAATAGAAGTGAATTGAATTCATTTTATTTATTTATTGCAAGGCACTTGGGGTTAAATGACTTGTCCAACGTCACACACTTAAGAAGTGGTAAGTGTGAGGCTGGATTTACACTGTACCATCCAGCTGCCCCCAGAAACTTGTACTATAAGCTAGGTTGGGTAATTGGATCCCTTTAAAAATTGAGTTGCATTGTGTAATATTAAACTTTCTGGAAAGGTGACCAGTGCTGATGAGATTGGAGCTGCTAATGATTTGGAAAAAAATAATCGAAGGAGGTGGATGCACTGGTCAAAATTTTTTTTTAATGTAGATGAAACAATCTTGTTCTAGGATTTATATTTCTATGAAAGGAAAAAAGAAAACCCAACACAACTTGGATTTGAAGTATCTAAGGATCACCTAACATTTTTATTGTGAAGCAATGCAGAAGGGAATTTTAAATAAAAACTAATGCTGTTAATCTGTCTCAGAATTCTAGTTTTCTTAGAGGCCACTACCTTTGAATACTTGTAGTTCTTTGATGGCCATATCAGAAAACATGGGTGACTACGGTGGTTTTTGAAAACTCGTTTTAATTTATTTCAGCTCAAGTATTGCAAAATATTGTAGGGGCAGAAATATCACAGTCGAGGAATTAGTGATTTTAGATCATGTCCTGATCATCCAACTACACTTTGTTCATTATATAAGAAGGTGAACAGGTAAACTTGCAGAGATATGGATACATTCTTTTCACCTTCCACCCACCATATGTATTCTTTCCTGTGTGATATCTCTAAAGGCTGGGATGGAAGTAAGAATGGTAGACTGGGAGTGAGAAGGATTAACAAGAGGAATGGTTACTGATACTTCCAGGACTCTTGTGCCTATCTGCCTGATGATAGCATTTGGTAAGCAATTATTACTAGTGGTGATGAGGAGCACAGTAATTTCTTCCATTGTTGGGGGCTGGGACAGAAAGAAGGTTCTGAACTGTTCTGCCTCTTGTCTCTCTCTTCTTACACATCATTTGTGTTTGATCTTAACTTATTACCAGAGTAAAGGAAATGACATGAATCCCAATGATTTTGTTATCTTATCAGAGATACAATCAAGTAGACATGGAAGCATATTGCACAGTATGAAATACTTCATGAGTATTGCTTCCTTCTTTCTCTAGGGGTTCTCTCAAATCATTCACAACTGTCCTGTTCGGCAGTATCACCCAAGCTGCTTCTTGCTTGATTTCAAAATTAAAAATACTCATTTACAAGGGCATAACTAAATCACCATCACTACCTTCTCTTTTATCAACAACAAACAAATTGAACCTAAAGATGAAGAGCCTCTTTGAGCCTCTTCTATGACTAGGTCTACTTTTTTTCTTTTAAGTGGTTCATTCTGAAAGGATTTGTTAATCAAGGTATCATACTTTCTTAGTTTGAGTATTACTTCATTCCATCCAAAGAAAATTGTAAGATAAACTGTATCACACTTTAAAGTGTGCAGAACTCTTTGAGTCTCACAGCAGCCTCATGAGTCAGTTTGAACATTATTGTTCCCACTTTATTGATAAAGGTAGTTGAGGCTCAGAGAGGTTAAATGACTTGCCCTAAGTCACACAACTAGTTAATATCCAGAGACAGGATTTAAATTCCAAATTTAACATTCTCTTCACTTGCCCTGCATATACTCTCTATCATTTGAAACCCAAATATTATGATCAACTTAGAATGATAACTGAATAGATGCTAAATAAAATTAAGACCAAACTCAACAAAATATAAATGATATAATATTTGTCTTTAATCCTCTACCTAACCAGTAAATAATCTGCTTGTTCTCCCTAACCCTTCCCCTGAAATTCCTGTTTTTTTCAAGAGTACCTACGTTTTACTAATCACCCAGGCCTGCAAAACCTCAGTATTATTTCCAATTTGTCTCATCCTACAAATCTAATCTCTTGTCAAATCTTGTTATTTCTTTCTCTGCAACATTTCTCCACAGTTATCATTCTAATTCAGTCCCTTATCACCATTTTGTTAGACTCTTGCAGTTGGACTTCTTGACTCCAGTCAGTTCCTATTCTAATCCATCCACTACTTAAGTTGCCAAGGTGATTTTCCTAAAGTGCAACACTCATAAAGCTCTAGTGGCACCCCCATGTTGTCTATCTCCAAGATAAAAAACCCTTTGACCTTTAAAGCTCTTCATAACCTGACCCCTTATTCTACTTTTCCAGTATTTTAACTTTGTATTCTCTTTCCTTGACTCCCTGTCTGTGATTCAGTTAATTATCCTAACTATTCTAAGTAATTTGTTCTTCACATACTTCATCTCCTTTTCGTGCATGTTTGTAAGTGCTCTTCTGTTGAAGTATTTTCTCTTTTAGAAGGCCTTTCCTGGTCCCCCAGCTGCATAACCAGGCCATCTAAGGTTACCCTCCTACTACCTTGCATTTATCTTATATATTCTAATTTATGTATATTGTTTTTCTCATTAAAATGTAGACTCTTTGAGGGCAGTAACTTTTTTTATGCCTGCCCCCATCAGCCCAATGCCTAGCAAATTGTATAGTCCTTAATAAAATTTCAGTTAACAATCATATGAAAGTTTGCTCCTTATTAGTAAGAGAACACAAAGCAAAACAAGTGAAGTTTTGCTTTACACTTGGCAAAGATGACAAAAATTGCCAAAGGGGTCTGTGGCACACATAAAAAGTTCAAGAGCCCCTGAAATAAGGGAATAATTGGATATGAAAGCCATTTTAGAAAGAAGGAGAAATTAATGCATTGTTAATGGAGCTGTAATTGAATAAATATGTTGGAAAGCAATTTGGAAATGTGCTAACAAAATGATTAAAATGGATAGGTGATCTAACATTCACTGATCCTTCATTTGAACAAAGTCTTAAGAGTTTAGTAAAGGTAAAGAAAAAGGAAGTTTATTAGGTAATGTCAAGTGGAAAAAAAGAACTGCCACTGTAATAAACTTTTGCTGTAATTTATATACTTTACATATATTGAACTTTATTTTTCCTGTTTTTGTTGCATGCAATCTTCCTGCTTTGCTTAATTTTTGTTTGATCTTTTTAAAGATTATACTGTTCATTTTATTTCCTACTTGGGTAATAACCAATTCAGTAACGAGATCTTTTAGGTGTATAAAAGGGGGCTTTAAAAAAATGGTCAAAGCTATTTTATGTATTATATATTTGGCCCTTATTATTGGTCACATTTTTAGTAAAATGATTTTAGAAGATCTAGAGCCCTTGTAAATGCAAAGTTTATTTATAGATACATTTAATGGTTTATCCTTGTTATGAAATCCTTTTTTTCCTCTGAAAATGTAAATGTTGTACATTTCTGCAAATGAGAGACTATGCATAATACTTTTTCCTTTATTGTTTTTTACTTACTCAGAATTGAAATAATGTTGAGTTAAAAATAACTGATCACGTTTAGGAAATATAGATTACTTATTTTAGTGTGAAATAATTTCTTTTAGATAATCATGGGCCAAACTGGAAAGAAATCCGAGAAGGGACCAGTTTGTTGGCGGAAGCGCGTAAAATCTGAATACATGAGATTGAGACAGCTCAAGAGGTTCAGACGAGCTGATGAAGTAAAGGTATGGATTTATCTTTTTTAAAAAAAACAAATTTATTTTTTAAAAATTTTGTACTTAACACAAAACATTTTTACAAACAGAACTGAATACAAAGAAGTTTGTTTATGAAAGCACAAAATCTCCATTTGATATCACTTTAAAAAAGAAAGGTAAACAATAGATTCCACATATTACTTTCAAAACTCTTTGTTTCCTTCTGAATTCCTTGGGTGTGTGTACATACGTATGTGTGAGTGTGTATGTATGTCTTATTTCAGTGACCTTTTTGGTGGTGTGTGAGGTGGGGCATCATATATTGCTAATCTACTCTTTCCATTTTAATCCACTGCAATTAAAAAACCAAGATGAAGAGGGGGAAAACCTATTGTTGTAAATGAACAAGCAAGTAAAATGAAAATTCCTGATGTTCACCGGGGTAACATCTCATGATAGGTTCTTTGGAGACATGGTTAGTCATGACTTTGATCATAATTCTCAAGTCTCTTAAGTTGTTTTTCTTTATAATATTGTTTTATTAGTATAAATTGTTTTCTTGATTTTGCTTATTTTACTCTAAAAATTTCTCATTTCTCTCAGCACAATATTATTTCATTACACACACACACACACACATACACACACACACATACACATTGTGCCATTCCTTAATTATGTAAGAGAAAATTTAAGGCACTCATTAATTTCTTGATTTCTTTTTTCTCTTTTAATCACTCTTCAGTGATTATTTTTCTTGTGCCTTTTCCCTCACCAATATTATTCTTCTTCTAAAAATCTGCACCTCGAATTCTTGCTTGTTTGCCCATTAAGAGAAATGTATTTTTACACCAAACTGTATATGCGTCTAATCCTCCTTTTTTATCTGACTTGTATCAGTGAGATTCTTCTGATGTCCACTTTCCTTCCATATTTATATACTCCCACACATCTCAATTATGAGATGTTTCTCTTCCCCATTTATTTTTGCTCTCTTTTGTCTTTCTCCTGTTAAAAACTTTATATCCTTTCAAATCCTTTAAACAAACTAGTTTCTCAAGGATTGTTTTTTTCTTCTCCATTATTATCATATTAGCACTATGCACCATTACAAAGCTCTATAGAACATAGACCAATTGCTCAAGTAAGTTTACCTTTCTAATTTTCTGTAGACTTTAACTTTTTTTATTTTAGAAAAGTTAAAAATCAGGAAGGATTGAAAGTCTTCTCTTTCATTACCAATCTTATTTTTATTTTTTACTTCTAAGATTACCCTCAATTTTGTTGGCTGATTTATTCTTAGTTATTAGCTATCCCATTTGCCTTTTGGAACTTAGTATTCCAAGATACTCAATTCAGAGTGTAGTTCCTTAGTCTTAAACTCACTTTTTTTCTTAATGTGACAGTTTGATATTGTTTTGGCTATGACATTCCTGGGACTTTTGAATATTCTTTCAGAAGGAATCAAAATATTTCTATCTTCAGGTTGCTCTGTTTTTTATAGATTTAGAAAGTTTTATTTATGATTTCTTGAAAAATACCATCTAGGCCCTTTTAAAAAAATTCATGTTTTTCAGGGAATTCAGTGATTCTCAAATTATTTCTTGTTGACTGGTTGTCCAGGTTATTACTTTTTAATATTTGATACCTTATTTTTTCTTTCTTTTCTACAAATCTTTTGACTTTGTTTTAATATTTCTTGATGTCTCATGGAATAAATGATTTCTGTTTAGTCTGTTGTTTGATCTATTCTATTTGGTCCCTATTTTTCAGGGAGTCCATTTTTTTGGCAAGGTTTACAAATTCTTTTGAGCTATTCTTCTGATTCCTTCCTTAAGTTTTTGTTTAATTTTAGATATTCCTGAAATCCTAGTGGGGAAAAAAAAATTTTTTTTGAGACTGTTTATATTTGATGTAGAGTTTCTTTTTTCTTTCAGAATTTATTTTTAAAAATGTATGCTTCTCAGTGCCTTCTTCAACTTTTTCAACTTTTTAGTTTTGGTTCCTGACTTGGAGATTTATGCCAAAACCAGATTCAAGCCTGAGCCTTACTTATGGGTGGTCTGATCAGCATTGCTTGGTCTCACTTGGATCCTTAGGGGCCCTTTGTGGTCTTTCAGGAAAGGGTGCCAGAGACCTCTGAGCCCATCTTTCTACTAGCTGAGAGATTGCTGACTTGTTTGCCTACTAGTATTGGTATTGCTGATGGGTCTGTTTTTTCCTGTTGCTTATGCATGGGCTTCTGACTTTTTCTTTCTTTTTTGGGGGGACAGTTTTGTGATAGAAGTTACATGCTGTATTTTCTCACCGTACTTCTTGATTATCATTCATTTTATTAGGACTATCAGGTGTTTGTTGGGATATGTAATCAGTCTGCTTTCATTTAAGCAGTCTTTTAGGCCATTTTCCTTACTTCCTCAATGCATTTGGTATCTGTTTTTATCTCTTTTCTCCAGTTCCTGCCTTCATATTAGGGGACTTAAATATAGAAATTGACTCTCACAACCAAAGTACTTAGTTCTTAAATTACTCACTTCTCATGAACTACAATTTGACCCATCTTCAACTATACACAAAGATGTTCACACCATTGGTCTTGCCATTATCCACCAATGTCACTATTATGTTTAAGAATTATAAAAACCCTTCATCTGACCATGTTCTATTTACTTTTCCCCTCTCCCTCTGCGTTTCCTTCCAAAACTCTATTCTCCATCCACACTATAACTTCTAATCCTGTACCCATTTCTCTCTTATGGTGGCTCCTGTACTCTAGCCATTCTCTCCTCTTTTCCCCAACTTGACCCCTTGGTGAACCAGTTTCACTTTCAAGTCCTAAGTTCCCTTATCTTTTTACTGATTGTGCCCTATCATGTCTCAACCTTGGATTACTCCCACAACTACTATATATGTTGATGAATAAAGATAGAAAAAATTTGTTACAAATTTACATTATTACAGCCTCAAGTGGGCCTTCATGGTCTCTAGGTAATCCTACTTTATCTTCTTTTTCAACTCACTATCCCAGTAATGTTTCCAAACTTATTAATCTCTCTTTTAATCTCATATGTCTTCCCCTCCTTCTACTCTCATAGTTGAGAATCTTAACTCGTGTTTTACAGAAGAAATTGGAGCTGTTGGCTGTGAACTTTTATTACTTCTCTTCATCATTGTGTTTTGACTATGTGCTTTCTGACACTAATTCCTCTTTTAGCTCTATCTTGCGTAAAGACTTCTTCATTGTTCCTTACCAGGTCTAACTTCTCTACTTGCAAAAGCATTACTATTCCATTTTCTCTCCTACAATTATCATTGATTCTTCTTTGTCTACTGATTCCATCTCTATTGCCTGCAGACATTCCCATGTCTCCTTATCCTCAAAAAACTCACTTGATCTTTCCATCCCTATTAGTCATTGATCTATATTTCTTCTACTCATTTTTATTTACTTAGCTCAATTCTCTGAAAAGATACTCTGCAAAGATACCTATATTTTTTTCTCTTTTTACTCTTTTAATTATCACTTACAGTCTGGCTTCTGACTTGGTTATGTTGCTGAAAATCTTCTCTCCAGAGGTACCAGTGATCTTTTTCTCAGTCCTCGTTCTTCTTGACCTCTGCAGTTTGAGCACTGTTGATCACTGTCTTCTCCTTGGTCCTCATTTCTTGCTGTTTTCTGGATACCACTCTCCTGGTTCTTCTATGTGTCAGTCTTCTTTGCTGGATCCTCCTTTACTTGATCCCTTTAGCCACAGATGTCCTTCAGGGTTCTATTCTAGGTCCTTTTCTCTTCTTCCTACTACTTCCCTTGATGATCTCATCAGCTCCTGTGGATTTAATTACCATCTCTGTGCTGATGATACTGAGATATATTCATTCTCCTCCAACTTCTGCTGATCTCTATTCTCATCTCCAACTGCCTTTTAGATATCTTCCATCTGGTGACACTTGACTTCCTTGCTGTTCCATAAATAGGATACTTCAATTCTTGACTCTAAATTTTTTCACTTGCTTTCTACCTCCTGTCTTCCCTTGGCTTCTTTTAAGTCCCAGCTAGAATCTTATCTTCTGCAGAAAAGCCTTTTCTAACCCCATTCTACTTTAGTCAGTTAATAATCAATAAGTGTTTATTAAGTGCCTTATAATGCCACACACTGTGCTAAGTACTAGGGATATTTAAAAAAAAAAAAGGCAAAAGACAATGTCTGCCCTTCACATTCTAATGGGAGAGACAAGCAGCAAAGAAGTATGTACAAACAAGCTGTATATACAGGATAAAGAAGAATGAGAAGGAATGCATCCTAGGACTTTCACTGTTAATTATTTCCTATTTAGATATTCATATATTTCCTGTTTATTTCATAGATACTTAATAAATATTTATTGATTGACTGATTTTCCAGATGTATTTTCCAAGTATATATAAGATTCTATTTATGTGTTGGTAGTTATTGTTTAAAGGAAATTTTTAATTCTTAAAGCACACATTTTACATGTGTAACTTTTTTGCTCACTTAAAAAATTAACAATTTTAACTTGTCTGAAATATGAAAACTTTGATTTCAAATGATACAATTTCAGCTAGTTATGTCATTGTAGTTAAATATATAAATTTTAATCATATATTTTAATAGTGATGGTTATATTTTAACTTAGAATCAAATTTGAAACAAATTATTTCTTTGTAATATAGTTTTACTGTGTAAGTATATACCAAGAATTTGTACTTCCTTATTTAAGTATAGAACATTTCCTTGTTTTTGTGCATTTCTAAAAATCAGTTTGTCTTTTTATGTAATAAAAAAATATAGGGAATATTTTTTCAGAAAATGTTCATTTTGTGTATTTTTTCCATTATGAAATAAATACTAGGTATATGATGTATATGTGTATGTATGTTATACACATAGAATGCCTTTTTGTAGAATCTATATGAGTTTCAATGAATAGTCCTGATGGCATTCTAGGAAAATTGCTTGATGACTTGAAATTAACAAATTCCCCTCCTCCCTTTTTTTTTTTTTTTAAGAGTATGTTTAATTCTAATCGGCAGAAGATTCTAGAAAGGACAGAAATCTTAAACCAGGAATGGAAACAGCGAAGGATACAGCCTGTACACATCATGACTTCTGTGAGCTCATTGCGCGGGACCAGGGAGGTTGGTTAACATGACATGTTGTAGTAATGTCAGCACATTTTGGTTTTACTAGTGGAAAATTGGTTGGGAGTTGTAAGGAAATCACTTGACTTTTTAGCATGCTCATCTTTTTGTTATTGGCTTTTTTATAAGAAATTTTTTATCAGCTACTATTTAAGTATTTTAAAAATTGAAATATTTAATAAGCTTTTGGCACTACCATTGAATTTTTCTTTATAAGCATAAGCAGAATTGACTGTTAGTTACCATGAATTGGTCTCATGCTAAGAATTTAGTATTCTTCTCTTCCTCCTTCCCGTATATGGCTTAAAAAATATTTTTGTTAGATACTCTTGTTGAAGGCTAATGTTTTTCTTTCTCTGTTAGAAGTAAGGGCTTTGACTTTGGGCTCTAGAGAATACCATGCTTAGCTTTCTCACAAATATTTAGGAAAAGGTAAGAGAAATTTAGATTTAATGTATAAGCAATAACAGTTCTTTCTTCTGAAGTAGGGAATTGTTTTGGATAAGAATATTTTTATAGTTAAAGAATTAGTCAGATTTATTCATTTGGATTGTATTCTATTGTTGAATTTTTTTTTAATGATGGAAGTTCTGAGTAATTCAGACTGTCTTCTAAGAGAAATGATATTTGTTTTCTAGTTCAGTCAGCAGTAACTCTCAAAAAGAAAGAAAACTATTCCTCTGCATAACTTATGTTATCATTCTCACTATATCTTTTTAAATTTCTGGATTTTTTTTTTTTTGCTGAGGCAATTTGGGGTTAAGTGACTTGCCCAAGGTCACATAACTAAGAAATGTTAAGTGCCAACCACTTAGCACACTGAACTCAGGTCCTCCTGACTTCGAGATTGGTGTTCTGTACACTGCATCACCTAGCTGCCCCTAATTTCTGGAAATTTAAAAATTAAGAATGTCTTTTCTTTCTTTCCATACCCCTTCCATGCCAAAATTGTGGAGGGGAAATTAAAATATGAACTCATTTGTTAGCTTTGAAATTATAAAAATTATACATGATTTAGATTATTTACATCATTTTTACCTTTGGTATATTACATTTAAAAGTTTTTTAAATGTAATATAAAAGTTTTTTGTAAAACAAATTTCGTTAGCTAATACTTATTTTTAAAAATTAGGAATAGAAAAAACTCAGTAAACATATATTTTTATTGTTTTGTTTTGTGTGTTTTTTTTTTTTTTTGCTTCCATTTTTAAGCAGATATAAAAAATTTGAAAGTAGTATAGTATATTATAGTATGGCATAGAAAAGAAATAAATCCCCGTTCACTAATTAAAACTTTTATTATATAAAACTGTTGAATCAGTCACATTGAACTGTCTCTAGTTTCTGCCTATTGATTTTTCCTTTTCTTCCCCTTCAATGACTTCTGTAAATTGGTTGTCTAGCTTAAGGCAGTATATCTGCCCTTTCACATTCTTGTTTTGTGATATTGTATGCTGTCTTTGAATGTATTCTAATTTCTTTCATATCCTTCAGAAGATGGAAAAAAATTTAGCAAACAAAAGACAAACCAGCCAAAGGCTGCTTTGTGGTGATCCTTGCTCCTTGCACATGCTTGGCAGACTCTTAGATTGTGTTCCTGAACCAACACACAGATATGTTCTTTAGTCACCAGAATTTGAAAAGACCTTTCTAACATCAAGTTTTGGGTGTATTTCTTGTTTAATAATCCATCAGTAGTAGTCATTATAGTGCTTTGCTCATTTTAATGTTAAGTCTTTCATCCTTGATGCATGAAATGGAAAGCAACAGAGGAGTTGGCAAAATAATTCCTGCTTTTTAAATAATTTCCACTTTATTTTTTTTCTAATTTTTAAATGAGGATACATGTACATTATCAAGAGACATTTAATTTTATTTGACCATTTGCTAAGTAATATCTGGAAAAGTTTCCCTTTCTAATTCAGGTGAAGTAATTTGACAAAGAAAATGACTTTAGAATATTGAGGTTGTTTTGCATTTGAATCCAAAAGGTATGTCTACCAAGAAATCCATTAGCTTTGGAGTACTTGAAGATCACTGATTGCTGCTTTAAAAAAATTTCTTTTTATTGACACATCTAGAAACAGGAATAAATGTTCCTTAATGTTTCCTTTTATGTACATGTAATTCCTTAATAAAAGTAATAGAAAAAGAAGACTGCGTATGAAGCAGTAGTGAATCTTCATGATTTTTTTCACATTGTGAAAAATTTGTTCACATCTTTTAAAAAGTATATTTGAAATTTAATTTGTTTTTTCTAATCCTGTATTCCTTTTCTTTGGCCTTTTCTAAATTTCCTGCTTTCTTCTCATATCTTAAAAAGTGATTGATTGATTGATATTGGAACAGTGAATAGAATGTTTTTCTTGCTATGGTGACATGCCTAATTGATATTAGATAGCATAAAATTATCAGCATAGTTTCTTGATTTTCCTCAAGTTCTGTTCAACAGCATGTGAATTGGAATGAAGAGGACTGTGAGGTTAATCCAGGGTTAGTGGTTTGCCAGGATGGGATCTCTGATAAGATAATGGAGAAGGGGATTCAAGGATTGGGCAGCCACTTGGCTCAGTGGATGTGATGAGGTCCTGAATGATGTTTTTGACAGAGAAACTAAAGAATTGATCTCTGAGGCAAGCTGGGAGAAAGCACTGATGGGAGAAGGCACTGATAGAGATCAGTTTAGCCCCACCTCTGGGGAGGTGGTCCAGTTTGAAATTCAGGTTATGTCTGTGTAGAACATGACCATCAGTTCAAGTAAATCAAAGAGATTTCTCAAGGCAAAATCAGAAAGGAATCTCCCTCCCCACAAGCAATTGGGCAAGGAGAGACAAGGTCCAGTTAACAGATTATGTAGGGGCCTGGGCTAACACTTCCTATTCACTGGATCTTTGCCCTGATTAGCCAGGACAAATGACCTCACATTCTAAATGTGATTCTAAATTTAATTTAATTTAGTTTAATTTAATTCTTAATTCATAAATGAGGAAAAACTTTCAACTCAACCACATCTTTAGGATTAACAAATTACCTTATATGGGAATTTCAGTGCCAAGGTGACCCCAACTTAGTCTCACAAAGAAAAGATCCCACTCCTTGTAAACCACATGATCTCTGGAGAAAGAAATCTGGGCCAGTTGACCTTCACTCAGTTTTTACAACACTGTCTCCATCTTTTGAGATAGTTTTCACAGTTCATGTCAAACCCCTGAGACTCCACCCTCTGTAGAGTCCTTAAGCAGTTTCATCTTGCTGTGCCCTGTCAGAAATCCCAGTTATATCTCTGAGGTTAAATTTTCTCTGTAAAATATACTGATCTCATGGCTGCTACCTTCCTTTGGATCAGCCTGCCATAACATTGCCTTGTGGTATCTTTCCCCTCTTCATTCCCCCATGCCACATGGTATCTCTGCTAACTCCACTATGCTTCCCAACCTCACTTCTCCTTACAGCTAACTGATTCTTTTAGGATGCCGAGTCCCCTTCAGGATTTAGCCTGCCAGCTAAGGGCATGCCCCAAATTCATAGTGTGCTCCCTTTCTACTGGGTAATTGCGAGTTCCACTGAGGAACTCTATTTCCTATGCTCTCCCATTCCATTTTACATTTACCATTCATTGTCTATTGTATCCCTTCATTTTGTCTGTAACCTCTTCCTTAAATAAATTTACCTTTCGCCAAAGAGAATGGCCATTGGGAATTCTTCACATGACTGAACCCCAACTCTTGTGCTGAACCTCACATCATAGAGCACATCAGATGGAATGCCACATCTGGAGTCGGAAAGACCTGAATTCAAATCAGGCACAAGCTTTGTGACCCAAAGTTACTTAACTCTCTTTACCTCAGGTAAAATGAATCTGTAAAATGAATTGGAGAAAGAAATGGCAATTATTCCAGTATCTTTGCCAAGAAAACCCTAAAAGGGGTTATGAAGAGTTGAACATAACTGAAAAATGACAGTAAAAAAAATTCTGGAATAGAGTTGTTTTACCGAGATGTTGGGTTAGGGAATAGAAGAGAATGTAGCCATAGAAGGGAATGAACAGAGGAGCAGAGGGAATGGAGGTCATAGTGATGATAAAAGGCTGTGTTATGGGCCATAAGAGAAAATATGAGTCATGAAGAAAAACAGAATAAAAGATTACACTTTATAAAGGAGTTTTAGTGGAATTTGAAGTGGAACAAGTTTGATAAAAGATATGGCCATCTCTATAGTTTAGGTGAAGTAACATTCCTTTTTTTTTTTTTTTTTTTTTTTGTGGGCAGGTGGTGAGATAATTGGTTAAGTAGCTTGTATAAGGTCATACAGCTAAATCTTAAGGGAGAAGTTGCTTAATGAATGTGGGAGGAGAGTCTGGAAGTGGTAATGGGGAAGAAGTAGCATTTCAACTCTTCTCTCCTCCTGCCTTCTCCCCCCCTCTCCCCCCCCCCCCCCCCCCACTACCACTGAGTTAGACTGCAGGAGAGGAAGTGTAGCAGGTCCTGAAACAGGTGACAAGCAAAGCATCATCAACTGAACAGAGCTGGATCTCCATAAGAACCAGAAGATGGAAGGAGTGAGAAAGGAAATCTATTAGTTATCTGGATTAAGATGAAAGGAAGTTTGTTAATTATATATGGACTCCAAATGGCATAGTTAAAACGGAGGGCAGTGAGTAAAGGAACAGTTAGTGGGGCATAGTAACTGGGGTTGTATGTTGCCAGCTGAGATTTCAGCATCACTGGGAAGGGGTGGTCAGTATGAGGGATGGGTGTATGCTAACCATTGAGGAGTTAATGATGTTATTTGAGAATGTTCCTTAATATCGAATCTGAGACAAGTCATAGGATCACAAATTTAGAGCTGGGAAGGATTCAGAGGTCATCTAATTCAATCTCATTTTATGGCTGAGGAAACTGATTTGCCCAGGTCACAGAGGCAGTACAAATCAGAGATTGAATTTGTAAACCAAGTTCTTCAGTAATATAGTATGTTTTGTGAAACCTCAGAGGGCCTCCTGCAGAGCAGTTAGGAAGGAATATGGACAGATGTAAGGAAACCTAGTCAAAAGGCTGGGGGTGAGTGGGTGGAGGTTGCCACCACCTACCAAGAAAGAACCCCTGTTGGGGCAGTAGGATACTTGGTTTACCACCTGTAACTTTGCTTGTGATGGCCCTGGAGATCACATTCATATATCATGATTTGTTTAGTTATTCCCCCAACTAATGGGCTCACATTTTGTTTCCTGTTGTTGCTCCATAATAAAAGTTGTTTCTCTTTGTCTGTCTTTCTCTGTTTCTCTTTATATACACATATCTCTATAGAGATGCTATGTTTATGTAAATAGATACATCTATCTATATATTTATTTGTAGTTACTGATTTAATTTTTAAAAACCACATAATTAGATTTATATAGAGCATTATTCGTTATATTGTGATACATCTTAAATTAATGCCTTTGATAACAGATAGCTTGTTATCATTGTGACTAAATGTCAACTAAAGTTCATGATAAAGAAAGGGAACATACATATAAACATAGGTTGGGGGTTGTCTTTTTTTCCTTTCAGTAAAAGAGGATTATTCATTCTTGATACAAAACCTCTGCCTGAACCATCTATGGCTTCTTAAAATATGGGTGATTTGATGCTTTTTTTTTTTTTCCCAGAAATTTCTTTGGCAAGATCATTGATTAAGATTCTAGTTTGTTTTTTGTTTGTAGTTGTTTTCAATCAATCAAATGTTTGATTTGTGGAATCAAGTTTCTGGGTTTCCACTCATGTAATATATTCTTATAATCCTACAGTTATTTGACTTCTGCCTCTATTTCATTATTAGAAGTTCTCAGAGCATTGAATCAATTGTTGAATCTCCATGGAAGAGTAGCTTCTTGGCTATTAATTCTTTAAATATTATACTCCCTTCCAGGTATCTTCAGGGTAGAATCTCTATCAGATACTAATATAACTCTGAGGGATTTATACTGCAGTTATGATGATATATATTTATAGGTATTCTAAAGAACTGTGCAAATGCATAGTCAGGTTAAATACTTCCTTATCTGTTAACTGATTTTGAGATTTCAAATCTCAATGAAGGACTCGTTTTGAATATTAAAAGACTGCTTATAAGATTTGGTAGGAGTAACTTTTAATAAATGAAGAACCCATTTGTTGACCAGGAAGGTTCTCTTTTTTTGTAGTCTTCCAGGATATTTTGGAGGCTCTTAGCAGAACTAAATGGGGAGGCTAGACTAGACTAGACTAGACTAGACTGTCTTGTATTGGATTTTTTTTTTTTTCTTTCGTTGATCTCTTTGAAATATAAACTTAGATGTTTGGTGCTATTGCTATAAAAATATATATCATATATATATATTTTTGGTAGATCTTTTTGCTTTAAACAGTACTATTATTTTGTCCCCTTTAAGTTTTACTATGTATTTTCACATATAATTTTGTTTTGTTTTGTTGAATACAGTATCTCTAATATTAAAAACTTTTACATGTTATTTTGCCCTTAGAACTTTTGGAGGATAACCAACTTTGTTGGGAGACAATTTTAGACTGTGCGATGTATACTTTATTATAGCAATGTATGGATATATTCAGTTTTATTTTCATTGCTGTTTTCATGTCATTTTCTTTGTTATTAAAGCAAACATTGCCCTGAATCTTCTTTAGAACTTCATGTCTTACTCTCGACATATTTTGTACTGTGTTCTATTTTTTTTTTTTTTTTGCTTAAATAACTTTTTTTTTGTGAAAAATCACTGAGGTTCTTCTTTTCAAAATTTGTTTTCTTCTGTTTGTTTTCTTCTCCATTTGTAAGGCAGTAGTAAATTTGCAAAGTATCTGCGAGCAATTCAAGTTCTTGAGACGTCAGCTTTCTCTATGAGTGATTTCTAAAAACTCTTTCAACCTTTTCAATTCATAAAGTCTGTGATCCTATGGTTTCTTATTACGAAGACACTATTATTAATTCAAAGTCACATCTTAAAAAGGTTTTGCTTTTTAAAAAAAAGTCTGCTGGAGCTATAACTGACATGAAGAATTTAGTCATTAAAAAAACTTCCCACTGATAGGGAATTTTAATTATTTACAGTAATATTCCACGTGACTATATTGTTCCTACAAGATTTTGATTATTTTTTAGATGTCCTTATGTTTACAAATGAAACCAAAAGATTTAAATATATGCATACATCCACACAAATACATATTTTGATTGATGAACTCCCCTTTGATGATGCTGACATTATAGAAGCAGTAATGTAAGAGGATTTTGCTGAAAAGAAAAAAAAAAGTATAGTTTAATAGCTAGCTTATTTAGAAACACTGGGAGATAAGATTACAAGATCATAGATTTAGTGATGGAGGATCGGAAAAGATTAATAAAAAACTATATGATTAACAAGGAAGGTGAATTGTGATCATGTATTGAGAATGAGAAGTAGAAAGCACATGAATGGTCCAAGTAGTAGGTGCCATTGAAAGATAACATGAACAAGAGGATTTATGGGACAAAATAGGGATCGAATAGGAAGACATTGCAATCTGAATAGAAAAAGGGATAGTGGCACTCTCTTGGGCTCATAAACAATTCTTCATTGTTCACTGTTCAGGTCTGGAGCTAAACCTGGCCTTATTCACCATCTCTGTTCTGTCAAGCCAAGGGATGTAACTGCCAGACTTCACTTTTGCTACTTTAGGGCTTTCTACAATTTGAAGATTCTTAATCTGTCATTTCTAATTTTTTTCACTTAATCAGACAATCAAAAAAAGAACTTTTCTACATGAAGTTGACATTCTTCTGCCTTATTTTCGATGGATGGTTCTTGTTTTACTTCTCCCTCATTTTCTACTGTATTATTCCATATGAGCTTTCTTGTGAGAAATAAAAATAAAAAAGAAACACAAAACAAACATTTGGGCAACTATTCAGTTCACCATTCTTTATTCACTATTCACAACTTTCAATTGTAGTTAACACAGTCTATGATATTTCACATTCAATTCCCCTACTTCTCTTAAGAATGGAAGGAGATACAAAAGGATTAATGTACAGCCTAAACCCAATGTAATCCTCCTAATATATGATTTATACAGCATAATACTTAATAAATTATGAGTAGTCCAATTGTGTAGAGAATTTCTTTGGATTTCAAGTATGTCATTTCTTTGAATGAATGAATAAAAAAAGAAAAAACATCATTTATTTATTTTAAATAATAGCTTTTTATTTTTATTTCTTTTTCAAAATACATTCAAAGATAATTTTCAGCATTTACCCCTACAAAATCCTTCAAATTTTTCTTCCCTCCACTAGACAGCAAGTAATGCAGTAAAAGCTAAGAATGTACATTTCTTCTAAACATATTTCTACATTTTTCATGTTACACAAGAAAAATCAAAAGAGAAAAGTGAGAAAAAAAAAACAAGCAAGCAAAGAACAACAAAAGTGAAAATTCAGCCCTCACAGTGCTCTCTCTGGATCCCAATGGCTTTATCACAAGTCTATTGGAATTGACTGGAATCACTTCATTGTTGAAAAGAGCCAAGTCCATCAGAATTGATCATCTCATAAACTTGTTGTTGCTGGGTACAATATTCTCTTGGTTCTACTCACTTCACTTGGCATAGTTCATGTAAATCTCCCCAGGTCTCTCTGAAATCATCCTACTGATCATTTCTTATAGAACAATAATATGCCATAACATTCATATAGCATAACTTTTTCAGCCATTCCCCAAATGATGAGCATCCACTCAGCTTCCACTTCTTTGTCACTACGAAAAGGACTGCTACAAACATTAAAAAATACTTTTTTCAAATCAGAATTTTAAAATTCACTTCTATTTTTCTCTGAACAACCCAAGAAATTTCTATCCGTGATAGAATGTGTTAGTATAGAGCAATAAAGTTAGATAAAACGTTTAAAATGATTATACATGTATAATTTATATCAGATTGCTGTTTTAGGGAGGGGAAAGGGAAGGAAGAGGGAGGGAAATTTGGAACTCAAAAATCTTATAAAAGTGAATGTTGAAAACTAACTTTACATGTAATTGGAAAAAAAATACTACCAAGTGAAAAAAAAATAAAGATAGATATCAAGAGAGAGTATTTTAGACATGGTATACAACTGAGCGGAAATGTAGATAAAAGATGAAATGTTTGAGGACAGGCAAGGCACGGTCTGACCATGTTACTCCCCTTCTCACTAAAGTTCAGTAGTTCTCAGCTCTAGGATTAGATGCAAACTGCACTGACATTTGAAGCCTTTCACAACCTGGTTCCAATCTAAAGGTTTATTTTTCCATTATAACAATAATAGTAATATTGGGTAACATTTACATGGCATGGACTGTATGCCAGGTACTATGTGAAGCACTGTGCTATTTTTTCATTTGATCCTCAAAAAAACAACCCTGTTGGAAACCACATTTAAGCCCAGGTCCTGAATTCAGGTCCAGCACTGTATTCATGGTGCCTCCTACATGTATACAATGATTTAACACCATTTGGCTGCCATTTTTGCTCAGTTGTCCACCAAGCTTGAAATGCTTTCTCTCCTTATGTCTACCTTTATTATTTTCCCCATTTCCAAGAGAGCAAACAATCTGACATAGGTTATATATGTACAATCATATTAATCATTATATCTATTTTTAAAAATCCCTTTTGTTGTTTAGTCATTATGAGTTGGACCCCCTTTTAGGGAGGAGGAACAGTTTCTTGGCAAAAAATACTGTTGTGGTTTATCATTTTCTTCAGCTCATTTTACAGATGAGGCACTGTGGCAGATTGCCACAATAAGTAGATTGCCTCAGGTCTCATAGCCAATAAGTGTCTGATGCTTTATTTGAACGTAAGTATTCCAGAGTCCAGGACTGGCATTCTATTCACTGTGCCACCTAGGTGTCCTTCATAATTTCTAGTTTTCACTAAAAATTGGCTCAATTCCCCCTCTAACATAAAGCCTTTAAAAATTCTCCCAGTTGCTAATGCTATACCCCTCTCCATTTCCATGTATATTTTTATATATGTGTTGTCTTCCTCAATGGGATGGAAGTTTTTTGAGGGTAGGATCTTTCACTTTTGTAGTCTTGGTACATTGTAGGTTCTTAATGTACTGGTTCTTAATGTTATATCATGTACTGAAATCACCTTTAATAAAATACAATTTTTATGTTTAAAATACTTAGAAATGTAGAATTGGAAATTCTTTAACATGAAAAATTGGAATTTTCTTTAATATGATAAAACAGTATTTATGTGAAACCAAGAGCTAGTATTATCTCTTATTTTAAAAAAAAAAAAAAAACCAACCACCACCCAGGAAATATTCCCAGTAAGGTGCGCTGCCTCTTGTCACAATTATTTTTTTAGGTGGTTTAGCAATAAAGCAAGTAACATAAATTAAGGGAACCACATTGGCAAAAATAAGTAGTTCTTTACAATTGACATATGTTGGAATATTTTAAAAATTTGAGAAAATCAACAAAAGTTGAGGTAATAAATGGCTTCAAAACAAAAGACCTGGTAAACCCAGGTAGAACACCAGCATTACTATCAGAAACAAATGCCTGGAGAAATTGATAAAAAAACAAACAAACAAACAAACAAACCTCTTTCTTGAAAATATATCAATTATTTGAGCATTAACATCGTATGGTTAATGAAATCTACATAGAGATAATTCTGAAACAATTTTAACAGAAAAGAAAAATTAGCTGAAGAGATCTCTAATGTACCTATCTAGCTTGAAACAGTATTGTCAAAATGATAATACTACCCAGATTAATATAGTTAATGCATTGCTAAAGAAAGTACAAATAGATACTTTACTGAATTAGGTAAAGGGATTATGGAAGAACAGACAAAATATCAAGGAGAATTATAAAATAATAAAGTGAGAAAAGAAAGTGTACTTCGAAGATTTAAAATTCTACAAAGTGATAATTATCAAACTTATCTGGTACTGGATAAAAGAAAAAGCAGATTAATGGAACAGCAATAGTAGTCTAGAATTAAAATCAAAGACCCACATTAGATGAGTGTTTAATAGATCCAAGGCTTTAAAATATTGGAAATAAGGACATTATTCAATAAATAGTATTGGAAAAATTGGATAGCATTATGGAAGCATATTTAAAATCTCCCTTTAGTTTCTTTAGAATCATTAAAGATATAATTTCTCCCTTAATTTTCAGACTTCTGAAAAAACTCCACCAGTAACCTCATGCTTTTGCCCCTTCGATTGTTTTTGTTCAGTACTTTTAACTGTGACTCTTCATGACCCCATTTGGGTTTTCTTGGCAAAGATAATGGAATGGTTTACCATTTATTTCTCCAGATCATTTGTAAACTGAGGGAAACGGGGTTAAGGGACTTGACCAACATCATACAACTAATGTCTAAGGCCAGATTTGAACTCAGGAAAATTGGTTTTCCTGACTCCAGACCTAGCACTCTTATCCACTATTGCTATCCCTCTGCCTTTTGCTTCCCTCACATAACTTTTCTTCGTAGAGGGCTAAAAGTCTCAGCCCTTTCTTCATTTGCCATCATGTATGGCAAAATATTGGTTTGATTCTAAGATCATGATAATGCTTTCCCCTTCTCCTTCTAACCTCCTCTCCCCCAGCTTCCTTATGTCTTCCCTCTTTAGGTTGCTGCCTTTTTGTCCCCTACCCCTTCACTCTCCTTTATTTATTTCTCTAACTTAATGCCTGGCAGGTAGCAGGCTGTAGGGGGATAGGCTTTTCTTAGGAAAATGATTTGAACGTGATAATCTAAATTAACTCTTATGCAGTAGTAACCACACTTCTTCTGGGAGAAAGGGTTAAAATGTTAGTAGAGAGGAGATGCCAGTCTTTTGAACCAGCATTTATCTATTAAGCAAATAATTTAAAAATAGTTCGGTGAAGAAATACAAATTTAAGGTTAGGGTTAGTATCTTAACATTTTCACATTCTTTAGCAATCAGAGCAATTTGATTTGAAATAATTGAATTTATACTCATTAATTTGTCAAATGTAGTAAAGATTATTTAATGTTGGTAAAGCTATGGGAACATTGGCAAACTGTTATGGGCTTTGAATCAGTTCAAACTTTTTTAAAACAGTAGAGTGATATGTGATAAAATTTAATCTGATCATGTCCTTTATCTTCCCGCCATTATATCATAAAGTTATTATTAAAAGGAAAAAAAAATATTTACTGAGGCATTATAAATAGCCTCAGTAAAGTGGAAACAGAACAATAACCTATCTGTGAAAATTGCCAAATAAATTGTTTTACATTAATGTAATGATATGTATATGACAAAAAAATGTGGATAGAATGGACAGTATAGAAAACAAAACTGTATTATTATGAAAGAACAATATAGTGAAATCCAACATAGAAGAGACATAAAATAGGGACATGTAGGCCAATAGGGACAGTTTTCAATTACTTGTTTTAATTTAATAATGCATTTTAAAAACATTTTAAATAATCTGGTATTTATTATTTATGTAAATTTTTATAAATTTGAGTTTTTTTTGGTTGGTGATGTATAGATTCAGAATAAAAAATGATCTTCCAAAAAGGATGTAAGAAATTTGTTAGTAAACTTACAGTTTTTAGTGGATCCTAAATTGACAGCTTAATTGTTTTTAAATCTATGATAGTAATTAGTGGTATCTTTGTTGCGTTGATCAAGTGTACCAAGTTAAGACTAAAAGGTCTGCATTATCTTTTCTTAATTAGAATGTTTTTTAATGGTCCTTAAATTAATGTTTTTGAAAGGGAGAATTAATGATGAAATAAAATTTCTGAGATGAGGATGAAACTATTTAATTTGTCTGCAGCTAACTAGTAAGAACACTTTTCTAAAGCTATGCTGTTGCTTATTTGTTTGTCGTGTCCTGCTTTTTATGATTCCATTTGGGGTTTTTGTGCCAAAGATAGTCGAATGGTTTGTCTTTTCCTTCTCCATTTTACAGATGAGAAAACTGAGGAAAAATGGGGTTAAGTACTTAGTTCCCACTCAGCTAGTAAGTGTCCAAAGTCACATTTCAACTCTCATCTTCCCGATTCCAGATTGGGCACTCTATCCATAGTTCTACTTACGTGCCCCAATTCATCTATCTGTATAGATATTTCTTTTCCAGCTACTCTTTTGAGTCATTGAAACTTTTAAAGAATTATGGCAATTATTTTGTGAATCATAAATTCTAATTTTCCAAGTTGGACAGATATTTTTCTTTCTCAGCTGGGAAATTCAAATATTTCTCTTAAAATGGTAGATCTACTTTTCCCTTTCTTATCTGATACTCATTTTCCATTGGTCCCTCAACCTAATTAGTCAGATGGTTAAGGGGGGAAATGCAGTATAACATGTATTTATGGAAATTATATGTATGCATTCTTGTTGATCTGTCAAATTGAATTTAATATAGTGATTACATTTTTAGTCATTTCCAGGTTCATTTCCTACATTTCCTCTTCTTTCAGTTCCTTATCATAAGTTAAAGCTCTTTATGATGAAGCGAGATCCTTTTCTCTCTTTCTCCCCAAAGTCCTGCTGCTCACAGTGACACACTGCCTTGCTTTCATTCTTAGCTTTGACTGTCTTCCTTTTGGTTAACATATTTCTTTCTCAGAGTCCCCCTGCACCCCTACTAGCCTTCATCAGATAATCTTGCTTTCAGGATGTTCACTTTCTTAGGCACTTTCCTTTTGTTTCTCTCCCTAGCCCTCACTTTTTTTTTTTTTTAAATAAATATGGGTCCCTCACTTGCATACTGATTGTATTCAGATTTTCTGGTTTCATAATTTCCTTCCCTGTCACTTCTGATAGCATTTTAAAAGCCTTTTTTGATATGACAATCAATCAAACATTTATTATTAAGTACCTCTTATAACTGTTAAGTATATAAATAAGCAAAAGACAGTCCCTGTTCTTAAGGAGCTTACAATCTGATGGAGAAAATGTGGAAATAAATAAACAAAAAGCAAGCTATAAGCAGGATAAAAAGGAAGTAATTAACAAGAGAGAAGGTACTAGAATTAAGAGGAATTGGGAAAGGCTTCTTGTAGAAGGTAGGATTTTAGAAAGGACTTAAAGAAAGCCAGGAAAAGTTAGCAATAGGAGTCAGGAGGAAAAGCATTTCAGGCATAAGGAACAGCCAGAGAAAATTCCTGCAGTCTATAGATGGAATGACTTGTTCATGGAACAGTCAGGCAGTGTCACTGGATTGAAAAATATATGGAGAGGACTAAGATGTAAGAAGAATGGAAAGATGGGAGAGGGATAGGTTATGAGGAGTTTGAATACCAAATAGAGCATTTTGTATTTGCTTCTGGAAGCCATAGGAAACCACTTGGAATTTGTTTAAAAAAATAGGATTGACACAATTAGACTTACATTTTAGAAAAATCACTTTTAATGGCTTACTAGACAATGGATTGAATGGAGTGGGGAGAGTTTTGAGGCAGACCAACCCATCAACAGGCTATTGTGGTAATCAAGGGAAGAGATGATGAGAGCCTGTATTAAAGCGGTGGCAGTGTCATGTACGGAATGGGGGGAGGGTCTTTGGGAGATGTTGCAAAAATGAAATCTATAGATCTTGGTTACAGTTTGGATATAAGTGAGAGGTAGTGAAGAATCCAAGATAATTCTTAGGTTGCAACTTCAAGGACTGGGAGAATGGTGGTATTAACTCTCTACTATAGTAGTAAAGGGTAGAAGGAAGAGATTTTCATCTTTTTCTTTTGGCCATACTGAGTTTAAGATGTCTACTGGACATCCAGTTTAAGATGCCTAAAAGGCAGTTGAAAATGAGAGAATAGATATCAGCAGAGACATTGGAGCAAGATGGGTAGATTTGAGAATCAGTATAGAAATGATAATTAAATCCATGAGAGCTAATAGGATCAAATAGTAGGAGGAAAAAAGGGCACAAGATAGAACCCTCAGGAACCTGTGGAGCTATGGTTAGGGTATGATTCAATAATGGAAAAAGAAGGGGTGGTCAGATAGGAGAAAAACCAGGATAGAGTGATATCCAGAAAACCTAGAGAAAAGAGAGTATCAGAGAGGAGACACAATGATCAGTAGGGTCAGAGCTTGCAGAGTTACAGGAGAATAATTGCCCTCCCCCCCCCTTTTTTTTAAAAGTCAAATAGAATACATGAATATTTGCACTTAGGAATGACTTTTTCCCCCTGAAAGTTACTGGTAACCCTACTGAACCAAGTTTCCCCTGTCAAGCCATCCTGACTTTTGATAGTTTACTTACTTATCTTCATTTTGGAAAGAACAGGTTTTTTTTTTTTTTTTTTTTTTTTTTTTTTTTTTTGATTTGTTTGATTTTTGGTCATTATTGTTGTTTTTAATTCTGGGAATAGAGTACTAGAATCAAGTATAGTTATAGAATCAAGATTTCATATCATTATTATTACTCCCATGGGTACATTGAGGGTTCAGGGCTTCCCTCTTACTTCTAAGAAAGGAAATTTTGTCAGAACACGATTGATTGCTTGGAAACTTAATGTATTTGTTACCTTGAAGGCTGGAATACCTTCTAGTGTCCTTATGTCCAAGGTTTGAGAGGTAATCTTCTGTCTTGCTTTATTTGATCTCTTTCCACTTTACTAACTTCAGCTTTCCATCCTTCCATTATCCTGTTTGCTGTTCTGGTAGAGCTCTTCCTTTGTCAGAAAATGCCTGCCTGTCCTAGGGGATTGATTATGGATGTTTAATGAGGCACTCTAGTTAACATGAGTTTCCTGTATTGATGCAGGTATTGATTAAAAGATCTTGCTCAGCAAATATAATAAAGATGACAATACTACCTAAACTAATCTATTTATTTAGTGCTATACCAATCAGACTCCCAAAAAACTATTTTAAAAGAATGAGATTATAAATAAATTAGAAGAACATAGGATAGTTTACCTCTTAGACCTGTGGAGGAGGAAGGAATTTGTGACCAAAGAAGAATTAGAGATCATTATTGATCACAAAATAGAAAATTTTGATTATATCAAATTAAAAAGCTTTTGTACAAACAAAACTAATGTAGACAAGATTAGAAGGTATACAATAAATTGAGGAAACATTTTTACAGTCAAAGGTTCTGATAAAGGCCTCATTTCCAAAATATGTAGAGAATTGACTCTAATTAATAAGAATTCAAGTCATTCTCTACTTGATAAATGGTCAAAGGATATGAACAGTCAATTTTCAGATAAAGAAATTGAAACTATTTCTAGCCATATGAAAAGATGCTCCATGTCATTATTAATCAGAGAAATGCAAATTGGACAACTCTGAGATACCACTACACACCTCTCAGATTGACTAGGATGACAGGAAAGATAATGCTGAATGTTGGGAGGATATGGGAAAACTGGGGCACTGATACATTGTTGGTGGAATTGTGAACACATCCAACCATTCTGGAGAGCAGTTTAGAACTATGCTCAAAAAGTTATCAAAATGTGCATACTCTTTGATCTGGCAGTGTTACCACTGGGCTTATATCCCAAAGTGATCTTAAAGAAGGGAAAAAGATCTGTATGTGCAGGAATGTTTGTGGCAGCCCTCTTTGTAGTGGCCAGAAACTGGAAATTGAATGGATGCCCATCAATTGGAGAATGGCTGAATAAATTGTTGTATATGAATGTTATGGAATATTATTTTTCTGTAAGAAATAACCAGCAGGATGATTTCAGAAAGGCCTGTAGAGACTTACATGAACTGATGCTAAGTGAAATGAGCAGGACCAAGAGATCATTATATTCTTCAACAACAATACTATATGATGATCAATTCTGATGAACGTGGCTGTCTTCAGCAACGAGATGAACCAAATCAGTTCCACTTGTTCAATAATGAAGAGAACCAGCTACACCCAGCTGAAGAACTCTGGGAAATGAGTGTGAACTACTACATAGCATTTCTAATCCCTTTGTTTTTGTCCGCTTACATTTTTGATTTCCTTCTCAGGTTAATTTTACCTTATTTCTAAGTCTGATTTTTCTTGTGCAGCAAAATAACTGTATGGATAGGTATACATATATTGTATTTAACATATACTTGAACATATTTAACATGTATTGGTCTACCTGCCATCTAGGGGAAGGAGGGAAGGGAACGAGGGGAAATTTTGGAACAGAAGGTTTTACAAGGGTCAATGCTGAAAAATTACCCATGCATATATCTTGTAAATAAAAAGCTATAATAATAATTAAAAAAAGATCTTGCTCAGAGGACTATATTCCTGGATTCAGTCCTTATTTTATTATTGGCCTATCAAAAGTAGTTCAGAATTTTTATTAACGATTTTAAAACATAGGTGAACGAATGTATGAATGAAAAGCAGTAAAGCACCTCATTCTAGGCACTATGCTAATTATTAGGGTTAACATTCAAAATTTATACAGTTGTTATTATAATGTAAGCTTCCTTACATTCTAATAAGAGAGAGAGAGGACAGTTAGGGGAAATGATAGCCACGGAAAGGATATGAGAAATTACTGAGAGTGAGTGGAGTTGTCTGGATAGTCAGTTGTGAGGCCTTTTCAAGTAACACTGGAATACTGAGTCAAATATAATTTCAGTAGCAAAAAGTGAAAAAACAGTTTTCAGGAACATAGAGTATTTAAATGGGAACAAGGTATATGTATGCCCTAGTTTCCAGAGTGTTTGTTGCTGGATGGATTTAAAACACTGGCAAAATGTAATGGGTTAAGTAACTACTTTCATTCACCAGAGCAATTTAGCTCTGGGTTGGAGAGCTCCAAAATTAAATGAGATATGAGATTTATCACATTTATAGATGATTGGTTCTAGGAAGATTAGTTGTTGTATTAAGATGGTAGAATCAGATTCCAGAAAGCTTTAGTTGGAGTTATGAGTGGAAACAAGATGAAATTGACAGGGATGAATGTACAGACTGACCTTCAGGCTAAAAAGCCAATTGTACAAGAATTTAATTTTAGTTTACTGCACTGGGGCAAGGCAGGGTAGCCGAATGTGAATAGTGTTATGAGTTTGCCAAAAAATCCTAATCTGACCTTACTTGCTATTAATAGAAGTATAGGATAATGAGGTTGACATCTGTACTGGTCAGACTACAACTGGGGTGTTTACTTATGAGCATCATCTGAAAAGGAGGAGGGCCACAATTGTCAAGGTACTTAGGAAGGATAATTAGCATGTGAGGGATTGCAAAACTATCATAAAAATAGTTTAAAAACTGAAGATCTTTAACTGGAGAAATGTCTTAGTGAAAACTCAAAAATTGTCACATATTTGAAGGTGGCCTAGAGGGCAGAACTAAGGACCATATTGGAAGATATTTGACCCCACATAAGGAAAGTCCAGTTATTAGGTGTCCAAAAATAGGATGGCTTACTTCATGAAATAATGAGTTCTCTCTCATTGGAAATTAAGCAAAAGATTAATATTTAGGGATAGGCAAAGGGTTCATTTATTGGGTGGCAGGGCTCTGAATTTCTTTTGTAATCTTAAAGGTTTTAAAAAGTTGATATCTTGAGAATGGATCAGGGATAGGGATTTTTTTAGTCTGCAGCAACTTATAAGGCCTTTGAGAAGACTGCTAGGCCATCTGATAAATGAGGGGACTAGACATTTTTTCTGATCCTCTTGATTTCTCCTACTTGTCCAAAACAGAAATTGTGAGCCAGAGATAAAGAAACTTCAGCTATCTACATGATTTTGGATATCCCGAATCCAAAAGAAAGTTATAAAACAAAACAAAATCAGAGACATAGAAAGTGAGTAATAGAGGGAAAATAAGGAGGAAAGAAAAAAAAAAAAGACTGAAATTACTAAAGATCTTAGGAAGAAGAGAAATCAAAGATCTTAAATATAATAAGCAGGTAAATCAATAAAGAAATCATTAATAGCAGAAAGAAATGTAACCTAGATCTAGTAAACAACTTAAGGCATTTATGAGTAAATGCTACAAAATAAAGGAAAGTTACTCAGGTAATGTTTTCCTAAGTTCATTAGAACAGTCTTCAGGCTAAGAAAATAAAAGCATTTTCTCCCCAATCTGAAATTTAGACTTGTTATTTAGTCTAGTTCTTTAATTTTGTAGATCAAGAAGCTGAAAGTAAGTGTCTTGCTCAAGGTCACATAGATAGTGATAGCATCAGGATTTCAACCTCCTTGTTGCTTAGCATCACCTTATTTGTTCTGGGCCCCTCCTGGAATAAGGGCAAGGAGCAGAAGGGGAAGTTTTAGAGTGACATAAGTAAATTTTATCTGTATAAAAAATTATAAATAGACTGTCTTAGGAGTTAGGAAAGTATCCCTACACTAGACATCTTCTAGCAATGACTGGTTAACAGTCTAGCAATTAGCAGCATCTGTTGAAGTTATGGGAGAAAGGATTTGTATTCAGGTATACAGTTTGTCCTAGTTTTCGTTGAACTAACAAATGGGCAGATAGTCTTTGATTAAAAGGCTATTGAGAATCTAGAGTTAGAAATCACAACACAGTTTGAAAGGAGAAAATGTAATTACCTGTAGCTTATACATTATATATATTGTGTGTACATAATTGTCTCTTCCATTCGAATGTAAGCTTCTTGAGAGCAGGGATCAGTTTTTACCTTTGTATCTTGATTACTTAGTACAATGCCTGGCACTTAGTAAATGCTTAATTATATGCTTGATGGTATTGATAACGATAAGTTGTCCCTGGACCAAAAGATGCTCTTTATCAAAGGTAGGTATTGCTTTTTCCTAGAACTGGACTTTACACTACCTTGTACTTCCTGAGAAAATTGTTGGACGGCCATTCCCTAGGATTTAACTTAGCCCAAATCAGTTACTCCTGTATGCTTTCCTTGCTTTACCTTCTTTATAGATACAAATTGGCAGAACAAAAGAGTAAGGGAGTATAATTTATTCTAATAGAACCTGTGTTTTTCGCCAACTTTGAGCCTATGGGTTTTCTTTAGTGTGGGCTAGACTTTCAACTTTTAATTCATGATCAAGAACACACTTTCCTTGAATTCAAAACTTAGAAAGCCAGGTCATACCATTGTGTGTAGCAGGTGATTCCTCGTTTCCTTAACTCCCCTTCCAATTTTTTAGGGGAAACCTTGAAAGTTTGAAAACCTTGAAAACTATAGAGATTACAGCTGTTTTCAATCTGAAAAATATTTTTTCTAGCTATAACAACTTTAGATTATTTACCATTCCTGGAAAGCTCTCTCTCATCTCAGTTTCCGATAATTTTTTTCCATACATTCCTCTCCTCTCCAGTCTATGTACTACTGCTTCCTCAGACAGTACTCCTGAAGAACATTCTTTCAGTCTTCCTAGTGGTTGTCATCCTGTTAACCCAAAAGATTGCTATTTAGTGACTTGTGGATAATGTGGTGTTTTTTTTTTTTTTTCTTTTTCTTTTCTTTTTTTAAGAAATGGAATTAGATTTGAGGTGATAGAAACCGTGGGAATGTGTAAACTAGGTTTAAAAAAAGCAGATTCTGCATGACTTCCTGCTGCCTTTTTCTTTTGTCTTGGTAGTTCTTTTTGTGTATAAAGACAGTCTAGCTATGGCTCTTAGGTATATTCCTTTGAGATCTGTTGGGCTCTGTCCTGATCTTCTCTTGAACTGCCATAAAACAATTTTGGCTTAGATTCTACTGCTTAGACTCTTTGCTTTTACAATTCCTATTTTCACTTTGGCTTTTCTGATTCCCAGTGTTTCAGCCACATAGTTATTTAATGGGCATGGAATAATTCTCTCTGTCTTTGGAGAAATCCTATTTAACTATCAGTAAGCTTTGTTTCTACTTCACTGTTAGTACCTCTAGCATTTACAGATTCCCTCACCACCCTAGGTCTGTATAAGTTCTCCAGCACAATTTTTCTTCTTCAGAAGGAACCTGGAAGTGGATAATTTTTCCATAATGCTTTCATAGAAACAGTAGGATCTGATTAAGTGATATTTTATGACGATTTATGGAATGAAAAATCTTCTTAGGTCTTTCTTTGAGTGAGGGTTTTTTTTTTTTTTTTTTTTTTTTTAATAAATCAGGGAAGCTATATTTTCAGAGGAAAAAATTGCTGGAAAATTTTAGATGTTTCCATATTAAGGGTGCTAGTTAAATTAAAGCAGATTTATACTTTAGTAAGTTCAGGTCAATTTAACAGACAATTATTAAGAGCCTGCTTATGTGGGAGGCACTGAAGTACAGACTGGAGATAGAAAGATGGAAACAAAGGAGCTTATGTTCTACTGGGGAGAATCAGCATGTACTTAGATAAGTAAATATACAAGATATGTACAAAATAAATACAAAGTAGGTTGGGGGGGGGAGGGGGACACTAAGCAAGGAGAGAAAGACTTCATGTAGGAGGAGATAGGTATTTGAAATTAGTGTTGCAGGATGTTGAGGATTCCAAGACTTATAGAGGGCAGTCTGTGTAAAGACTAAGGCAGGAGATGGGATATTGTGAATAAGGACTTGCTAATAGGTCAGTTTGTTTAGAAGACAGAGAATTGTGCCCCTAGCCTCTGAAGGGCGGAGATGAGAGCTAGAAGAGATTTATATAACAATTTGCAGTTTGTATTTTACCCTAGAGGCAACTGGGAGCCACTGACACATCTTGAGAAGAGGAATGACCTAATCACTCATGTTTTAGGAGTGAAATAAAAAGTTCCTGGTAACACTTCGTTGTTAACCTTATTCATGATCCTAAAATTACATATTTAAGTAGATGTAGAATTGGGTTGATAATCTAGGAGTGAGACATTTTTTTTTATCTCATTAAAAAAAATTGACAACAAAAAATGAAACTTACCTACTGTTTAAAAATAGGGAGCATAATCTTTTTCATGACTACAACAAAAACTTTAAAATTCCATCCTATTCTTCATTATTTCAGTAGGTCTGAAATTTCATTGGTATAGGTCACAACCAACCCACTTCCTCTTATCCTGGGTGAATCTTGTCTGTGCCTTTCTAAAAATCTTCTATGGAAGGCATATACTGAAACCTTTATTTTCATTCTTTTAAATAATTTGTGGAATTGGGGAATGGCTTAGGGATACATGAAGACATTAGAATATTACTACACTATAAAAAATGTTGTATTTAATGAATATAAATTCAAAAACAGTCTCTATGAACTGATGCTGAGTGAAGTAGAGCCAAGAAAACAATATATCTAATGACTACACAATGTAAATAGAAAGAACAACCATACAATAAAAACAAAAGTGAATGTTGCAAAATTATAAAGAACAAATAAGACATGAAAGAAGAGATGAGAGGATGCCAATCCTTTTGCAGAGATAAAAAGTCTTAAGTGTTATACATATTTTTGGAATATTCCGATATATTGATCAATTATGTTGATGATCCAAAAATATAGCCATGATATGATCTTTAGGTTTGAGCAAGAGTTGTTAATATAAAATGTAAAAAGGCTGTGATATTGGTAAGTATGGGAAAGATTGGTGAATATTTTGAAAGAAAATAGTTTTTTTTTTTCCTGAGGGCTTAGATTTTTAGATTTTCTTCATTTTATGTAAACAATTTTTAAAAATGCTTTTTGTTTCAAGAAGCTTACCAGTGATATAAATTTATTTTTCAAAATTATTTAATATAGCAGCATTTAAAAAATGATAGTTATAATGATAGATGGTTTGCTTTAATTTAGTTCTAACACATCTTTAAAAGAATAAATTTAATTTTTTTTCTCTTTTAGTGTTCTGTGACTAGTGATTTGGATTTTCCAAAACAAGTCATCCCCTTAAAGACTCTGAATGCTGTTGCTTCAGTACCTATAATGTATTCTTGGTCTCCTCTGCAGCAGAATTTTATGGCAAGTAAAATGTTATATCTCATCTATTTGGAATGTAAAGCTATCTTTATATGAACGTAAACTCTTTATAAGGTGAACTAGGCAAGTAAAAGACCCCAAAAAGTCATAGCACTACTGTGAATTGATCAGTATGTTTCACAGAAAAGTCCATCATGAATCTCCATTTCCTATTTTTTTCCTTTTGTTGTTACTCCTCTCTAATGGTGTTTCTTTGAGGGGTTTTCTTAACTTCTTTTTTTTTTTTTTTTTTTGCTGAGGCATTTGGGGTTAAGTGACTTGCCCAGGTCATACTGCTAGGAAGTGTTAAGTATCTGAGGCCGGATTTGAACTCAGGTCTTCCTGACTTCTGGGCTGGTGCTTTATCCACTGCGCCACCTAGCTGCCCCTTTTCTTAACTTCTTGATTTTATAATTTTCTTAATGAGGGCTTGGAAAAATATAGCTACCAAAAAAACCACAAACTTGATCTTAGAAAAAAGATAAAGCTAGTTATTTAAATCTACATACATCCTTAGCACACTATCATTATATTTCAGTCTTAACATAAAGTTGGTTATTATATCTGTTTGCATTAGGAATTTCTAATTTTAGTTAATAAATTAATTAATATTTAGATAGTATTTGAAGAATAGTATATAACAAGTTCTAGATTTGGAGTGAAGAAGACCTGAGTTCAAATCATGTATTAGATACTTGTTAGTGCCTGGTCATCTTTATAGTACTTTCTTTTAGTTTTGTACATTTTTACTAATTTTTTTTACCCCAAGTTAGCCTAAGATTAAAAACTTCCTCTTTTTTTTTTCAACTTAGTTCCATCAGTATAGAGCAGGAGTCCTCAAACTATGGCCCGTGGGCCAGATGCGGCAGCTGAGGATGATTATCCCCCTCACCCAGGGCTATGAAATTTCTTTATTTAAAGGCCCACAAAACAAAGTTTTTGTTTTTACTACAGTCTGGCCCTACAACAGTCTGAGGGACAGTGAACTGGCCCCCTATTTAAAAAGTTTGAGGATCCCTGGTATAGAGCATTTCCATTAAGGAAGATGAGTCAAACTATTCTACAATTTATTCAAGAGAATTGCAAGGAGGTACTGAGAAATTAAGTGACTAGCTCTGGGTCACCAAGCCTGAATCTGTCACAGAGAACTTGAAGCCATGTTGTTTTGACCCTAAAACTAGACTTTTGTTCCATAACTATAATGCCTATTATTTCCTTTAATATTTTAAATTTAAGACCCACTAACTTCTTTTTAAAGTAAAGTACAAGTAAATTTGATACATGGATACTCTTGTTAAATGAAAATAAAATCAGAAATGAAAAAAATTGAATTTTTTATGTATAGATACTAATGGGGAAATTTTTTGCTATACTAGAGCAAGACTATATAAGAAGGCCAACTTTCCCTATTATATAGAGTTGCTTCACTTGATTCAAGCAATATATTTTAAAGGTTATGTGTAAACTGAATCTCAGGGAAAAAATATGCAAAGCATATTTTTCTTGTGGACTTAATTTGTAATTTCAGGGCTGTTTTGTTTTTATTTTCATCAAGTGGTTGAAAATAGTTTTCCTGATATTTTACTTTTCTCTGTCCTCAAATTTTCTTTCAAATATTTCATCTATAAAACCAGCACTTAAGGAATATTCCAGGAAAGGAATTCCTGAAGATGAAATAACACATTTTCAATGAGATAATAAATTTAGCCTTTGATTTTTTTGGCTTATCATTTTTTTCTTAAATAGTAGTATGTCAGCATAAGCTAACTTTTCAACTTAAAACTATTAAATCAGTATTACATTAGTAATTAATAACTGATTGTTAAACTGTTTACTTAAAAGACTAGGCAAATAGGGCTTTATAAAAATATTGAATTATGACTTCACGTTCCTGTAAGTAGTTCATACAAATTTTTTTATTTGTACAAATCAGTTGTTACTTACTGACTTTCTGACAAAGTTAGCAACTTTTTTAGTTATTTTAATCAAAATTGTAGCAAGAGGCTATATTTATAGCTAAGTAGGACAAATAGCAAACCATAGAAGGAATACTTTAATTTAGATATATCTCTCAAATGGTAGTATCAAATAATTTAAGGTTTGGCATATTATAAAGCATTATGTGTTTATTATCAAATAGTTTTGTTTGTATAGTATGTGACTGTACATGTATTCCTTCTTTTTCTCATCTTTCAAGTTGTATTTTTCTTATAAACAGGTGGCAGAGTAAAGAAAGGTGTAGACATTTTCCCATTTTTTTCCTCAAGTTGAATTTGTGGTATTTAAATACATGAGGTTTTATTATTTGTTCTAGAAACAGTTTTTAGGATCTCAATCTGATTGTAGCAGAATCGGGTGAAGAGGAGGGGAAAAAAAGACGTAATATTTTCAGACATTCTATGAAATTAATTCTGAAAGACATAGCAGTTTCCAAGGTTGCAAGGAAATGTTATTTTAAGGCACATATATTTTCTGTCCCTTAACATAGTGAGGCTGCTTTTCCTTTACTGCAGAATAAAAGTTTTTGATATAAGGGTATCAAGATGCAAAGGTAATAACTGTCAAATGTTACAATCCTAATTTTCAACCAGAGAAATTAAATTTCTAAGAGAAAACAGATTAGTTAAAAGGAATGAATGAGAGAGAAAAAACTGATTTTTGATATAAATTTGAAAGTCCTTGTAAGGGGAATATAGCAAAAGCTTGATTTTTTTTATGTGTCAACATCAAAAACTACCCTCTTACCTCCTGTAAAAGATACCATTACATCATCCTTGTCAACTTTCAAACTTATAATCTTAGTATCTAGTCAATTTTCTTTACCAGGTCATGTTTTACAATTCCACCAATTCCGCCCCTTTTAAATTTTTTACACCTTCGCTGTAGATCCCAGATTCGTAGTTATCTCATGTTCATATGCCTTACTGTAGCTACCTAGTCTGCCTATTATCTGGTTTCCAACTTCTCTGTACTATACATACAGATGACCATAGTCTTAACTGTCTTCTGAAAGTGTGTTTTTAATTGTCAGTGTCATTTCCTATTTTCTCTCCATCAAGCCAGAATACTCAGACATGTGGAACTAGGACCTCCACCAATTGTTCTCTTCATCAAATTACCTTTATTTCTTGCTTTTCCCAGATAAGAACTTTCCTCTATCCATGAAAAGACTGTCTTCTGTCTTCTGCATGAGTTGCTTCTTATTGTGTTTTTTTTCTTCCCAAAGTGCCCTCTTCCTCCTTATCCCTGTGCTTATAATAAGTCTTGACCCTCTCCTTCTTCTAAACTTGGCTACAAAGTCACATTCCTCATTCAACCTTCCTTGAATAACTTCACTCAGTTGATACACACCTCTTATCCTAATACTAAAATGTTTATTTCTTCACTTTGAAGTAAGTAGTCTATAGTTTTATATATAGGTGATATCCCGGTTTCATAAACTTTTTTTTTTTTTTTAAATTTTATTTTATTTAATAATAACTTTGTATTGACAGAATCCATGCCAGGATAATTTTTACACGACATTATCCCTTGCAATCACTTATGTTTCGTTTTTTCCCCTCCCTCCCCCCCCCCCCCCAAGATGGCAAGCACTCCTATATATGTTAAATATGTTGCAGTATATCCTAGATACAATACATATTTGCAGACCGGTTTCATAAACTTTAAAGGACTGTCTGGGTTTTTTTTTTTTTTTGTTTGTTTTGTTTTGTTTTTGTTGCACTAATATTTTGTATCATATAAACTTGGAAAAAGTAGGTCATTAGTTAAAAGTAAGGAGATCTTTATTATGGAAATTTTTTAGAGATGATACTTCTGCCTTTGTGTGGATTTATATCTATGTATGTATTATCTGTTTTTCATTTACAGCTTCCTATGGAATCTACATGCGTGCTTTTCCCAAAATGGGCCACTCAGTAATTCTTGGTTGACAAGTGAAAAAATTCTTTTAGAATTTTGTCTTTGTGGCATAAAGATCTTTTGCCTTACCACTTAAGATTTGGATTATAACACTTGGATAAACCCCAGAACTGTGTTCATATAATGTCCTATAAGAAAGAAGCACTTAATGATTTTCTATTTTGCCACTTTGAATAAACTGGACTTTTAAATGTTTTAATCACTTTTAGGTGGAAGATGAGACAGTTTTACATAACATTCCTTATATGGGGGATGAGGTTCTTGATCAGGATGGAACTTTCATTGAAGAACTAATAAAAAATTATGATGGAAAAGTACATGGAGATAGAGGTGAGTTATGTACACTGATATATTTTACTCTTTTGAGAAATAGTAGAGCAGTTTGTACATTCAGCATATGGCAACTGTGGGTAAGAGGTTCTGAAGAAGTTATATAATTCATTCTTTGCTTGAAAAGCAAAAATACTGGGAAAATGCTGTGAGGCCTTATCACTTTGCTATGTCTAATTTTCTTCATTTATAAACATGGAGAATTATATTTTCAATTTAAATGATAGGAGTAGGATGGATATATATAAATTATATATAACTATATATAAATATATATGTTAAAAATTATTCAGGAGGGCAATACAATGTCAAATAGTATATGAATTAGCTACATATTTCTCAAATGCTTGTGGAATTTCGTAAAATCATTTAGTAAATTTATCCTAGGGTGATCCTTCAAATTCAGAGTTGGCACCTTCCTTCTTAATTGAGTGCAGAACACTCTCCTAGGTCCTAAATAGGGTAAGAAGTTTAGATAAGAAATGATCATTATTTATGAGGCCCATAGTCTATATGTTAGTTGAGTCAGCATTTGTCCATGTCACTGGTCTAGGCCTGAAATCCACTTGGATTTGTAAGTGTTTGGAAGAAAAGAAACTAACATTTATTAAGTGCTTACTATATGCTTGGCACTGTGCTAAGAGATGGCAATATAAATACAAATAAAGACAGGAACTTATTTCTTAAACCATAAGCAAAAGGAAACTAAAAAGTTAGGAGGGAGATGGAACAGTAGAAATGATGAAGAAGGCAATTGGGACCATAGTTTAGAAGTCCTAGAAGTCTGAAGAAGAACTTGGAGTGGAAGGAAACTTGGCAGACCTGAGTTCTTCCATAAAATGGAGGATGGGTCCAGGAGTAATTCACCAGTGAGAGAAGTGGAATGAGCTATTTGTCATTCAGGTGCTATCTTTTTTTCTTTAGAAAGGCCTTATTAATTGGAAAACAATACATGTAATAGGCATTTGGGAATCTTCTGTGGATTTCCTGAAAATTCTATGAGTTCTTCATGATTCTTGCATTTTTTGTGAAGTAAAACAAGGCTATTGTGTACTCAGGTTTAAAAAAAAAAAAAAAGGAAGAGAGGGATAGAGAAAGCTGGTTGTTTTAGAAAGGAAAAAAGAAATTGGTGTTTTTATGTTATTGTCTCTCCAGAAGGTTGTTAAAAATGTAGCATTGACTTGGGAGAAATAACGTTGTTAATGCTACCATTGAGTATAGGCTCTCTTCAGATGATCTACCTCTAGAATTTATTGTGATAGGTGACTTGTCCCAGATAGTCCATATGTGTACCATGTTTAACTCAGGGGTAATGGGAACAGGTCACAGAACATGAAGGTTTTACTGCAGGTTGCATTTGAAAATAATTATAAATGATTTTTTTGTAATTTTTATTTTAGTTTTAATTGACACACTTTTGTTTCAAAATAAATTTTCTCTCCTGACATTTCAATGTGATTAATTTCAGAATGTGGGTTTATAAATGATGAGATATTTGTGGAGCTAGTGAATGCTCTTGGTCAGTACAGTGATGATGAAGATGATGATGATGGAGATTATCCTGATGAGAGAGATGAAAAACAAAAAGATTTAGAGGATAACAGAGATGGTATGTTTATTACATTCTTCAAATATTTTTTATTGCAATATACTTACAAAATAATATAATCAGATGTAGTTATGTTCATTTATATCTTTATGTGCCTAATATCTGTAGTAATATTTTTGGGATCCTTCCTTATACTAGCCCCAAAACTTCCTTAACAATCTCCCTCTTGGGTCTCATTGACTTATTGTTGTTTTTTATTAGTTGGTTAAGCTTAAAGAATGCACTATCAGAGAATCCTAGAACTCCAGAATTTTGGATTATTGCCAGGTATCTTGTCTGTCATTTAGTTTCCACTCGTTTGTTTTACAGTTTCTTGGAATCTAAGCTTTAAAGTGCATGAAGTGCCTTGCCTTTGATTACAAAGCTGGTGGCAGAGGTGGGACTGGAAACTCAGATTCTGGAATTTAGAATGCAGGCTGCTTCTACCATACCTAATAGACAAATAATCTTTAAATGAAATTTCTTTTTACTTTTGCATATTCATTATTGCATTATATTCATTGTGAATTTATTATAGAAAAATGGGAATTATGTAGAATTGAAAGAAATTCTCTCCTGATGAATGTTTTTTGTCTAAGTTTTGATTTGGAGAATTTAAACCCTCTGGGAAGAAAATTCACTAGTTCAATTAAAATTTCTTTATGTGTCTTTCATTTTTGTTTAGATAAAGAAAGCCACCCACCTCGGAAATTTCCTTCTGACAAGATTTTTGAAGCCATTTCCTCAATGTTTCCTGATAAGGGAACAGCAGAAGAATTAAAGGAGAAGTAAGATTTTTCTTTAGAGGTGTTGCCTCCTTGCCTTGAATACAACATGTCACTCATCAAATAAGATATTATTTGTAAAGCACTTATTTAGTATAGTGTTTGGGATGTTTCTTGGCTTCTGAAAATGAAACTGACAGCTGACTAGCAATTCTGTTGCATTACTTTTTGTTTCATAAAACAAATATATGTATATGTATACATGTTAAAGATGGAAGGACCTTATCCTGGTTGTTTTTTTTTAGCATAAGTAATAAGCTTATGTGGGAATTTAAAAAAAGATTTTTATTATTGCCCCTAGTATTCTCTTTCTTAATTGAACAATTTGCCCCACAGGGTATGGTTTCTTGGGGATATCCAAATGGAAACTATCTAATTTTCCTTACTTTGTTTTAAGATTGTTAGCCTTGATGAAGTTGAAATGAGCTAAGTGTAATGGGGTACAGTGGAAGAAGTTTCTTTCTCTTCCACATCTCGGTCTAGCTTGGGATGAGACTTAAAAGTGTGATTTAATACCTTCTCAACTGTTTTGGGAACTTTGAAGCTCCACATTTCCCCTTCCTCCAACAGCCTTGATTTATGGATTAATGGGCTTCTCTAGAGTCTGGAAGATCTGAATTCTAATGCTGCCTCTCATACTCAATTGCTTTTCAATCCTGAAGAAGGCACCTGATCTCTTCTAGCCTCAGACAAGTCTCAAAGACAAATTATAGACATTTAGGATCTGAAAGAAGTTCCCAAATGAATACTCCTAAATCTTCAAAATTATAGGTCTTTGACATGTTATGGCATTTATATTTTAGTGGCTAGTTCTACTTCTCAAAATCTGTTCTCTAGGGCCTTTTTCAGAGTTGTTGTTCTTTAGATCAAAATAATCCTTTCCTTTTCTTATGGCTATTTCTTATTAAAGTGAGATTTTTTCCAGTTCTCTCAGATTTTTGATTGATTTCAGCCTTTTTGTCAGCTAATTTGTTTCTTGCCTCCTCCATCCCTACAATAGACACAAGTTAAAATAGATACAGTAGTAAAAATAGTGAGTTGTTGGCCTTTGTGGGGATTTAAGTGATGATAATCAGTGATCTGAACCATCCTTTACCTTCTCTAAGATTGGTTAAAAAAAGGGGGGGGGGGTAATCCTGTCTTCCCTTTGACTAATAGAACAAATATGTATATTAAAAGGGGATTGGAGCAAAGAAAGACCAAGGACATTATAGAGCATCTATCTATGGAACAGGGGACCCCATAAGGCAATAATATGTTTTCCATATATAGGTTTCTGTACTTGAATACACACACAGCCTCCTTGCATTTTGAACTTTCAGGTCTAGTACCTGAAGACTTCTGTTGTTCATCATTATATCAATAATCTTACAAGCTATTTTACAGGCTCATTCCCATTATTTGGATTTGAATTAGATATCTCAAATGAATCCATAAAACAAACCAAAAAAACCCATTTCCTTTCATTCTTAGGATCTATTCTTTCAAATCTTAGGACTATTTAGTTGCCTGTCTTTAGGCTTCTAGGAACACCTCATACAAAGGTATATTTTTCTCTCTAAGAAATTTTTCCTCTTAAAAAGGAGACTATAAATGCCATATCTGTCCTACTAATCACTTATCCAGGCTCAAAGCTTTGTATGATTATTATTTTAGTCCTTCCTTTTTTTTTTTTTTTTTTTTTTGGTCCAAGTTCACTTCATCTAATCAGGTGCTCTGTTTTGTTTTATTCTTATATCCCACATTAGTCTCTCTCTCTCTCTCCATCCCAATTGTACCTACCCTAGATCAGGCCCAACAGCTTTACACTGGTTTTCCTTATTCTGTTTTTTTCTCTTCTCTCATTCCTTCTTCCAACATCCTCTTATTAACTGGGGCTAACCTAATACTAATGTAATACTTATTTATTAAAAATCCTTTAGTGATTTCCCTTTTCTATTGAATTAAGTCTAAATTCCTTCATTTGACATTGAAAACTTTCTCTTATTTGGCATCTTTCCAACCTCATTGCCCAGTCTTTTTTTTTTTTAATTTTTTAATAACTTTTTATTGATAGAACGTATGCCAGGGTAATTTTTTACAGCATTATCCCTTGCATTCACTTCTGTTCCGATTTTTCCCCTCCCTCCCTCCACCCCCTTCCCCCAGATGGCAAGAGTCCTTTACATGTTGAATGGGTTGCAGTATATCCTAGATACAATATATGTGTGCAGAACTGAACAGTTTTCTTGTTGCACAGGGAGAATTGAATTCAGAAGGTAGAAATAACCCGGGAAGAAAAACAAAAATGCAAGCAGTTTATATTCATTTCCCAGTGTTCTTTCTCTGTTGCCCAGTCTTTATACTCTTATAGCTGGCATCATTTACTGTTCCCAGCAATTTTTTTTTTCCTTTGGCTTATTTATATTTTATATTTTTAATATTTTATTTTATTTCTTTTGGCTTATTTATATTTTTCTTTTACTTGGAATATCCATATTTACATATTGCAACTACACTTATTTTTCAAAATCCAGCTAAAGTATCAGTTCCTTTATAAAGCCTTGTCTTCATAGTTAACATGAATTCTTCTGAGCTAAATAATTATAGTGAATAGTACCTCTCTTTTTATATAATTTCACATATGACTTGTTGATTAGACTATGAGATACTATGGCTTCTTTCATCTCTTGTAATATTTAGAACATAGCCATGAATGTAGTAGTGCCCAATTAATTATTTGTTGAGTAAATGAATTCTGGATGTTAAGAGGTTTTTATAGACTTTCAGGCAATATGTTAATGTTAGCATGAATCATATTGAATAGCCAATTAGAATTAGAATTTCCAAGAAGTAGAAGACTATTTTTTCTGCCACTTATTTCTCTGTGCCCTCTCCCCACTCATTTAGCCACCTGAACTACTTCATACATTCTTCTATAATGCTATTGCTTAGAATTGGTCTCCCTCAAAGAATCTCAGCTTGGCCTGGGAATAACATGCAAAGGTATTTTTCATAAAACATTATTTATAGTGCTGTAGCAACGTAATCACCTGCCAGTAATGGTTGACAATGACCACATTTTTCATTTAAATTCTCTTTCTTTATCATCATAATTAAGGCCCTGTCCCTTCTGACCAGAGTATCAGAGGTATGTCTCTAGTCTGCACATTTTATAAATAAGGATGCTGAGGGAGATTAAATCATGTGGCCAGCGTTGCATAGGAAGTGTCAGAGGTTGGATTTTCATCCAGTTCCTCTAACACCCAAATTGTGTTCTTTTCAGTATACTACATCATCTTCTATCTTGTTTTTACTTCTGGTTCCATAAGAGGATTGAAAAAACTGGGTTGGCTTTAAGTGAAGATAAATAGGTGGAATGGTAGGACACCATAGTTGGCCCCATATGAATACTGAGTTTGGATAAATTGCCTAATGTAGCTTAATGTAGTTGTATTTCAGATCTTCAGAGAAACTTTCTTACTATATAAATGTTTCAAATATCAAAATATTCAAATATATAATATGCAAAAAATTATGAAGAAAATAATATATACATACATGAGCAGTATGTGTATATGTACAAAGAATAAAGAGCTGTGAAGTATTACATACATACATACATACATGTATATGAAGTATTACATACATACATACATACATACATACATACAAGAAAAAGATAGTTTAAGAGACAGAGAACTTCCCAGAAGTTGAAGCCCAGGAAAGGCTTTGTGTAGAAAGAAGGAAGTGCAGAAAGGACTCTGAGGTGAGCTTGTAACATTCCAGGTAAGGGCAAGAAGCAATGAATTTGGAGGTGAAGTGTGGTGTTCAAGGAACAGAGAACGCCAGTTTTGCTGGTTCCCATGATGTAGACGATTGAGTTTTGTTCCATGAGATTGTGGAACAAGATTGTGAAGGGCTTTACAAAAGTAAACAAGTTTGTAGTTCCAGAGAATTTAGGCCTTTGAAAACCACTGGAGTTTATTGAAGAGGGGAGTGATGGAGTCAGATTTACACTTGGGAAAAATAATTTTGTAGCAGTGTGGTAAATAAATTGAAGTGAGGAGAGATTTTAAACAAGAAGACCAATTAGGAGATTGTTGCAATAATCTAGCAGAGAGGTGATGACAACTTAATCTAAAAGTGGTAGCTCTGTGAATGGAGGGAAAAATTTAAATACATGTGATATTTGTATTTCACTTTAAAAAATGCATATTTGTTGTTTTTCACATTATATTCATTTGCCAATATTTATCCCCTCTTGTCATTCTCTTATCCAGTAATCCATTTCTCTTTAAAAAAAGTTTTTTTTTTTAAAAAATTAGTTTAGCTATAGTTACTTGTATGTAGCCCAGGGGACAGTCTTGATCATTGCAATTCAGGTTAATTTTCTCTTCATGTTTAAGTTGTAGTTGTGTGGTATGTGTGTGTGAAAGAAGTACTGAAATGACAACTGCAGTGACCAAATGATTTTAAGAATTTAGCTTCCAAAAATACTCTTTTGTTTTGATTACTAGGTATAAAGAACTAACAGAGCAGCAACTTCCTGGAGCCCTTCCTCCTGAATGTACACCAAACATAGATGGACCAAATGCTAAGTCTGTTCAGAGGGAGCAAAGCCTGCACTCATTTCATACACTCTTCTGCAGGCGCTGCTTTAAATATGATTGTTTCTTACATCGTAAGTTCAATTATTGTACGTTTTGGTTTACTTTTTTTTATTATGGAACTTTACATTTAATGCATATTGGAAAAAAATGGAGTACTAATTTCCAGTCAATCATAAATTAATCTTATTAAATTAATACATTATTAAATAAAATAATAAAATGCAATATTATATGACATGGTAAATTATTATTAAATTAATCTTATATTTATTATTTAAAATGTATTCTTAATTTGATGTAGTCTAGTTTTTCATTGGCCTACTGGAAAATGTAGTAATACTTTTATACCATGTTAATATGTTTTTATAGTTAGATTATTATTATAGTTTATATAGATTATTATAGTTAAATTATTAGATATATATTTATAAATTAAGACATAATATAAATATAAAGTACTATTTTATTATTGCTATGTCCTAGTTTAGCAGTCTTTGTTTATACCACTTTCTGATTTCCATGAAATGCATTATGTTCAATGAGAGATCCTATAAAACTGGTGTTTGGATACATTCTGTCCTTTTTAAATTGACATTGTTATCCTGAAAAATGTTAGATCTCCTTAGTAAAATGCACATGCATGCCTATCAGATATGGACAGCTGTATGTGCAAAAACAAGAAGGTGAGAGATGGAAGGTCATTTACTTATAGAGAACCTTTAGCAAACCAGAGTAATGGAAGAGAAAGCATATAAAGCAAAATATAGCTTTAAATGCAGAGGTGAGATGTGTTACATTTTGTAACCACTGAAGATTTATGAAAAAGAAAGGCCAATAAATAAAAGTCAGAAGCTGCATTTTAGAAATATCAGTTTTGCACTGCATAAGCTGAAATTGGAAGCAAGAAGACTATTTTAAATGCAGTAGTAGAGATGAAGATCTGAATTAGGATAACAGAATGGAGAGGTAGAACTGACCATACTTGCAACTTGATTACATGTTGTAGTTTGATGGAGGGAAGTGAAAAGGCAAAACTGTTCCAAAGTTATGAATCTCGATTGCTGGAAAAGCAGTACTAATGTCCTCAATATGGAATAATTAAAAAAATATGGAATTGGGATGGATTTCCTGGAAAATACACTGAGTTTTCTTTTACACATTGTGAATTTGAGATGTATATGGCATAAAGCATTGAAATTCAAAAGCTAGTTTAGGAAGGGCTAAATAGATATGGGAATCTTGGGCACTTAAAGAGGAAAAAAGGGCCTGTGACTCAGTGAGCTTTGAGAAATGTGGGGGAATTCCTACATTCAGTGAGGGGGAATAGGATGAAATACTGTGAATTCTAAATAGAATTGGTCAGAGCAGTGTAAGAACAAGCAAGTATCCAGGAGAAGTTGGTAGCTCTTAGTAAGAGTTTATGTAACAATTAAGAGATGTTGGAGAGAACAATTTGAATCAGAAGCTATATTGCAAGGGATTAAGAAAAGTTAGAACTGAGAATAATATAATTATGAAGTATATATGGACTTTTTAAAAGCATTTGACTGAAAGTGAGATTCAGAATCATAGTTTAAAGGATTGGTAGGATCAAAGTTTTTCTCTCCCCTTCTTGGTTTTACCCTTATTTCACATAGAAAATGGCCAAGATAAGAGGTCTGAATATCTTAAACAAGATTTAACTTTTACAGGGACCAAGTTTGAAGCAATTGAAATGTTGTCAGATGCTATGAGATCATGTTACAAATAGTTCCATTTGGTCTCCGTTCCTGAGACTATACGTATTTTAGGGAAGACCCAGGTATACTTTAGAAGGCAGAAAAAGAGCTAATGGTTAAAGAGAGGTCAAGAATGAAAAAAGAGAACATAGGAAGAGGTGAATATAAGTGGTATGGAGGATTGCCCACCTATAACAGATTTGAGAAAAGAATGGAAGGATGATGAAGAGAAGAAGAGTTTTGAGTTGTGTGAAATAGGGAAGAAAAAGGAGTTTGAAATTAATGACCTCTATTTTCTTTGAATATATAGTAGGAGGTGGACTCTTTGCTGTGAAGGAAAGGAAGTAGTCAGTGAGTCAAATAGAATTTAGAATAGTATTAGAGACTTAAGGATGATTAAAAAATTTGTTACAATGAAGGTCTGCTTGAGATTAAATAACATACATGTAAGTTAGTTTCCAGATAGTTGACATTTACTCAAGTTTTAACTATTTTTGTGTATATCTTGTCAAAGTTAAAAAAAAGTTACTTGAATAGCTAAACAGTATTTCTTAATGTTAAAATTATAGAAATAGATTTGTATTTACCTTTGAGATATATAAACAATTATATTATAAATATATATGTTATTGTACATAAAACATACTATCTATACAAATAGACACTTTTGATTTTTATACATGTAAAATTTCTCAGGTGAAAAGGGATCAAAAAAATTGAGAAGCCCTACATGAATACGTTTAGCCTCACACAAAATGCTTCCAGATTGCTCAGCTTTTTGAGTTCTCATGTCTGTTTGTAGTTTGTGAACAAACGATTGCATCAAATGTGTGCATCAGGCACACATGTTCCGGTTTTCATTTCACCTTTTGCCATATTCACCCTTTCCCTTTAAACTCTTTCCTCTTTCCCCCCTCAATCTGCTTTTAGCTGGAGAAATTTCTAGACTATTTATACCTGGCATGGTTAGTACTGTAAAATGATAGCATTCTATTAATATATTCAGGGCAGGAAAAATATGATCACTTTGTAGGTAGCTAAGCTAAACTAATAATTTAATAATAAAATAATTGAAAAAGCTGCATTGTTAAACATGATCATTTCAGCATTTTTCAATTTTTCAAAGTCTTTATAATGGCCCTTGATCACTTAGTCATGAAAACTTTTCAAATATATCTTCCCTACACCCTCAACATATTTAAAAGGCTAAATTTATATTGTAACAATTTAGTTATATTCAAATATAAAAAACAAGATAATAGGGCAATTGGAAAGGATCTCAGACCAGCTACTGGTGAGAAAGCTGAAGCTCACAAAGTTAAATACATAAAATTTGGTAAGCAGAAGTACTAATTCAGAATAATAGCAACATCATTAACTATGATGGGTTGCTTTAAGGGTTAAGGTACTTTTTTGCATATAGTATCTCATTTAATGGTAGGTAATTATATTTAATTTTTTGGTAAGGAAACTAAGGCTGAGAGGGTTGAGACTTGCCCAGAGGGTTTTCTCAGAGAATCACAAAGTATCATATCCAAACAGTATCTTTTTTTGTTTGAGGCAATTAGAATTAAGTGACTTGCCCAAGGTCAGACAACTATTAAGTATCTGAGACTAGATCTGAACTCTGTCCTCCTGACTCAGGGTTTGTGCCCTATCCACTCCAGGTAGCTTTTATAACAGCATATTCCAAATATTTAATTTTTGTAAATAAATCCTTTAAACAATAGATGTTAACCCTTTTATGTATTAGAACAGCAGTAGAGTTTAATTTTAAAGTTTATCACTAATTTTGATAGCCTTTTTAATTTATTAGTTGTGACACTAAAAAAGATGAAGTGAAATCCTGTTTTAAAATAATTTTTGGTATTGGTCAGCTGCTCATAAAAGGCACTTGAGAATGACGTTCTCAAGAAGGCTACTGTATTTATAACAAAGCTTACAATGTGCTGAACTTCTTAGCCTCAACTTAATTATGTTTGACTGACAAAATCATTATCTTTGGCTTATTTAGAAAGGATTGTCTTTCTGTTGTATGTGGTTCAATGTATCAATTTCTTTTTGTCCAATTTTATTTTTTTTCTCTTTTTAAACTTTTAAAACAAACTTTATGAGAAACATGCAAAACATTTGAGATTTGGGGAAGATTTTAATATATTATTTATTTCAAATAGTAATTATGGTGAAATTAGGAATTCTGTAAAAACAAAATAATTCAAAGTGAATGAAATTATTGGTGCCTCATTTTTTTGAAAGGTGGAGGTTAAAACTCTAATGCCTTTTGGAATGCAAATATGTCTTGCTACTTTTAAGGATAAAGTGGAGGGAAAAAAACAGCTTGAAAGATAAGACATTCTAGTTTATTATAAAAGTTTCAGCAGAGCCAGCTAGACTAAACACTGTTTAGTGAGCACTTCTCAATTAAAAGCACTGAATCTTTGAACTAATATTAATTGGAATCCTTTTCAGAATCTGACCTTGTGCAGTTTAACTTTATACATTAAATGTAATGATAATGTTAAAATTATCATTTATGTACAGCATCCATAGGATTCACGAGAAGTTTGCTTTTCTTTAGAAACTGTTGGGAAGAGATAGATGTTAAGAGATAGTGGGAAGTGAAAAGCAGAGGTGGAGAAACTTGGTAAAGCTAAACAGTTGAGTCATTTAAAATAGGACCTATATCTTGGTAGAAAGCACAACTTGCAGATATGGTGATTTTTTTTTTTTTTGCCTGTTTCTTACCAAGTATATTCATGATCTAAAATGAATTAGATTCATTTATCTTTTGCTATGTTGGTGTATGTTCAAAAGATTTTTGTAGGAACATATTGAACTCAAGGAGTATGTTTGATTTTGGTGTTATCCATGGACTAGCATGAACTTTCAGAGACTTGGAACCATAAATGTTAACATATTTGTAAGATGGCTTTATAGTTGTCTGATGCAGACAAGTAAATTATCATGTTTATTCTAAAATAATTATGCAATAGTAATTTGAAATATGACAGTCCATTTTGTGTACTACACAGAGCAGGTGAAATTAATTCAGACTTGTTCAATCATGAACTCTTTATGATCCCATTTGGAGTTTTATTGGCAAAGGTACTGGAGTAGTTTGTCATTTCCTCCTATTTATAGGGAGGAAATTGAGGCAAATGCGGTTTAGTCCCTTGCCAAAGGTTATGTAGTTATTAAGTAGTTTGAGACCAGATCAAAAGATGAATCTTCCTGACTGCAGGCCTGGTACTTGATCAATATAGCACCAGCTACATGCATTAGCGATTGAAGAAATTTGTTTTCATAATAGGAAGAAAGTCTTGCATCTGCCCCTAACTAGAGGTCCATTCTCTACGGTGTCTGTTTATCTGTAAAATGATTCTGGACTGGAGAAAAGTGTATCTAGTGGACTCACTTAAGGGACTTTTTATTGAAGTTGTTCTATATGATGTTTACTTGAACTATTTCTGGATTCTGAATGCCTAAAGCATTCAAATCTCAGAATCTGCAGTTTTAATCATCAGAATTTTTGACATTCACATTGATGCTGTAGTTACTTCTTATAAATAAAAATTTTTACCTTTTAAGTCCTTTAATATATGTTTTATTCTTTTCTTTTTCTAGTCATGTTAAAAGCATTTTTTCCATATTAAGCATTCTAAGTGGAAATACAGTGTTCAATAACTTTATTACTATTTGACTGGATGTTGTTTTAGGATGAAAAATCTATGTGAAAATGGCTTTAACTAAAGTATCAAGTTTAAATTTTCCTTATAGAAATAAACATTTTCCCAAAAGAATCATGATTTCAAAGTATTTAATCCTGCTAAGAGGGTAAGAATGGTTCTCTGTAATTTTAGGGAAAATAAAAAGAAATTTAAGAACAGTACCACACAAAATTTAAAAAGTTTTTTGATTAAGAATTCTATTAAAAAAAAAAAAAAAAAAGAGTACATCTATTCCTACTTTAGCCTAACTTTTTTTTTTTTTTGGGGGGGGGAGGAGGGGGAGATTTTCCTCCTTGTATGGAACTCCCTCTACCAGTTTTAGATTGGCACCTGCAATCCAAGTTGTCATCTTAGACAATTATTGGGATCTTGTGACCCCAAGTGACTTGCCATAAGGCTAGTATATTAGAAGTTTGACTGGACTCTAGCTGTTCCATGTGCTACACTGCCTCTTAGTGTGCTGTGTGACAGTGGGTAATGTCCAGAATTGGTTTCCAATTCTGAATAATGGAAATGTCGAAGCTGAGCTGATTTAATTATTCTTATGGTTCTTATTTATTAAGACAGTAATAGGTTTCCTAAGAATAAACCTTTAAATTAATTTGGTTCTGTGGAAACATATTAATATAGCAATTAATGTCTAACATCTTATGCATATACATATGTGTGTGTATATATGTATTATATATATATATATATATATAATTTATATAATAGAGAACAGAATATCCATTTTCCTAAAGCATTTTGTTTTTTAGAGTTACTGTAGAAAATGAAGACTCTTTAAGATCTGAAGATTGATTCCAATTATAGGTATACTTTCCTAAAATGCTGTGTGAGCTTTAACCTTCTGGATGCTAAAAGATTCCTACTTTGTCAAACTGCAATTAAATCCCAAATTAGTCATTTACTGTTGGTTTTTCATTTTGGGAAAGGATAGCTCACAGACTTGAGAGAAGTAAATATTTTTAGTAAAGAAAACATTGTCTCCATTTTTCCTTGTTTCTTTTCCTGTCTTCCTTCTTTTTGAGCTTTTTACATGAAGATTTCCATTTATCTTAAAAGGTGTAGTTTTCATAAACGTGAAGGTTTTCTCAACCTAAAATATTATAATCATCTTTTCTTTATTATTTAATGATATTTTCAAAACAGCAAGCACCTGAATTACTTGCCCTTTGGATATTAGAAAATGTCTTCAGAAACTCTCACTTTTTATGCAATGAAATTTTATATAACAAAAGTTGCTGCTTTTATACAAACCACGTTTTTGAACAATCTGAGTTGGGAAGAAAGCTTACCGTTACATATTCTTTCTTTAGTGGTAGACTTGTCTAATGAAATTCCAATTTCTATAAGAAATTCATGTTTAAAATCACATGAATTTCTTAGAGAAATTGGAATTTCGCTAAACTTTTTTTTTCCCTTTCTAATCTGGGACCCAGTTTATCATGCATTTGGCAGGCTTCACTTAGAAGTACTAATTTTTCTGCTCCAACTCCACACTTTTCTTTGCCTTTCATCATCTCCTCCCCGTCTTCCCCCATCTTCCCAACCTTAATATTACAGGCTTACTCATTGAAGTTCAAATTTACTAAGTATTAACTGAAACTTCTCTTAAAAATAAATAATTTCATTTAGCTGTACAGGGAACACTGTTCTACGAAGATATTAAGGACTTTGTTTAAACAAATGTTTACAGTCATGGCTTGAAGAATCTATCAGCTTCACCTGCCAAAAAAAAAAGAAATCACTAATTATCAGAATATCAGTCACTTCTTCTGGATGAGACTTATTTATTAAATGTGATGATCTTCAAAGGGTTAGAAGAGAAAATTTATTAAATAATGTAGATAAATAACAAGGTCTATTTTCCACTCAGTGGCTCTATAGAGCTACACTGATAAACTGGTTAGATAACTGACTTTGTTCCCAAGATATATTTGGGTAGTTTATGGTTTTGTCTCTTTCACAGCATTCCATGCAACACCCAACACTTATAAGCGGAAGAACACAGAAACAGCACTAGATAACAAACCTTGTGGACCACACTGTTACCAGCATTTGGTAAGATTTGTTGTTTTATTGTCCAGGAATTAATGAAGTCTTTATATTGGACTTCCGGTGAAGGTCTACAAGGTCAGAATCTTGCCCTCTGGAACATCGTTCTAACATAGACAGTTAACAACAGGCAGGATACTTAAGGCCTCATTGATCTCTCCCCTTTCTGACCATCCATTTAAAATTTTTTTTTTAAAATGCTTATCACATTTGATACTATTGTATTGTTCTGTTTGTAGAAATCTGGTCTTCTTCAAAGAATGTAAGCTCCTTAGGGGCAGGGATCTTTTTGTATGTTCTACAAAAACCAAGCAGGGCTTATAAACAAGTCAACTAAAAACTGAGAATTCCAAAATTCTCTACTCAGTCGCTTGTTTAAGTTTTACTAAGCCCACAAACCTTATTCTCTGGTCTCAGGCTGCTTTGGGGCCTAAGGGATAAAGTAGACCAAGGTGAAAATATTCTTGTGTGTTTTTATGAACTATCTACACATTCTGACATTCTACTAAAGGTACATACTGATTTAATACATGAAAATCTAAATTGTGAAGTTTAAATTATGATATTTATTTTTGTTATCCGAGGATTTGTCACTTAATCAAAAAATTTTACTATTTACTAGAAGACTCTCCCAAATTCATTTAAAATGTGGCTTATGAAAATTCCTTTTTTCTGGAACATCTTATATATATAGAAATGATCCCATTTCATAAATATATACTTATATTTAAATTATTGTTCCTGAAATTTCTTTCATCACTTTTTGGTATTAATGGCAGTTTCATCCTTCTATTTCATAGCCTGAAAATTTTGGAAACCCCTCAGAATATGTATATATAGGTATAGAGAAAATTATGATTAAATATGTAAGTTTGTATTATGAATTTAAACTGGTTCCACAGATCTAATTCCTTAATTTTTTGCCAAGCACGATCTAACTCCTCTCCCCCCTCCCCATCCAAACATTTCTTGAAGATAACTTTTTTTCTTTTCTTTTAGGAAGGGGCAAAGGAGTTTGCAGCTGCTCTTACTGCTGAACGGATCAAAACACCTCCAAAGCGCCCAGGAGGTCGCCGAAGAGGAAGGCTTCCAAATAACAGCAGTAGACCAAGCACACCAACCATTAATGTGCTGGAATCAAAGGATACAGACAGTGATAGGGAAGCTGGAACTGAAACAGGTGGAGAGAATAATGATAAAGAGGAAGAAGAAAAGAAAGATGAAACTTCTAGTTCTTCCGGTAAGATGCTTTAAAAGCTTTGGTTTGAGGAGTTTTTTTGTTTCTGAGGTTTTATTTTTCCTAGAAATATTAAATGTCTGAGGCTGAATTTGAATTGACTTCAGGACTGGTACTCTATCCACTATGCTACCTACCCCGCTCCTGGTTTGAGAATTTTTAAAAAAATTGTATAACCAAACTGACTTCAACATATTAATAATATCTTTGATACCATAGACAATGTTATTAAAATACACTGGATTATAGAATTAATTCATGACTTGAGTAGTTAATTAAGTTGTTCTGTGTTGATTTAACAGGGTTCCTGTGTGATTCTTTTGTTTATTTCACTGGAAAAGGAAGAAAAGACAATCACATTAATTTACTTAGGGACTTTTTAACAAATCTGATAAGAGGTTTTATGAAAGACATCCAGAAATATAGGGAAGATTCATCTTCCTGAATTTGATTCTGGAGAAGGAAAACCATTGTCTTTGCCAAGAAAATCTCAAATATGTTCATGAAGAGTTGAATACAACAGAAAATGAGTCAACAACAAATCTTCTGAGTTTATTAGAAGTATTGGCTAAATTAGGATTTTAAGTTTTAGTTCTATTGGCCACTGAGAACCATTACAACTGAGAACTAGTAAGTGGCTCCATATAACTTAGTTTTAGAGTAAACTTATCTTTAAAAACATAACATGTTTTATATTTTATCTTGGTTTTACAGAGGCAAACTCCAGGTGTCAAACACCAATAAAAATGAAGCCAAATATTGAACCTCCTGAGAATGTGGAATGGAGTGGTGCTGAAGCCTCAATGTTCAGAGTTCTTATTGGCACTTACTATGATAATTTTTGTGCCATTGCTAGGTTGATTGGGACCAAAACATGTAGACAGGTAAGAACATCAGATGAAAATCAGTAAGTGGGGCTAAACGTACAATTTCCCAAAGGAGATCATTTCTTTAACTTAAAAGAATGTTTACTGTTTATCTCAATTATTCTCACATCTACTAAATGGTTACTTTAAGCAGAAATTATCCTAAAAATTATAGATTATTATTATTATCATCATCATTTTGCATAGTTAAAGTCAGGAGCCATGAAAATGAAAGGTGTATGCAGAGGATTTAGATATTTAGAAGGCAGCATCACCACCACCAGTCCAGGAACAACCTGCCTCATGGCCATTTAACTACTATCTCTTGCCAGGTCTATGAATTTAGAGTAAAGGAATCTAGTATCATAGCTCCAGTTCCTGCTGAGGATGTTGATACGCCTCCAAGGAAGAAAAAAAGGAAACACCGGTAAGTGTTTTATAGTTCTAAAACTGTAGGAAATAGGTTTAGTATTCTATCTGCTTGAGGTGTGGTGGCTTTTTTTGAGCCAGCTGCTATGGTGTGCTTTTTGCTGCCACATGGTATATGGCTCTGTACTTAAGAGAAACTAATTCTTTTAATAAAATCAATAGATTTTATTAAGTCAATAGGCTACCATGAAATGATTTAGGATAGAGAAGCATGATAAATGACATTTCTCATTAGTACAAATAGTATATTGAAAAGGATGATAGCTTAATATGGTTTTTGGGTAAAAGTTTAGCTTTAGATATCTTTAAAGGCAGTTAGTTAGCAGTCATAATCTATTTAATATCTATCAGTCCTGGCTACACTAGTGACTTAATGAGGTTAAGCTCAATTTTATTTGAGGACTGCCTACCAAGAACTACTGATTGTTTCAGTTGGGTAATTTCCTTTAAAGTTGAGTTGTTGATGCTAACTTCTGAGATAAGACTATGTAGAATATGATAGCCGTGAAAAACTGAAATTTTAGCACAATTTAAGCATGATTATGAAAAAATGGCTTAAGTTATCTGCAGAATTAACTCCCCACACCCAAAAGCCTAATCAGAGCCAGCAGCCAGCCATCTTGCTATGGCTATACTAGTTTTGATTCCTCCCCAAAACAGGGCCAATGTAATTCGGTATTCAAGAATTTGAATTCAAAAGCTTTTGCCGGCAGGAATTTTGCCCAATGCAGCACGTTTTCTTGGAGAGGGTCTTCCTCATCTCCTTCTTGAGATTAATAGTGACCAACCAATCATGGTCTCTTAATGATATAATGAAGAGACATGATCAAACTAGGTGACTAGGCAATCCAGTGGAAAATGCATCCAAAAAAAAAAAAAAGGAAACTCTCATAGTAGGATTTTATAATAGGATGTTATAGAACAAGCCCAGGAAATGATCTGCTGGTTTTTTCTTTAAAGTTGCACATAGGAATGTGGGTTTAATTTTGTGTGTATATATATATGTATATGTATATGTATATATATATATTTTCAGTGGTCAGTTTGTCCTAGAGTTGTTTTGATTAGTTTGTAGATGAGCTAAGAACACTTTGATTTCATTTAAGTATTGCTAGTCTGGTCACATAGACATTTCCATTTAAGTAATTTTTTGTTGGGTTTGTAGTTGTAATTAACTCTCCAACTCTAGGAAAAGGAGGAGTCTCCTGTCAACTTTCTTGTGTTTGTGTTGTGTTTTTTTTTGTTTGTTTTTGCAGGTTGTGGGCTGCACATTGCAGAAAGATACAACTGAAAAAGGGTTAGCATCTTTCCATTTAACTTTATCTTTACTTTAAGCATTTCTACTTTGGTTTTTAATTGTTTTTAGGGCCTCACCATGGGGAGTCTGTTGTGCCACAACGAACTGACATGTTGTAACTGGATAGTCACATTATCAGGGTTTAGGATATTGATGTTTATTAAAGAAAACAAAAATTGAGGGAGCTAGATAATGATCCTTTAGATACTACCCTATTGTATTTCCCATAACCTAAACTAATGGGATGTAGAAAGGCAGTGTTTGTGTTAAAGGGAAATTGCTTTGGAAAAATGGCTGAGATGACAATTAATGCTTCTGAGCAGGTTCATGGGGGTTGGGAAATATTAACATTTCCTAATTTTTGCCATCACTTTGTAAACAGGAATACGTGTAACCTTGTAAATACAGTAAAGAAATCCAGCTAAGCTGCAGAGGATAGAGGGAAGATTTCCACTTGATAATTATACATATAATAGTCTTACAGTTCCCTGGCTCAATTGCTTTTCATACTAATATCTTTATTCAGATGGCTCCTCTAACCATGTTTACAACTATCAACCCTGTGATCATCCACGTCAGCCTTGTGACAGTTCTTGCCCATGCGTGATTGCTCAAAACTTTTGTGAGAAGTTTTGTCAGTGTAGCTCAGAATGTAAGTATTTGTTATCCTTGTGCACTGTCATGCCCATTGTAATAGGATGAGCATCAAATACATTTTTTAGTAAGAGAATTTGAAGCACTCATTCAACAAATATTTAAAAGTATGTATTTTTACACTTTTTAAAAAGTTACTCATGAGGTCATCTTCAGGAAAATCTCACTTAAGAAACATTGAGCTTCTAAAGCCATTTTGCATGCTGGGCAAACCTGTCTTGAAAGAAGGGGCCTTTCTTTTTTTCCCCTCCTCTCCTTTGACCATTAAAAACAGATTCATAATAAAGCTGGTACAGTGTTAGGGGCACCCAGAAGAAAAACAAACAAACATGCCACAAGATAATTGAACATTGAAAATGTGATTGTTAAGGAATGACTTTTATTTGTCTTTAGAATTTAAAAATTTTAATTTTATGGAGCCACATACATAAATAGTTCCTAATCAAGAAACTGTCTATGGAGCACTTAATAAATAGAGAAATAATCCTTGTCCTCTACTAACATAGTTTTCTCCTTTTCCCACCCTCTCTGAAGGCCAAAACCGATTCCCCGGGTGCCGTTGTAAAGCACAATGCAACACTAAACAGTGCCCTTGTTATTTGGCTGTCCGTGAGTGTGATCCAGACCTCTGTCTGACTTGTGGGGCTGCTGATCACTGGGATAGTAAAAATGTGTCTTGCAAGAACTGCAGCATTCAGAGAGGATCCAAAAAGGTAGGTGGGCAAATGTTATTTAGTAGCTCTCCAAAAGTTTAGGGAATTGTGAAGTAGAAGAAATTCATGTATATAATTGCCACTTTGTACCTTATTTAGGTTTTGAAAAAGAGGAATTTAGTCAGGGTGAATATTCTACTATTCAGGTAATTTGGGGGACTTTGAAGACTAAATCACATTCATCTTGACTCTGCTTTAGGTTTTAAGGTGGTTGTGGGGCCTTCAGAACATGTCAAATTTCCTATAGCTATGAACTCCTAGTTATGCACCTGCTATGTGTTCCAATTGCCGTAAAAGAGGTATCAACAGATGGCTCTCTCATGGAATTGAACCACAAAGAGATTAGAAGTCTAGGAAAATAGCTATTAGAAATGATTATCAACGGAAGAAATTTCTGTTTTAAATACCCAACACCTAATGTGTCACAATACTATGTGACCTTCTTGAATTAAAGAAATGCTGTTTTCTTACAGAAGGTACTGGGAGTGAGATTGGGAAATTCATGAGTAAAGACATTTTTGAGAAAGAGGATTTATTAAGTATAAGGAGCCCAAAATCCCGACTTGCTTTTTTAGGACTTGGTTTTTCTTGAGTAGAGTGACCATCTTGATATGTCTACCTTACAGAGCCTTTGTGGCAGTGTGTTTGTCTGTTTCTGAAATTCACTGGCTTGTCAAAGGCTGGGGTGGGTGGGTCAAGATATCCTTGACCAAACAAAGTTAAGATTATCTCATGGTAATGAGATGGTGAAAATTGTATATTTTTTGCACTTAACACTTGAAGACACCATACAAAAAAGTCTCTGGGTTCCATCTTTGTCCTTAGAGGTGAGAAGTAGAAAGGCCAAGTATCCTTATTCATTTAGGCATTAAAAAGTTTTAGCTAGCATAGGATCCCATTAGATGGGTTCATACTAACAAGCTGAATCATGTGCCTAGGTTACGCCTCCAAATTGTAGATCATGTCTTACTTTTTGAGCTTTCCTTGTAATTTTGATTATAAATAGGTTCTGGTTTCTTCTTTAGCATTTATTGCTGGCACCATCTGATGTGGCAGGTTGGGGAATTTTCATCAAAGATCCTGTGCAAAAGAATGAATTCATCTCTGAATACTGTGGCGAGGTAAGGCAAGGGATGAAGCAGCACACACCTTGCCTGTTGGCACTGAGAAAAATGTTCATGTTAAGAGCTCGTTATGTTTTAAACAGCAGCATACTGCTAGTTTACTATTATCTCAAACCAAAATAGATGGTCCAGGAGAAAGATGTTACCATTTTAGCATCCTACTAGTAAAGGCTAGAAAAGGAAAATTTGTGGAGTTACAAGGTGAATCACACCCACCATCTCAGGTGTGCTTTTGAGGGAGGCTACTCACACCCTGCTGAACAAGGATTCAGGGTGACCTTCTCCTTGTCTTTTCTTCTAGATTATTTCTCAGGATGAGGCAGACAGAAGAGGAAAGGTTTATGATAAGTACATGTGCAGCTTTCTCTTCAACTTGAATAATGGTATGTTTAGTACTATAATGTAACCCTTCTATTGGATTTTTCCTTAAGTTTGATTAGATACCAGCTCTATTTTTGGTTTTTTTTGGTTGGGGGCGGGGGGGAGGAATCAGAGCCCTTGAGAGTTTGGGGAAAGGCTGCCTGATAGACAAAAAGAAGCACAGGTTACTTTCCTGAGTTCTTTGCAAGGAAAAGAGTTCTCCTATGCTAAACTCAGCTGATTCAATACACTCCACAGACCAAGGTCCTGTGGCATCAAGGAAAATGGAAAATGGAAAATTTCAAACCTAACCCTTTCATTCCTTTTCTCAGAATTTAAAAATTTAAAAAATGCTGTTGTTTATTTGAAGTGAATGATTTGATGACTTGTCCTCACCAAAGCGTAAAAGGATACAGATAGGACAATTAAAGCTTTATTGGGGTGGGGAGACAGGTACAAGTACCAGAGCCTGGCACTTATTAAATTTATTTATTTTTCTAATAGATTTTGTGGTGGATGCAACCCGCAAGGGTAACAAAATTCGTTTTGCAAATCATTCAGTAAATCCCAACTGCTATGCAAAAGGTAGGTACCAACCAAATCATGTCCAGGAGTAGTTATCAATCAAATGTTTAATGCTTAGTAGGAGTCACATTAACCATCCTGTGGCTGTGCCATACTAACTGCTCGCTGACGTGGGTCTGTGTGTCTTTTTCCAGTTATGATGGTTAACGGTGATCACAGGATAGGTATTTTTGCTAAGAGAGCCATCCAGACTGGTGAAGAGCTGTTTTTTGACTACAGGTTGGTAAAATACCTATTTATAGTGTGAGCATTGGGTTTTTCCAAAGCTTTCTTTCATTTCTTCTTGTTCTGACTTGGGAGAGCTTGTCATTGGATGAGCAGTCATTGCATTTTTTTGAACCCCCAGTTCACAAACTATGAGCTGTGATGAGCAGGTGGGGTTAAATTCTGTTTGAATTGAATCTGAATTTTTTTGGGTCTTTAAGTAAGGTTCTAGAAATTGAGGGCAGATTACGCTCTCAATGTAGTTGGTGGGTTCATAAAAGAACTCAGTTCAGATCCAATAAGCAAGATATTTATTTAAATTTATCAAGGATTTTCACCATCGTAGTCCAGCAGTGATTATTTTACCTGTTTGTGGAATTTGTTGGAAAATATATTCAAGTCCCCCCAGCAATATTGTGGGTGCAACTAGTGTTGCACCTGCTTTCCATGTAAATGTGGCTCTGTTGTATATTCACACTGTTCTCCTATCTAGGACCATATGGAGCCAAGAGATAATTCTTTTCTAATTTTGTTTCAGATATAGCCAGGCTGATGCCCTGAAATATGTGGGCATTGAACGAGAAATGGAAATCCCTTGATATCATCAGCTACCTCCTCTTTAAAACAGCTGCCTTATTTTCAGGAATTTCTAGTACTGTGGGCAATTTTAGAAAAATAAAATGCAATTTGAAATTCTGAATTTGCAAAGTACTGTAAGAGTAATTTATAGTAATGAGTTTAAAAATCAACTTTTTATTGCCTTCTCACCAGCTGCAAAGTGTTTTGTACCAGTGAACTTTTGCAATAATGCAGTATGGTACATTTTTCAACCTTGAATAAAGGATACTTGAACTTCTTTGTTGCCCAATTATTATAATCGTACATTTTATCCAAGTGTCATGGATTTCTTTCAACAGTTTGTCTACTAAAGCTTCTCCCCTTTGAATCCTAAAATGGGTCCAATACTTTCTGGCTCTTTTTTCTTCTCTTTACTACTACTGTGGAGGGTAGAACCATCCCCCAAATTCCCCAGACTCATTCTTGACTCCTATCCTCAGCTAGGATTTAACTTCTCAAAACAGATCCTCTTTTCTTTGACCAAATACCACAAATAACAAGAAAAATTAATTTAAAATCTTTTGGGATCCACACCAGGCCTTCTAATATCTTTCTTACTCCTGAACTTGGAACTCTGGAACTTGGAAATGGAACAGCTGTCCATCTCTTGGCTCTCCCCTTTCTCAGAATGCTTTGAACCAATTTCTAGATCCTAGAAATTGGAGCAAATGAATTTCTCAATATGATTGGCAAGTTCACAAAAGAAGGCAGATCCAATAAGCAAGATCTTGTATCAGAAGTCTCTTATTAATTCCTAAATCTTATTTAACATATTTGTCTTCAATTATTTTCTTAGATTCTGAGCTTTTTAGTCTTTTACTCAGTGTTTGGCATAGAGGAAGTGCTGAATGATTGAAAACTTAAGTGTGGTTTTCTCACAGATGCAGCAAGTCCCATTAACAACGCATATGTTTAATTTGTTCTGTTCAACAAATAGCCAACTCCTTTCTCCTGAAAACAATTGAGAAAGTACTTCCTGTTGGGCAGGAATCAAAGCCTCATTTAATAAAAGAATCCAACTAAGTAAATTTTGCGAAACAATTTTGAGCACCATCTGGTGTATTCTGAATGCATAGCAAGTTAAGTCTGTACTCCCCTGGCCAGAAGCATCATCAGAATCCACTTGGGTCTCTTTTTTAAAATCTAATTCTGAATTGACATGTGAAAAAATGTCCTTTGCCCCCCTCTATGACTAACTTAGAATTTCTTGTAGTAATTTTAAATTTTGGGACCAAATTCTGGAAGCTGGCAATTCTGCCATCACACGATTTTGTCCACATGGAATATGGCAACAGTAGGTTCTTTTCAAGTTCCAAGGTCTGATATTTTGTTTGTTTTGTTGTGTCAGCAGCAGTGTTTGGGGTTTACTAAATAATTAAATCAATAAAGGAAAGAGGGCTTTAAGAATTAAAATTTAGCTCACATTGTTACCAATAAATAAAGCCAAAACCTAATTAACCCAAATGAATGTTATATGAAGACTCATTTAACAAATCATTTCAGTGTGAATTTCATGTACATATCTTTGGTCAAATCAAATCCATTTATCATACCTTCCATAAACAAACCAAACTCCTCCAGCAATTTTAACACATTATTTCTATGAGACTAGTCAAGTCTGCCTGCCTTTTAAAAATCACGGACAGTGATTGTTGTGACCTGCTCCAACTCTGGTTCCTTTCAAGGATATTCAATAATGTCTTGAGACGAGCCAATTTATACAATTCAAACTGCAGTAAAACAACCTTGGGGTAAAGGCCAGGATAGGAATTTTATAGGGAAAACTGCTATAATTAGCTCAATATTAATTTCATACTTTGCTACATAAACTAGAAATAAGTTTTAGTGATCAGCGTATATTAAGCAGAGAAACAGATGGATTGCTTTTCAAAATGGAAACATTATGAACACCTATTGAACATGAGGTCCATGGAAAATTTAGAATAGGAGGGAACTTAAAAACGTTCTACCTCTCTTTATGCACATTAAATTGAGGTTCCGAAGAGTTGAACAGGTATGCCCAAGACCACACACAAGGCTCCAAATTCAACTTTTTTTCCTTTTAAAAAGTATTATATTTAGAAGGCAACAAGTCAACAAGCAGGCTTCAGGATTCTCTTCAGTCCTCAACTAATAGGACCTGGGTCCTATTAATAGGACCAATCATGGAAAAACATTGCCTAGGGTTTCCTTCCCATCCTGACCCTTTTCTCCCAACCCTTCATTGTTCCTATCCCTAACATTATTTAGGGTTAATTTCTAAATTATTTTTACCTTTGTAGGTTTTTATTTTAAATCCAACCTTTTTCCTTATCTTCTTATTAGGGATAGATTCACTCCATAGCAAGGTTTAAGGCAAGCAGGACTCTTAGAGGCTTGTGATCCTTTTGGGGAGTGACCACTTGTGGGTGCTGCTTGATCCTTTTTTGCTTTATCTCCTCTGAAGAGAAATGAAAATTTGTTTAGATATCATCTACAATAAATGTTAAAAATGTGATTATGATAATGAAATCACTCAGCTTACCTGTCAATCTAATTCTGAACAGATTTATTTGGTTTTCTTATTGTGAATACACTTGTTCTGATTTACTTGGAGGCATAAAAAGAAAAAGGAAGGAATCCATAAAACAATTCATAAAACTTTTTTGCTGTGTTAAAAATGACAGTGGTATAGAGGTGCAAAATAATCTCCCATCCTTAAACTAATAAGTAAATAATTCACAATTGCAAACTTAAGACGAAATACAAAACTGTTATGATTCCCACTATTGAATTAAGTACATCATAGAATTGATAGTTACTTGAGGGTATTCATAGAACGGCATTAAGAAATCTTAAATAAGGGATGGAAAATTCCTATGGCTTTATGGAATTTGAAATTTTAAATGTAAAAAAAATTGGAATACAGTGTATTCCAATATTCACTAATATGGGTCTGGAGCTCTGCCTTGGCAGTTAGTTCTTTGCCTAGTAAGTATGGACTAAAAAGATTTCACCAACAGCTATATCTTTCTTGGAAGATGACGACTGAAACACCTGTAACAAATGTAGTTGATAATTATTGATGAAAAGAGGGCTTAAATCCCACAGCCTTTCTGGAACCACTCTGTACTTCTTACAGTGGAAAAGGGAAGAATTTAAAGTGACCTCATCAAATACTGACTCATGAAATATACTGAAAAAACTGAAAATTTTTCAACATACCTTGCTTCTGTGAGAATTCTGAATGACTTGGGTGCCGGATCGGTTGCCTTTTCCTTGCCACAAGTTTATTTGTTCATCCTTGCAATCCTAGCAAAAATTATTCCTCAAGGTAGTGGTAAGATTGATGGTATTACCATCATTTAGCTGTCCTTTGTATAGTGTTTCTCTTTTAAGTATGATCACAAGCTAGTTAATGCCACAGAATTAATTTGAGAGGGGCTGGGAATTACCCACCTTCTGCCTAACAAGGACTATAAAAAGGACACTTCAGGACAGAAGACAGGAAGTAAGTATGGTGGGAACTAGTCCAGCTCCTAGGTATACTTTCACCTCCTGGCTTAAAGGATAAAGTAACAGCAGTTTGTATTTTTAGACTTAGAAGGCTCCAGAGTTTCACATACATCATATAATCCTAACAACTTCCTAAGCTTTTCCACTTTAGAACTTAGATGAGGAGTGGACTTGTTAAATGGTTTGCATAAACCGATGACATCAAAATGTTGGACTTGAGCTTCTGAATCTTAGTTTAGGAATTTATAAACTACTCTGAATAACTTAATTAACTTACAATGTATTCCTAATGCAAAGAAACATCTATTGCAAACAAACACCAAATAGGTGTATTATATTTGGATTGTTGCTTCTATTACTCATGGACTTAGCCAAGGCACATTGTTAGTGCCTGAAAGAGCAAAATTTCTTATCTCTGGGAATTCATGATTTGTCAGCAAAATTACTAAATCAGCTACTTTCAAATTATTCATAAGACTCTTTAATATAAATATGAGAGAACATTACCATTTGAAAACTATAAAATGGCAATCAACTTTTGTTAACATCATAGTGAGAGAGTGCTTCTTAGGTAAATCTCAGCAAAGTAATCCTGCACTAAAGACTGAACTAGTGTGGGCAGGAAATTTGAATCCAACTCAGATCAGTGGGCATGGGGTACTCTTGCTTTGCACACTGGAACCTTCTTAGTTCCTTATATTATGTGAATTCAATGATAGGAACAGCCAAAAAAAAAAAAAAAGAAAAGAAATAAAAACAATTTTGTTTTAGGTACAGATCAATGGTTTTACTGGTCTGAGAAACTCTGGGAAGAAGAAATCCCTCTACCAAGCCAGAATATCGCTTATTCTGCCACTAAGGGCTAGGTCATTTGCATAAGATTACATAAGTCAGCATGTCTTCTGGATTCAAGCCTACTCTCGAGTCTCTTGAGTCTCCTTGTTAAAATTTCGGTTGGCTGTTTCCAGGCTCTTCAGGGGAGTGGGAAAATACTCTTTTAATACTGACTCTGCATCTAGTCCTTTAACCCAAAGCTAGCTGATACCACCATAAAGATAACTTACAAAACATCATTATATTATCACCATCTGATTCTCTCAATTCTGGGACAGGGAGGAAGAGTAGGTATCATCTGTTAGTAGATGAGGAAACTAAAGCTCAGAGACAAGATTTGCCTATAGAAAACTTAGAATCCCACATTCAAAACAGACCTGCAGAAGAGCAAGCAGATTAAATTTTTTTTTCTTTTTCTTTTAGGCTACAGAAGGGAAGGAAAAGGCAAAGTCAGGCTGGGAAGGGGAAATGGGGTCACATGGGAGCTAGTCCAGACTTACAATGTGGATAAATCAATGTGCACATAATGAAGATTTGAGAGACATCAGTTGATTTGATTTTGGGAACAAGTGAAATTTAGTCAGGAGAAACTGATCTCAATACCCATTTATAAAGACAGCACTGGGACTGGAAGGGTAAAGGCAGAGAAGAAACAGAAATGCCCTGGAAATAAATCTTAATAAAGCAATGACTATTGTGGCCTGGATCAAAATATTAAATTTTCAGTCCACAGGATGTACCCTTTTTCACACAGCAGAAGAACACTAGAAGGAAAGAGAATAATAAGATTGTTAAATTTTGCATAATCATTATACCTTTTATTTACATATAGAAAGTAGTGAAACTTAAAACAAAAAACCAAATGCGACTTGTACAGAAATCTTTTAATTTGTTTTTATTTTCACACATTAAAAAATGAAACACACTATACAAATGGTTGTTCATAGCAGATTACACATGGGTCCATTCAGACTCGCTCTCAAAGTGCTGCCAACATTATAAAGGCTGCCTATGAAGACAGCTGTTAATCATATATAGCCAATGTATTGATTTAAATGCAGTAGCATGCAACCCTCAGCATCGAAGGTTTGAATCCTCTCTGTTCTTAAATTAGGTTAGATGGCGTCGGTGTCCATATTTACATCCTTGAAATGTATCGATCCTGAGCAGTTCCAATGTAAATCTGAGCCACCTGGCTGATGGGGGTCTTGGTCTCAGGTTTGACAAGGGAGGTCCGCATGGCAGCGGCCTGGCTGCGAGGAAATTCAGTTGTTTCCATTGTTTCCATTATGTGATTATTTGCTGAGTGTCGCACAGTCAGACAACTGCTAAAAAGGTTAAGCCAAGTAACTGTAGGTGTCCTTTTCACCATCAACACGCTCCAAGTATTCTTTCTCAATGAGAATGTCAATGCATTTCTGTATATTTATTTTTTCATAAAGAAGGAGGGAGAAAAAAATCCATGTATTTATTCAATACCAAAGAATCAAAGTAAAGTAAGCTACTGCTGCCAAGAGAACCAAAGCCACCAAGTTTAGGTTAATTCTGCAATTTAGATAAGTTTGCAGCTCAATGACTACAGATTTCCATCCTGCTTAGGCCACAGGGATAACACCTTGCTGAGGTGTGACCACTTGTAATATTCCATTTTTAGCTCTTATATGTCTTCTTATAAGCTTAACTCTCACCCTAGAGTTCTTTTCTGTAGACTTTTATTTAAACTGTTCTATCACTACGTGAATAAGGCAAACCTTTTCATGTGATTATAAGCAACCAGGATTTGGGCAAAAGGAATCTTTCCTCTTCAAAAAGCCAAGTTCTTTTGAGAAGGGTCTTTTTTGGGTTTCAAGATCCAAATCACTTATCAAATTATTTCTCGGATACAGGCATGACTGATGTTTGAAGAAGTAAAATTGACCTTTTGCTCATGTAAGTGACTTGTGGCAATTACTATTGTAATACCTCCCAAAGGGGGAGATATGGTATCAAAGATTCAGAAAGATGTACATGGAATAGTTTACTGAAATAAAAAATACAAAGCAACAGGTGATGTTTTGAAAAGAAACACCTAGTGGTCGCCACTGCTACAGAACCTAATAACTACCAAGGAATCACTGTCATTGTTCTAGCAGTTTCAGAATTATGACGGTAGCCAACCCAACTCTTGTCTTCTCCAACCCACCGATTCTTACCAATTTGTTTTCTTTAATAATTTAATTAAATACTGCTATTATGGAGCTATTTTTATTTTACCTTAATCACTGGCACCCGAGGTTTGAATCTTGAGGACAACTGAGTTAATACTTCTCCAAGCAATTGCTGGTGTTTCAGAACCTTTCTCATTTTCATAATCCGCACAATAGCAGCCTACAGAAACAAGTAGGAACAAAAGATATTCATAACACCAGTTATTAAAAAGTAAGAAAAAAATAAAAGGTTAGACTCTCACCTAAATAATACACATTCTTTGAGCTTCTAAGTTTGATTTGCAATAGCATTCATAACTATACTGGCACCAATAACTAGTGAAGATTTGATCTAGCTAGAAAATCATCTCAACTCACAACTAGATCAATTATTTCACTGACTCAAAATGACAAAAAGGGAACACATGCAATTCAAATAACAAAAAACTTATGAAACTAGCCCTTCAAAAAAAATCAGTTGTTCCCAAATTTAAAAAAACTTAATTCTCTTCCCATATCAAAACAGAGACAATTAAAAAGAAATACCCAAAGAGGATTAAAGTTATTCAGTAGAATATCTCTGATAATGAAAGTATACTTAAAAAGCAGTCTTCTTAGTATTAAACAATCCACTTATCAACTATATAGACAATGCTATATTAAACAGCTAAGTCACCTGAATCAGTAGTTTCCGGTCTTCCTCTATATTTTTGTGTGTGGTTTCTTGTTCTTGTTTCTGTTCTGTCTTCATTGGCACATTGATGTTAACCCTCAATTTCTTACTATCAAGATAAAGCGAAGTGGTATCAATCTCATTTTAAAGAGCATTTTTCACTTTGCAATATTTGAAGAGAAACCTTCTTGGGCTTCCAAGAAGTACTGTTAGAAATATGTTTAAGAAATTACCAAAGAAGATAGAGAGTTCAAATCATTTTTTTTTTTTGATTGCAGATTTTCACTCGACAATAGAAAGGCAATTATAACCCGAGTTTCATTTATATAGATAATTACAGCCAGGTAGCTAGCATTCAAGCAACTAAATAAAAATGGTGAATTGATTTGAAATGAAGTAACCAAAGGACAATTGTTATGTAAACAAATCTGAAATCATCGTAATTGAAGGATGCTGTACTTAACAGAAACAAATCATGAAATGCCATTCCTATATACTCTATACCCTATCAGAATTAGCTCTAAAGTATCCTACCTTAAAGATATTTGGTACCAACTAATTTCAAAATAAGTCATTTATGAGAGACTCTCTTGCCTACCATGGGAACAGCTAATAAAAATGAAAATTCAACAATAATAGCAAATCATAAAATCCTAGCGCTGAAAAGGACTTTTTAGGTCATTATTTCAATTCCTTGTTCAACATATGAATTCTCTCATATCATATCTCCTATTCCTACCAAGTTGTCACCTTGATTCTCCTCAAATGCCTCAATTCAAATAAAGTCAATGTGGAGAATATGTTTTTTTATAGCATTATTAAAATCTCAAAGGGGTATGTGAAAACCATGCATAAGTATTTAAAAAATATATACTCAACAGTTTATACTACATATACTAATAAGTCTCTTGTTCTTTCTACTAAACTTAACATTTTATTTTCACAATCTTTGTTCACAAGTTAGCAAACAGCAATATGGAAATGTGATGTATTAAGACTTTTTTCATATGATAAAAGATTCCAATTTATTTCTTAAACTACAGTAAATGTAAGTGGCATATTTCTGGGGACTTTTTTTATGACAAGGAGGATCATTAAAAAGACCCCTCTTCTTATTACTGAGGAAGCAGAGATACAGAAGGCACTTAGTGCCAAGGTCAGACTGGTAGCCAAGGACAGCGGTATATTAGAGAAGTTGGTGAGAATGCTGTCCTAATTCCTTGCACAATCAGAATACAATTTATTGAACTATTGACATGCGATTGTAGAGAAGGTGACCTCCTTCAATTCTTGTGTAAGAAAAAATACAAAAGGAAAATTTCCAACATCCTGTAATTCCAGAAATAAGCACTTCTTTCACCCAGGAGTGAGAGGAGAGTTCTCTACACTAGAGATAAGATTATTTTAATCATATTTGGGGGCACTCACTTTTTAATAGGGGAAAAATGCCTAAAATATTTCATACAAGGCTTAGATTGAAAACTTTAGGGAAAAAACAAGTCATCATCAATCATTCTTCTTTTAACTATGTTAGATTTTCCTTACTTTTTATAACCAAGGAATAATTTTATTAAGGTATCTGGCTTCAATTCCACCTCATCAACATTTGCATTTTCATCTTCCAAAACCTATAAGAAAACAACAATTACTATGTATTTAATAAAATGATTTCTAACAATGTAAAAAATAAAAATGAAGAGGACATACCAATAACTTTGACTTCAATAAAATCTGTAGAACCTGTGCCAAAATATCCTATTACAAAGAAAAAAATGAGTCAACCAGGTAGTTTTTTTTTGAAAGAGTAATAAAAGGTATAAGTGAAATATTTATATGCAAAATTGAAAGATTACAACCAAATACCAAAATAAATACAAATACAAATATACAAGTAAATACCAGAGCCTCTAAACTTTAAGACTGAGACATCAAAAAATTAAAGTTACAATCTGAAGTGATTCCATGAAACTTAGTAAAAGATGTTATTTCTGAAGAGTTAGCTACAGACAACCATGGCTCTTTACTGCCAATGTATATATATCCTTCAATTTGTATCCAGTGTGGACTACCATGGTCACTGAACTTTTACCTCCTTGTTTAGATTCAAATAAAAAGTAGTGAAGATAAAATGTCTCCTGAATGCAAAAAAAGGTATGGGGCACAAAGAGTACTATCATTCATTTTAGTAGAAAATGTAACCTAGTACTTAGAAATATAGCCTACAAAAAATGGCAATACACAGCAAAATAGAGATAAACAGGCATCTATCATTATTTGCACATTTTAAACAGCCGAACTCCACTGACAGAGATCACAGCCACTTTGCACCTTAGCTGATTCATAGGCTGACCCCCCTACTTTTTTATCCTTTCTTTTTGTCTCCCCTGAATTTCCCTGGTTTTCCAAGTTTAATGCCTGTCACTCTCATGTTAGCGTATAAGCTCCTTGGGGAGGAGACTGACTACTTTTATCTTTCCTTGCAAGTCTATTGTTTTAGTGTCTGGCACATAGTTAAATAAAACAACTAGTTAAATAAAACATGTACAACAGAAGGGAATTTATTCAAAAAAAGAAATAAAACAGCCAATGTGATTTAGAAAAAGCCTGTGGGAAGGGTGGTGGTGGTGTGTGTTGTGAGAGGGGGCAAAGGGAAGGAGGAGAGAGAGTGAAAACCTTGAAGTTGAATATTTTTCCAACCATCTTTCTGAGGCAGTCCAGTGGCTATCCCTCTCCTCTGGGCTGATCCCAATAATCATTCAAAGATTTAACTTGCTCTGCTTTTGTGACCAGAACTGGTTTATACCTTCCTAGGCAGCCAGGGAGACCATTGTAGTTGTACCAGATTCAGTGTGGACCCAAAGTAGCTTCTGCCTACTGCAGTTAGGAATCAAGTAATCCACCAGCCTCAGCCTTCTATAGTAGCAGGGTTTACAGGTACATACCATACTACCCTAATTTACACTTTCCCCATATTATCTACAACAAAGAAACCAGTAATGGCAATTTGAATGGCAATTGGGAAAAGAGAACAATACCATTTTTATTTGAGTGCTGTCTGTTAGCTGTTGTACAGTGTAGGCATCTTCTGTATTGTATTGCAATAGGATTGCCATCTGGAATGTAGATGCCTTTGAGATATCAACAAAACAACAGAAAGAGAAGAGATTTTAATTCTTGTCAAAAATATGAAGTGCAAGTTCAAAGAACTAATAATTTCTATGTTGAGTCAGAAATGGTTAATAAGAAAAATGTTTTTTACAATGCAATGGTAAGAACAAAAGCAAACTTATTTAAAAGAGAATGCTAAAAGCCACAAAAAATCATCATAATGTAATTTTTGGTGAAAGATAAAGTCTCTTCTATAGACATTTCAGTGACTTCTTACAACAAATATTAACCTAAACAATCTATTTTTCTAAGACATGTATACAATAAAGACATGTATTTTGTGGTCATTTTAACTTTATTTATTTATTTATTTTGCACAAATAACCTTGCTCCTTTTTCTATAGCTACAACCTTAAATAATAAATTATTCAGGAATCTGATTTTCCCTATATCAGCTAAGCTGTTAAATTTATTACAAAGTGCCTTAAGATAGATTATATTAAGATTTTTTTTTAAAAGCAAACTACAAAGAATGATGAACTGGTATCAAAAACACAGCTGTTTGAAGATATGATGAACTAATGGGGCTGAGATTGTCCCTTGCTAATGAATGACAGACATCATCACATCACGGCAATAAACTCTTTAGGTACTAAATAAATGCCTGTTCTCTGCAGTCCCATAGAGCACATACTGTTCACAACATTTTCAAGCTAGTCCAAGGGGAAAAAAAATGAAGAAACTCCAATTGTTAACATGTTTTCCAAGGATGGTATGAAGTACTATTAGGTCCCGTTAATGCAAAGAAGAAAAAATGTTTCATTGAGGACTAAATTAAAGTTAAAATTCTAATACTCCTTAATCTCCTGTCATATAAAGTAACTATATTATCACTTTAAAAAGATACTCCTATAATACTTATACTAAGAACTGTTATAAAAAAGAATCAGAGCAACAAAGGATTAATAAGAGGTTCTTTTGGTTTTGTTTTGTTTTAGCTGAGGCAATTGGAGTTAAGTGACTTGCCCAAGGTCTCACAGGTAGGGAGTGTTAAGTGTCTGAGGTCACATTTGAACTCAGGTCCTCCTAACTTCAGGGCTTGGTGCTTGATTCACTGCACCACCTAGCTGCCCCGAGATCCTTTCCTTTCACATATTCTCCTCTTCCCATTTACAACATGAAGCTGTAAGCTGACCTCACATACAAGAAGGGAAAACGGGAAAGCAAATCATTAATCTTATAATGGTTCTTGGTTATAATCAGAGAACTAAGTAAGCATTTGTATTATTTACCACAGGAAAAAAAAATTTAGAAGTATGAGAAATAGTCACTGGAATCTTTGACATTCAATGTGGACAGAATGACATTTCTGTGTCTTTTTGGGAGGAAGGGTGAAGCAACATTAAATGATGTATAACAAGGCAGCTAGGTGGCACAGTGGATAGATAGAGCACCAACTCTTAAGTCAGGAGGACCTGAGTTCAAATCTGATCTCAGACACTTAACACTTCTTAGTTGTGTGACCCTGAGCAAGTCATTTAACCCTAATTGCCTCAAGGGGAAAAAAACTTCAGTGATGTACAACATTATAAATGATTTATTCCATACAAAAGGTCATATTTTAAAGTTATTCCTTACAATAGAACTAGCCAGGAGGCTCTAATGTAATAATGTTCCCAGATTAAGTATTTGCCAAAATCATTCTATACATCTTGATTACCAAAAATAACACAAAAATTGCTTTGTATCTGCTTCTTTTGTGATACTTCTAATTCATAAGAGGAAGAAAATATTTATTTTGAAATCCACCTTATAGGAATAATTTCAAACACTGTTAGGTATTCATGTAAATCAGTCTTATATGTCCCTTATATGCAATCTCACTATGAACACATTTAATATTCTTATCTGCATTTCCACAATGCAAACTGATTCTTACCTGCAAGGTATATCTGTTTTTAAAACAATTGGTTACCAATTCCCCTTTTGATAGCTGATATAACCAAGTCAATTTTCTGCCACTATGGCGACTAGCATAAAAAGCAGTAAAACGCTGATAACTGCGTTCCAACTATACAAAAAACAAAAAAACAAAAAAAACACATTTTAAATCAAAGATATGTCATTAAATTTCACTCAAAGTATTTCTAAATATGGAGAAAATATGAAACTGAAGTATAAGTATGTCGGTGATCCATGTGTGCAGGTTTTGTTGGATTCATAATGTAATCACTTAAAAAATACAAAACACATGAAATTAAACATTAATTTCTACTTTAAGAGAAGAGGGTAAGATTACCATGATTATGATTCCTAAGGGAAATGCAATAATATGAGGTACTTAGGATAAAAAGATGAAATCTGGTGACTTATGTCCTAAGGCTGGGGAAGATGAGACATGTGCATTCATATATTATTATTAACATTAATTTTTATAATTATTAATAACAATACAAATAAGACTGTACATTCAAAGCGACATCCAAACAACACAGAGATTTGAGAAATCAATTTGAATTCTAGTGATCAGGAAAAGTGTCGTGGAAAGGGTAACAAATAATGTGGGCTTTGAAGGATTTGGAAATGATTGAAACATGCAGAAGAACCACGTGGAACATTGTGAACAAAGACGGGAAAGGGCAAGCTAAGATTAGGGAACAGCAAATTCCATTTTGTTCACACACAGGCTAAACTGCAGGTATACTATTTCTGGGATCCTCCACAGATCCCAAGGGAGATATTCTTAAAGCACAGGTCTGACTAGATAAATCTCTCCCCTCTTGTTCAAGTTCAAACAGCTTAGACCATTTGGTTTAACAATATATTATCCCTAATACACTTGCATGTTTTAATCAAACTATTATAACAACTACTCCTTCTTGTACACATTTCACACCCTGTTCTGTGCCTTTTGTGCCAGGGACTCTCATAACTGTACTGGTCTCCATTTTCACCTTAGCGCCATAGAATTTCTAACACTCTTAGCAGTCCATACACGCTCTTTTCTCTACCTACAAAAAACCTTTCTTGGTCTTTCTTGTTCATTCTTCACACCTGACATTCCTTTGTATTCAACTCGATCTTGTAAGATACTATTTACAAATATTTCATTTCCTCATACTCCAGTAGGAGTAGGAAGTAAAACTATTTTGTTTTTGGTTTTGGGCACTTAATAAATTGGTGAATATCTAATGAATGGGACTTGTACTTCTGAATCAAAAATGGTAGGCAGAGCTGACTCCTGACCAATAGAAAAGTACATTTAACAAGGACAATAAAGAATCCAGTTGCCTGGAATTTTTCAAAGTCTAATTTTAAAAAAAACAAACAAAACCCTTTCGACTGAAAAGGGTGAGGGAGGACACTGTTGACCCGATTCATGCCATGTAGAAAAGCACAAATAAAAATAGTAGTACCATCCAGAGGTCTGATACTTTCATGGATAGGCCTTTGATCTCAAAGAAGTGGGTATTCCCCCTAATATTAAGTCCCAAGACATATGTGCCTTTTCCTCCTATGTGATTCTTGTCCTTGTTCAACTCCAAGTCCTGCATAAGCATCCACCCAATATTCTGAGGACCTTTGGGGTAATATGATGGTTATCACTCATATTTATTTACTGCAAGGCTAAATCACCTTTTTGTCATACATTTATATAGCATTTTGTGTAATCCTTCCCTGGTGATATGCTGCAACCTTCATGGCACTACTCTTCAGTGTCTTAGGTAAATGTCAATTAACTTCTTTGAAAACTGAGATACTGACCAAAGTACTTCCATATAAGAAACACATTTCCTATGAAATTTGTCAAATTGATTCCTCCTTGTCCAAACACACAACCTCTACTGTCAATACTGTACTTGTTAAAAAGCCTTGCTATGACTTCCTTCTTAAAATTTCCACTTTGATGGATTTCTAAGATTTTAAGAAGATTCAACATGGCAGGAAGTAGAATATTTTATATCTAAGATAGCAACATTTTAAGTTAGTTTTTATTATCTTCATCAACATGAATCATTACCTCTGAAGGCAAGGCAAATGTACAAGACTGCTGAAAGGGCCATGATCCAGAACTCAGAACTTGAATACTGAAATCCACTAAAAAAAAAAAAAAGGAAAGAAAAGAAAAAGATCAGCAAACACTTCCATAAGCATTATAAACTGTTACTCTGTATTCAGAAGGAACTGTTTCTCCCCCTCCCCCCCAATCATTAAAAAAAAGAATTTCTAGACAAAACTAGCAAAACACCATGGTAAAAATTGTTATATTGAAAAGAAAAGAGGAAGCCACAGTCAAAAATCCAGTTTTATTCAAGAGAAACTTCATTCCTTTCCAAATAGCAAAAACTTTCACGTTTGCTTCTCTTATACATCACTCTCTAAGAATAAAGAGTAGACTCTGGTTTCTCAATAAATGAATATCCATATGGATTAAAAGGAGAAAGAATGAGAATACATACAATGTGAGAGGTAGACTATCACCACCTCAGGAATCCCAGGTCTATCTGTATACTACCCCCAATTCACTGTCCAACTTTTGACAATTGAGCTGTCTGAATTTCAGTTTTAGTTTTATGTTGCCAACTTCCAGGGTTTGGATGGTAGTAAAGTGACTGGCCTAATAACTGGGAGCTATTTTTCTTAAATATATTTTCCTTAGGAAGCTCCTCTGAAAAGTTATGTTAATACTTGAGTTTTATCCATATTAAGTATTTTTATACTTCTTGCATTAATCAAAATAAAAGAGCTCAATTCTTCAAGAGAACCAGACCTTTAAAAGAACTACTTACAGTCCAGGGGTTCCGAATTTGTGAGGTGCTTTTTGAACTGTTCATTCAAGTCTTTGCTCACACCAATGTCTTGAAACATCCGCTGAAGCTTGGATGTGTATTCAAAACCACAAGCTTGCTGAAATATATGTCAAAGCAATTTTAAATCTAAAAAGATCAATTTCCTTAATGATAAAGCAAAATGTACATACTTTTTTAGAAATCAGCTCATAAGCACTATGCATACCACTCATATGAAATGAGAAATAAAAATAAAAATGGTGGTATCATTTAAGCATATTCTAATTACTATTCATTTTACAAATTTAAATGAAATTGCATAAATGATTTTTAAAAGTTTTAATTAAAATTCATTACTTGATACTCAATGGTAAATTGCAGTAAATTATTACATATGTAAAAATGATGCATAATCTTCAATTTGAAACATTCCTTAAGCTGAATATAATTAATCCACTTGATTGAAGACTTTAGAGAATAACTATTATGTTTTAACAATATTTTTGTAACAAAGTGCACTCCAATTTAAGATGACAGGAATGTAGCTCTCTTACATAACTAGTCTTTTCCTTACTTGCAGGACAATAGAAAGGGGAAAACTCCCAGCTTCAAGAATTTTCCTGGAGACATTAGGGGCAGGGAAGGATGTTCTATTAGTGTTTTATTATTCATATTGATCACCCTCACCCATCCCTGTTGTCTTTCCAAGAGCCCCAGAAAACATTTATTTCACTTTCTATTCTTAGCATTTGCAGCTTTCAACAAGGGTTTCTTGACTCTCTGCTCCAGGGTGGAATGGAACAGATTTTTCCATTCATCACTGGCCCCTGAAACAAAGATCCAGACATTCTGAAATCTGTTAAGGGCTTTTTCTGCTAATAATTTGCGAGAAAACAGATGAACACAAAAAAACTACTTCTAAGTCTCACACTTACCGAACTCTTCTTCATGACCCTACATGGCAATGTCACATATAGATGCTAATGGTCTTTGGGTACACAAAGGGAAAAAAAAGTAAGATCCATCTGTGTTTTCAGTTCAAAATTCCAAACTGACTGACTTAGGAATTACATTATGAAAGCTGTATTGGCCTTTTGGGCTAAAGAACTGAGCAAGGCATAAGAATAGAGGGTAGAAAATAAATAAAGATATCAGATAGGAATTTCCTAGACAAGTAACTAGCCCTGAGCAACAGCAGGGGTGCTGAGGGAAAGGAGAAATAAGAGGAGGCTATGCCCTGCCTTTTCTCACTTCACTCTATTCCTATTTCAAGGAAGGAAATAATGGTACAGAGGATGGTTTGTGTCAGCAGTTTACTGATAAAGAGAAGGATACAAAGAGGACATTTTGTCTCCTATGATATTAAAGACACATTATTTTATTTTATCAGAGTTGGATGTGGAGGGAGAAGTTGCCACACACGGCAAATACTACTAAACCACTTTATTATCCACTGTGCAAAGCATTTAATTTTATTTGTACTTAAACTACTTATCTGAAAGCTTCAAAATGGTCTACTATTCTGAATCTCCAGGATCTGATAAAAAACCTCAAAACATCTAAATCTCCACCTTCCAACTCTTATGATTTTACTGATTTAGGGGATCTTTCCTTTCCTTTTATTAATCTACCTAGTCTCTGATGCTATGAAAATTATTTCAGGTCAATCATTTTATTTACCCTTTGATTTCCTTAGCCACATAATATATTAGGCAGCTGGTAGTGTAGTTAGTGTCTGAAGTCAAGAAGGCCTCAGTTCAAATCTGCCCTCAGTTACCTCCTGGCTATGTGACCCAGAGAAATTACTTAATCTCTGGCTCAATTTCCTTATCTGTAAAGTGAGGATAATAAGAACACCTACCACAGAGCATTGACAGGAGGATCCAGCCCTTCTTGACAAAGAGTAAACACAATATAAATGCTAATTATTACTGTTCTTATTTTCTTTGTCAATTAATTAGAACGGCATACAATATGCTCAATATGAATGGTTTAAAATATCATCTTTAAAGATGTCCAGCACACTGGTTACCTGCTGGAATTGATTTCTAGATAATCACAATGAATTCTAGATTACTTCATGGGTTGTGATAAATAAATGTTTTGGGGGATGAATTAGATTTTTCTAAATACACCATTAAAAGGATTTTTTAAAAATGGACCACAGAACTTATTTAAGGGGCTATAGCTGATTTAGGTGGAAGGGAAGAAAAAAATAGGGTGGGTAGAAAGATTAGAAAACAGCACTGGCTCAAATACAGAAGCAGTAGAAACTCACAGAAAGGGAAGAACATTAAAAAAAAGGGGGGGGAGAATACAATGTGAATAGGTGTATTCAACAGAGACTGAGTAGACAAATTTGGTCAGATAAAACAGGTCTTGAATACCAAGTTAGGAACCCTAAGCTCTACCCTGTAGGCAATGGAGAACCATGGAAAGTCATGGTGACAGAGGTTAGATTAGAATCTACTCATATAATACAAAAACCTAATTCTTAAGACTTATATAAGCTCCCATTACCTACAGTTACTTGCTTAGCTAGTTTCACACTTCAGGCACTAACACCTTTAATAAAGGTTTCAAAACCAAAACAAAAATCCCTGAGAAGATGAGATTTGGAAAGGAAAAGAGACACTGACCTTCAGTTTAGAGATCATGCTGGCCTCAGCATCATCACTTGCACTGTTCTGGTGCACAAGTCTTTTGGCCAACATTTTAGCATAGAATTTCTGAAATACATCTTTATCCTCAATGTACTTGAAGACAACCATCTGTCAAAATATTAGGAGATATCATTCATATATTGGCTGGCCAAACAAACAAATAAATAAATAAATAAAATCAGGGGTTAGTGCTTTAAGAGTTAAGGCAACATATTTCAACAAAATGCTAAAAATCTTTATATAATCTTTAAAGTAAATATTTTAGAATAAATTTCCCAAACCACATTGAGTTGGCTCAGTGTTGATTAGCTTCCCATTTTACGTAAAGCCCAATAACAAAAGTATTTAATGAAGTCAATAATCAATATTGACTAAGAATCCTCTTTCTTAAGCACCTTACCACTTGATTAAGTGTATCTTCTAGCTCTGCTTCTTCTGGGTTTTTGGAGCTGAAATAAATCAAAAAGGGGTAAAACTTTAGCCATGAACTATCATGAACTAAATATAAAGTCTTACAAAACATATATATTAAAACTAAGAGAAAAAAAACGAAGAAAAAACCTAGCAGATTGGAAAGATTAGAAATTTACATTTCTGAGTAATAAATGGATTTAAAATGCTCATTTGAGTAACATATAAAGGCACACCTTTATTCTAAAATCAAATACTTTTTCTCCCTTCTAGCTGTTTCTCAGTTCCACTTTAAAAAATCACTCTGAAGTCATTTAGAAGACTAAAGCAATAATTTAGACAAGAAGTAACAAGCACCTGAACCAGGGTGACATCTGTGAGAGGGGGCAGAAAGATTCGGCAAATGACTAGGCATGTGGGACATGAAGAGCGTAGAACACCCATGTGGGAACAACAGTGGGACCCTCAGACCCCTGATAGGCACAGGCAGTTTTCGAAGAGAAGTATGTGGGTTTAAAGCTAAAGAAAGAGTCCTGTTTTTGATAAGTAGAATGTGAGCTACATGAGAAATATCCAATATGGAATTTCTAATTAAGAGGTAGAGATGTGGAATTACAGTTCAGAATAATGACAGAAACTAGGTATACAACATATAAATGTTGATGACAAATATTCACATTTCACAATATTTTTATGGGGAAAAGGACTTTTCAGACAATCCCATGAATCCAATTTCTACTACATATTGATACCACATCAAAAAAATCCACAAATGTCAGGCCAGATTTTTTTTTCATTGACTCTTTTAAAAACATTAAGCCAGGGGGCAGCTAGGTGGTGCAGTGGATAGAGCACGAGCCCTAAAGTCAGGAGGATCTGAATTCAAATCTGGCTTCAGACCCTTAACATGTCCTAGCTGTGTGACCGTGGGCAAGTCACTTAACCCCAACTGCCCTCCCTCCTCCAAAAAAAAAGAAAGAAAGAAATGTGATACCATTTTAAAAACTTCCATTTCAGTTTCTCCAGAAAAAAAAAAAAAAAAAACATTAAGCCATCTAAGTACCTTTTCTTCAACAAGGAATCACAGTACCGGGCCAACAACTCGGGGGATTTACTTGATGACTGAGCCATTTTGGTTACTGCATTGTTGTTTATAAATCGACCACAAGCCTGTGAATTATACAAAACAGAGTTTAAAAAACTCAACATCAAAAGATGATGTCAGTTATAACATATGCATACTTACTTTATCAAGTGCAGCTACAAAGCCAGCATCATTGTTGAATGCTGACATTACTAGTGCATTATATTTCTTATGAACATCCAACACTGTCTGTACATACATTTTGGGGTCCTGAAGGGAGAAAAAAACAAAAGAAGGTCATTACTGGATGGCAAAGTTATTCACTTGTTTTTTTTTAGCATATTAGTTTCAAATACATAAATCATTCAGTTCAGATTACCCTTTAGGGGACAATTAAGAAGAGAGATCAGAAAATACATCTATTCTTTTCTTTGGAGTTAAATAGGATATTGGAGAGGAATAAAAAAGTAATTAACATGTGTTCAATGCCATTTTCACCTCATTTAAAAACCAAAGTCTAATATTAGAAATAAATACACTAGGTAGTCAAATTATTTGAAACATGAAGAACTTTCCCCTGAAAACTAGATTCTGATTATCTCAATGCTTAAGTAAAGACCAAATATCATCTTGTCACCTAAGGACTCAATTATTATATCAGGGTTAAGAGAAAGAAAATGAGGAGTTAGAGGAGTTCAACGTTCAGGAGAATTAGTTAGGAAAGGCTTCCTGACAGGAATGAAAAAAATGTATTGATTGAAGGAAAAATGAAGAAACTAGACTAGTGAAGAAGCAAAACATGGTATAAGAACACACATGTTGTATTCATGTGCTAGTAAAAGAGATGATTTTTACTTTATTTTATTTATTTAAAATTTTCTCCTAGTTACATATTTTTACATTTGTTTTTAAGATTTTTAAGTTATGAGTTCTCTCTCTTATCACCACCCACAATTAAGAAACTACATATGAAGTTATGTAAAACATTTCCATAAAAGTCAAGTTGGGAAAGAAAATATAGGTCTCCCACCCTAATGAAAATAAAAACCCTCAAGAAAAATTAAATTTAAAAGAAAGAATGCTTCAATTTATATTCCAACACAGTTTCTTCTCTATGTATAGAAAGGATTTTTCATCATAAGTCCTTCAGAGTAGTCGTGGATGACTGTACTATCGAGAATAGTAAAATCATTTATACCTAGACATCCCAGAACATTGCTGTTACTTTATATACAACACATTTTTTTTGTTTATAGAGGACTTTCCAGGTTTTTTTTTTCTCTGAGAGTATCCTGCTCATCATTGCCCAGAGAATAATATTCTATCACATATACCACAATTTGTTTCCTAATTGATGAGCATCTCCTCAATTTCCAATTTTATTGTCATGAGAAGAGAGCTTCTATGAATAGTTTGGGTACATAAGTCATTCTTTCCCCTCTCTCCTTTTTTTCTGAATCTTTTTTGGTATTCATGTCTAGTATTGGTGGTGTTAGGTCAAAGGATATGCCCCTTAAGGACATATCATCTCTTTTGATCATTTATCAATTGGGCATAGCTCTTATTTTTTATATTTAAGTTTTATATTTATTATATTTACTCAGTAAAAGGTTAATTTTGAGAACAGGTTTGTATGTTGTAAAGTCATGAGAAATAGAGAATGGATTTTGTTTTAAGAAAGGGGACAGGTCAAAGGATATGAACAGACAATTCTCAGACAAAGAAATTGAAACTATTTATAGACATATGAAAATATGCTCCAAATCATTATTAATCAGAGAAATGCAAATTAAGACAACTCTGAGATACCACTACACACCTGTCAGATTGGCTAGAATGACAGGGAAAGATAATGGGGAATGTTGGAGGGGATGTGGGAAAATAGGGACACTGATACATTGTTGGTGGAATTGTGAACACATCCAGCCATTCTGGAGAGCAATTTGGAACTTTGCTCAAAAAGTTATCAAACTGTGCATACCCTTTGATCCAGCAGTGTTTCTACTGGGCTTATACCCCAAAGAGATACTAAAGAAAGGAAAGGGACCTGTATGTGCTAAAATGTTTGTGGCAGCCCTGTTTGTAGTGGCTAGAAGCTGGAAAATGAAAGGATGTCCATCAATTGGAGAATGGTTGAGTAAATTGTGGTATATGAATGTTATGGAATATTATTGTTCAGTAAGGAATGACCAGCAGGATGAATACAGAGAGGACTGGCGAGACTTACATGAACTGATGCTGAGTGAAATGAGCAGAACCAGGAGATCATTATATACCTCAACAACGATACTGTTTGAGGATGTATTCTGATGGAAGTGGATCTCTTCGATAAAGAAAGCCTTAATTGATCAAAGATGGACAGAAGCAGCTACACCCAGAGAAAGATCACTGGGAAATGAATATAAACTGCTTGCATTTTTGTTTTTCTTCCCGGGTTATTTATACCTTCTGAATTCAATTCTCCCTGTGCAACAAGAAAACTGTTCGGTTCTGCACACATATATTGTATCTAGGATATACTGCAACCCATTCAACATGTAAAGGACTCTTGCCATCTGGGGGAAGGGGTGGAGGGAGGGAGGGGAAAAATCGGAACAGAAGTGAATGCAAGGGATAATGCTGTAAAAAATTACCCTGGCATGCGTTCTATCAATAAAAAGTTATTAAAAAATTAAAAAAAAAAAAAAAAAAAGAAAGAAAGAAAGGGGAAGGACAGACAATAGAGTGCCTTCAAAGTCAGATTATACCGTCACTAAGGGATTCTAGGTTAATTTTCCTAATGTACAGTTCTAACTATTTTGATAGCTGTTTTAAAGATGGACTGAAAAAAAAAGTAATAGGGAAGGAGAGAAAGAATATGATGGTGCCAAGTTTGATTAGAGAAGAGAGGGCAAATGAGAGATACTATGAGGGGTGGAGTAAGCCGGAAAAGATGACTTGAACCTGTGTATATAGGAGAAGGATGTTGACATCTACAGAAATAAGAAAAGTGAAAGAAAGGTCAAATTATGGATACTAAGTGCTATTTCAGCTTTGGACATGCTGAGTTTCAAGTATTAACAGGATATGTAAGTAGAAATGTTTGGCAGGTAGCTAAAGCTGCGGATCTGGAGAAAAGTGAGAGAGGATGTACTGAAGCAAGAAAAGAATTGAGTTTTGATCTAAGGTATGATACTATCAGAACAATAACATATTTTAAGGCAAAAACCTGACAAGATCTGGCATCTGGCTGAATAAACATTGACAGAAATAAACCTGGAAGGTAATTGGGAGAAAATGAATTCAATTTTATAATGCTGGGACTGAGACGTCAATGAATTGTCAATATGGAAATGTCTAGAATACATTGACAGTTGAGGATACAAGGCAGATACAATGATAAGATAGGAGAATCTAAGACAGAAAAAGAATTAAGGAGACTGAATGTAAATCAACATATGCTTAAGTTCACTTAAAAAAAAATCTCTCCCATGGTTTTTCCATGTTGCTCTGATTTTTCTCTCCCAACATGATTCATAAAGCAATGTGCATTACAATAAATTCACTGAGTTATCAGCATATAAATGATAAGTTTAAATGAATTTGAAATGAAGAATTTTCTATAGAAGTGCATGGTTAGAGAAACACTGAATCCTAGAGTAGTAAAAGGAAGACTTAAGGGGAAAAAACCCTGAATAAATCATGAGAACTGTCTGAAAGGGAGAAATGCCAAAACAATATATTGTTAGGACAGTAAAGTGCAGAATGAAGTTCAAGGAGAGGTATCAAAAACAAAAAAGGACAATGAGCACTGTAGAAATGTTAAGGAATACAGTAATAAGGAGGGAAACAAAATGGTGCATTAAAGATTACAAAGGATCAATAAAAATCAAAAGAGCATCTTTTAGTGTACAATGAATGTAAAGAATAGTGCTAATTACTACTGAAACTAAGATAAAGTTAATAGCAGAAAAAAAATGGTAACATTATTTTCCTGGAGCTTTGGAAATCTAATCAAGAAAGCTTTACACTAGAGAAAGAAAAGGGCAAGAATTAAAGTACATACTCACAGCTTAGACCATTCAAGAGGTTTAAACCAACAAAACCATGGGGAGTAACAATAATGTAAGAAGGATAGTAAAATAGTACAGATATCTGCCCAGACTTCTGCAGCACAGAAAACTCAAAAATTCAAGAATTAAGTCAACAACAAAATGGACAAAATACAAGGCAAGTCAGATCATAACATAAGGAGATTGCTTATATACATAGTTACCTGGCTGGATTTGACACACACAACAATATCACTTGAACTGTCTCCTATTCACTCACACAGCTACCAAATTGGTCTGAGTTCTAGGTCTCACGTGTCTACTGAGCTTACCTTCACCACTGTCTCCACAGACATCTTTCTAGACCATCACATCCACTCTGAAATTTACATCTCCCCAGTATCCCACACAGAAGAGGTCTTCTGAAGAAAAAGACCCTATCAATTCATATCAGCTACAGAAATTCATCATTTCTCTGTGCAGGATGCTCTCCTTTCCACACATAATTGCTCCCCTTCCTGCCTCTTCCACCACTTTCAGCTTTTTATATATTTTCTCCCACATTAGATTAGATCAAAGATAAGTTATAAGACCACCGTTTCTTATTTGCTCTCCTAAGGAGGTCAAGGACTGTCTTTGGCTTTATTTTGTGTCATTTAAATGCTTACTGACTAACCTTTAAGAATATTGGCTGGAGGGCTCTGGCAAGCCAGTCTCTCAAGTCCCAAGATACCTCTCCTAACTTTAGGTTGCAGAATGGGTGTAAATATACATTGGTAGAGCAAACTATCAGGAACTCAGGAGTTCCTGAAACCATATGACCAGAGTCCCTTAAGCCCAAACCAAAGACACTAAAACAAATTGTCAACTGGCTTTAGTAAAATAATTTTTAAAAAAGAACAGTTAATTCTTTATAAAGAATAACTTTTTACAAAAGATTGAAGTTAATTATTTTTAATTCTGAGAGAATCTCATTCAATTAGACCTATAGTAACTGAGTAGGTCACATATAAAAAAGGTTGTTGAAAAATTGTCTTTCAGAACTAAAGACTATAAATGTATTTGCTATACTTGGATAAATGAGAATGTTTTCCTTAATTATTTTGCCTTTGTTTCTGAATCAACAAGAGTTATCATCATCATCAACAAGAGTTAAGGTTTCCTTAAAAGACAAATAATTTTACTGAGGAAGCATATTTTTTTGACAGTTCAAATTTCAAATAAAAAAAGCTAACTTCATTTTTAAGGGTATATGACATCAGCCAGGCAACAATATTCAGTATTCTACACATATAAAGCAGTGTGTAGACAGATACAAAACAAAGACAGACAATAATGAAAGAAGAAAACGTGGTGAGTTTTTTTTACAGGCCTTTTACCCCCTGACCCCCAATTTCATAGATAAAATCCTAGAAAAAGTTGCCTTTACTTTTCTTCCCAATCTTTTCAGTCTCCTGCAATTTCTCTTCTAATTTTATCATTCAAATGAAACTACTCTCTTAAATGACCAACTATATCTTTAACTGTTCTTTCTCCCTTTATAAAGTTTCTGCATTATGTGACATTAATCCTTTCTAGGTTTTCACATTGCCCTTGTTTTAGTTCTCCTACAACTTCAAACATGAGTGATCAAAGAAATATTACAAAGTTCAAGGATGTGCAACAACATAAAACTTTCTCAACATTATGTCCAGATAATCTGGAAACACCAAAAATTCTTGTTTGGTCAAAATGACCTTTTATCATCTCCAAAGATATCTCCTAATCATCTACAGAATAATCTTATATGATACATACAGATGACAATTATTCAATACAGAATAAATACTTATATCAAAGTTTAAAAAACAATGGCTTCTCAGTGATTAGTGGCATAATTACCACTATGTAATTATGTGGTTCTTTGGGATTTTCCTTATTTTCCTGGATATTTATGAACCTGCTCCCCTTCCTTCCCCTTCCCCCAGATTTAAAGGCTCAATATGAAAATAGTAAACGAGATCCAAAACTAAAAATCAGTAAGTACATAAATGCAAATAGTATTTTATCTGAGAATTGACAAATAATAAAAAATGTACAAATTGTTATAAAATTATAACCAAAGAAAATGCCATCTATATCCAGAGAGAAAACTTTGGATACTCAATATGGATCAAAATACAGTATTTTCACCCTTTTCATTTTGATTTGTGTACTTTTTTCTTTCTTATGTTTTTTTTCCTTTTGACCTGATTTTTCTTGCACAAAGTGACAAGTATGGAAATATATTTGAAGGATTTCACATATTTAACCTATACCAGATTGTTATCTTAAGAGGGAGTTGATAAGGGATAGAGGAAGAAAACTTTGGAACACAAAGTCTTACAAAAATAAATGTTGAAAACAAGTTTTAGATGTATTTGGAAAAGAAGATACTATTGAGGGAAAAAAATTATAATTAAGGCATTCCTCATATGAAAAACAAAAAAAAAATTACTGAGTCAAAGTTCTAGTAAAAACTAACCAATGGAAATTAAAAAACGGAAAAATACAACTTAAATCATTCACTAACGTGTATAATATTTTGCCAAATTGTCTCAAATATTACTTACATTTAAAGCAGCTTCTCCACATTTTTCAATTGCAGCTAGACCCTGATTATGAATATGTGTTTCCAAAAGTTTTTTCAATTCTCCAAGGCCATCCTGAATTCGAGATACAAGATTATACATGCGTCCCAAATCTAAAAGAAAAGGAGAATTATTTCTAGAAACATTTGTCAAAATGAATTACTTGTCTGACAATTCTTCATCAGGTTCACTGTACTAAAAAGAGAATTTCTTTTCTTTGATGAAATATAATTTAAATCTTTAAAAAAAAGGCTTTATAATGAAAATACTCGATTACATTTACAAACTTACTTCATCTTTTAATTACTGATTTATATAATTCAGAATTTAAGCTGTCATCTTCTACTACCCCTAAAGAAAATATTCTTCAACTTTCCCCATGTATAAAATGTTATTGCTTCTTCAGCTTCTACTCAAATTTTTTAACACTGTTCTACTTATGTAAAGTAGATAGGCAACAATAATTAAAGCAAAAGGATCAAACAATCTTAAAATTCTCCAAAATTCTTAGTATATACAACTTTAAACATTTACTTCAGAAAAGTTCATTTATTTTTGTTATTTTACAACAATCATAAAGAAGGTCTTGGGACTTGGGTGTAAATTCCAAGGAAAATTTATTTCTTTATATATTCCTCTTTTTAAAAAAAGAGTATATTAAAACTATGCTTTTGCAAACTAAATGTTGACCAAAATTAGACCTTAAAAAATCTTTGCTCCCTTCTTTGTAGATGAAGGATTACAAGTATACACTATTAAATAAAAATTAATATTTGTCTGACATATTAGTTTTCTAAGGAGAGGAGGAAATAAAGTTGTCTGCAACAATGGAGGGGAGGGAGACAATGCAGTACAGGCAGGACACTTGCAAAAGTGAAAAATATAAACTGCCTCTAAGCTCCAACTCAAACCTTTTTTAAAAAAAATTCTGATATTTATCTAACAGACAAAACAAGCAAAACAACAACACAATGAACCCTATAAACAAGTTGTGCTTTGTGAGAGAAATTAGTATCTCACATGTCATACAGTTTTTGCAGCCACTAGTGTAGCTGGATTAATTGTTTCACTTGGATTTCCTTCTGTTATGAAATATTCCATAAACGATCATAGTAGGAAAAAAATCCTATGACTGAGTCTAGCTGCTGGAGATAAAAAGGAGGCATTTCCAGAGACTATGTAGCCAGTAGTTCTTTAGTACTCTGAAGCTTTTAACAAAATTGTACTGTTTAAAATAAATTTAGGTATGTATACTTATGTTAGCAAATGATAAAATAGTTAATGTTATATAGTATTTATGACTTACTAAATTTTTACATGTGCATTCATAATTTGTTGCAAAATCTCAAAAAATGTCCATTTAATTATGTATGGCCAATCCATGAATAAACAAAAGTTATAAAACTCATGAATGTCATGGGATGACTATATTAGAAAATAAAGATGATATGGAAGTAAAATATATTAACAAAAACCTAATGCACTGTATATTAGAAATCTATTTTTAAAAATGAAGATACATAAAATCAAAGTATTTGTAACCCATATAAATTCTTCTTTAATATTTAAAAATCAGGACATATTTTAGAGGAAGTGAAGCTCTGTCATAAATACCTTTGAAAAGCAATGAGTGAAAAGAGTGCTTAAATTCTTATCAATAAGATACAGAGTCAATTTCTGAGAATGGGACATAAATAATACTTCAAAGAACATCAAAAATTAAATCAATCACTAATTAATGCAACAAAGCCAGGCACGAGGGTATGCAAGATCAAAACACATACAAAATAAGAGAAAAATAAAAGTACAGAATTATGTAATAAAGATATTAATACAAAAGGAAATCCCTTAATTTAAGATGAACATTCAGTATTAAAAGTTATAGTTGATTACAAACCAACAATCAATTGACAATTGACATTGTTTTCCACTAATGGTTTGCCTAAAGTAAACCTATATTTCAAATTACTGACTTCCTATATTTACTTCTTATATCTTTCATTCATGTCATCATTGTCTTTCCATTTTCAACTTCTTCCTCACTTTTTTTGGTGCCACTCATATAATGTTCTTTGAAAAAAAATTAATAGCTTTTTATTTTCAAAATATATGCAAAGATAGCTTTCAACATTCGCCTGTAAAACCTTGTGTTCCAAATTTTTCTCCCTTCTTTTCCCTCCCACAGCAAGTAATCCAATATAGGTTAAACATGTGCAATTTCTTCTATACATATTTCTACAATTATTGTGCTGCACAAGAAAAATCAGATCAAAAAGGAAAAATGAGAAACAAAAAGCAAGGAAACAACAAAAGAAAAAAATGCTATGTTGTGATCCACACTCAGTTCTCACAGTCTCTCTGGGTGTGGATGGCTCTCTTCATAAGATTTTTGGAACTGATCTTAATCATCTCATTGTTGGAAAAAGCCATGTCCATCAGAATTGAACATCATATAAGCTGTGTACAATGATCTCCTGGTTCTGCTCATTTCACTCAGCATTAGTTCATGTAGGTCTCTCTGAAGTCATCCTGGTGATTGTTTCTTACATAACAATAATATTCCATAACATTCACATACCATAACTTATTCAGCCATTCTCCAACTGATGGGCATTCACTCAGTTTTCAGTTTCTAGCCACTACAAAAATGGCTGCCACAAACATTTTAGGACATTTTCCCTCCTTTAAGATCTCTTTGGGATATAAGGCCAGTAGAAACACTGCTGGGTCAAAGAGAATGCACAATTTGATGACCTCTTGGGCAGTTCCAAATTGCTCTCCAGAATGGTTGGATTAGTTCACAATGCCACGAACAATGTCACATAACATTCTCAAATTACTAGTTGATAACTTCTGGATTTTTTAATGACAGAAAAATGGTAATGGAGAGGGTGTAGGAGGAGTATACATTTAGAGCTGAAAGGAATCTAGGAGGTGATCTAATTCTATCCGCTCATGTAAAGAAACAAAGATCTAGAGTTGTTAAATGAGTTGCTTGAGGTCACAAAGCTAAACAGTAGAAGATATGGAATCTATAGTCAGGCAATCTTGCCTTCAAATACCGTACTTCTTTCACTATATTCCTATTCCTCAGAATAAAAGGTGTTTGGGATAAATCATGAACAAAACTGAGGAAATCAAATTTATTTTTTAACAAATAATTATCAAAAACACTGTGCATGTATGCAAAGATTCCTATTTAATATTTTAAAGAGAAAATGTGACTGTAGAACTTTTCTCACAGAGATACCTCTTCATATCACACAAAATCCCAATCAAATATTGCCATACTGTAATGGGCTGAGGCTTGAGTTGATGCACTGAGGTTCCAAGCACGTGAGGCTAAATAGTAATTGGACCATACTCTATTATTATATATGCTTGGAGAAAGAATGGCCCCTGCCCACTCTTGTTGTAAGTCCTGATGTGTTATATAGGAAATGACATTTTTGCTGAGTGGAGGCAGGGAAGTGGAAAAGGAAGCAGAAAGAGAGACTGAGTGGCTGGTGTCTTGACACAGCTGCTCACATTGCTATCACGACCGTCCTTTACCTCCAGTTCCCCTCTGCTACCTGGCTTCCTGTCTGCCCATATTGCTATAGCAATCCTTCTTCACCTCTACTGAGAATAAAGATGGAAGATTTTTCTCTTAACCTGAATTCCTGACTCCGGCTGATTTTAAATACACGGTCATCACATTTGAGTATTACAATACTCACCTAAGTTCCTGGTCACTGGAGACTTCTTCAGTGAAAGTAGGGTCCTTGGTTCCCACGTTTGGGCACCAAATGTGATGACCACGTATTTAAAATCAGCCGAAGTCAGGAATTCAGATTAAGGAGAAAATTTTCAATCTTTCTTGAAGTGAAGAGGTGAAAAAGGATTGTGATAGCAATATGGGCAAACAGGAAGTCAGCTAGCAGAAGGGAACTGGAGGTTAAGGGTGGTTGCGATAGCAATGCGAGCAGCTGTGTCAAGACGCCAGCCAGCAGTCTCTCTTTCTGCTTCCTTTTCCACTCCCCTGCCTCCACTCAGCAAAAACGTCATTTCTTATATAACACATCAGGACTTGCACCAAGAGTGGGCGGGTGCCATTCTTTCTCCAAGCATATATATTAATAGAGTATGGTCCAATTACTATTTAGCTTCATGTGCGTGGGACCTCAGTGCATCAACTCAAGCCTCAGCCCATTACAGCATATTTGTGCAAAAAAAGATGGGATCCCAAGGATGGTTGCATCTATGCAGACTAGAAGAAATCTATATGCTTAGTGGAGGGGATTATGGTGATTTCAGAGAAGCTTTATGTCCTTTCCCTTTTATCTCCACTTCAACTTGATAATCTGGGGCCTTCAAAGCTCTGTGGCAAGATATAATGCTAGAAAAGGGAAGTATTGTGTACAAATATATGGAAATTACAGAATACAGGCTATGAATGGCTGGTAAAGTACATGATGGGCAACAATGCTAGTTAAAGTAGACCAATAACAGCTTGTCTTGAGCAGAAGACATAATCTTATCTGTGAAAAAGGAAAATTAATTTGATGGTAGTGTGAAGGGTGAATTGGAAGATTATAAATGAATCTAGTTATGAGGTTTGTACAAGAGACAAATGAATAAAGCTTGGATGAGGAGGAGACAGTTGGAAGAGAAAGAAAGCACCAGAACTGAGACAACTACCTGGATTCAGTTGAACAAAATTCAATTAAATAAACATTAAGTATCTATTACATTCAAAGCACTAGGGAAATAAAGACAAAAAGTTTCAAGCCATTATGAAGCATATATTCCATGGGCAGAAATGTGTCTTGCAGAGGGGATACAAGCTATATACAGATGAGAGAAAGAGTACTATCAAATAGAAAGGAGGGTACACAGTTTCCCTAACTACCTAAAGAAGATAGATAAGCAAATTGAAATTTAGAAATGAGGCAGGAAAACAGTAGAAGCTTCAGCTTGGAAAAATGGTTAAAAAAACAAACCCTAATATGATAAATTTGAGAAACTGCAAGAAATCAGGGTCATTAATGCACTGTTGCTGAAACTGTAAAATGCTACAATCATTTTGGAAAAACAATTTGGAACAAGTTCTACCAAACTTTTTGAATCAGCCCATGCCACAACGAGGTCTCTTCCACAAACCAATCAAATAAAGAGGAATATTTGTAAAAATATGTGTAATCGTTTTTCTTGTTTTAGCAATGGACTGCAAATTAAATGTATGCACATCAATTGAGGAACTGAACAAACAAAAGTATATAAATGTAATAAAAAGGACAGTTTCTGAGTAACTTGTGAAGATTTTTATGTATGGATGCAGTCAAATGAGCAGAAACAGAAGAAAAATTTAGTCAAAACAACATTGTAAAGAAAAACTGACAAAACTTAAGAATCCTAATCAATAAAGTGACCAATGATGAAATGTGTTTTCCACTACCTCTTGAAAGAGGTAATGGACTCAAGGTGCAGAATAGCACAGATTTTTAAACATAGTTACTGTAGAAATTTGAATGACATGACAAAGCATCTTTTTTGTTGTTTTTTTTCTTTTAAATTGTAAGAGAAGTGGGAGTTAGAAAAATGCTTCCATTAAATAAGTTTTAAAAAGAAAAACTATGGCTTCTGTATGTATAGATGGGAATCACGCAAAATTCAAACTCTAACTTAGTAGTCAACTTTGGCTGATATTTAACTGTGCTAAGGAGTTTGCCAAAGGAAGCTAGAAAGACAGTAGATTGGTTTGAGTTTGTGAAGAGTAAAGCTGAAAAGTTTGTATTTTATTCTGGATATAGTAAGGAGTTGAAAGGTTTTGCACAGGGAAATGACATGGTAATTCCTGTGACTTAGGAAGATTATACTGGCAGCCATATGAATGATAAAGTAGTGAGGGGAGAAACCTAAGGCAGAGATCAATGAGGATTATAGTTTTAGAGCTAGAAGGGCTTTTGAGACTCCATCTAGTTTAATTCCTAAGCTGCAAAGATAAGATGACTAGCTCAAAGTCACACAGTAACAAGTAGTTGAATCAGGGTTTGAATTCTGTGTTAGAGCTGTGGTTTTCAGGAGACATTTGTAAGGCAAGAGATGACCAAATGAGAAAAGATTTGATAGTGTTTAGTAACTGAATAAATGTAAGGAATGAAAAAGGAGGAAGAGCACAAATAACTCTGAAATTGCTCCTAAATAATTAGAAAGATAGTAGTAGAACTAGCTTTGGGGGCAAAGATGAGTTTAGCTTTAGACACAAATTGGAGGTTTTCTCAGGCAACTGATATGGGAATATCCATAAAGAAGCTAATCTAGTTCTATAGATCATCAAGTTATCTGTATTAAAATGATAACTGAATCCATAGGAATGAATAGGATTGACCACATAGAGAAAGGAAGAAACCCAAAATTCTGGGAAACTGTCACTTAAAACAGGAGGTAGATGTTGATCCAGCAAAAAAGCCTAAGAAGGACAAATCAAATTTGAGTGAAGGAGATCCAGAATGTACCAGACCTAAAACTATATTAAATTATTTAGTATTGGCTAAAAAAGGAAGTGGTGAATCTCTTTAAGACAGGAGATAGATGTTAATCCAATGAAAAAGCCTGAGAAGGACATACCAAATTTGAGTGAAAGAAATCCAGATTGTACCAGCCCTAAAACTATATGAAATTATTTATTACTGGCTAAAAAAGAGTGGTGGATCAGTGAAACAGGGTTATGGACAAAAAATGCAAATTTAAACAACTCTGAGGTACCACTACACACTTCTCAAGTTGGCTAAGATGACAGGAAAAGATAATGATGAATACTGGCAGGTATGTGAGAAAACTAGGACATTAATACATTGTTGGTGGAGTTGTGAATTTATCCAACCAATCTGAAGAGCAATTTGGAACTACGCCCAAAGGGCTATTCAACTGTGCATCTTCTATGAAGATTAGTCAACCAGCCTGACTGAAAAACTGAGAAAGGGAAGGGAGTAATATGTAATCAGGCTATAAAGACACGCTATGGCCAGAACATGAAAGGCTTTAGAAAAGCCATCTTGTTTTTTATTGTACAGATGTGATAAGATAGTCACTAAAGGAAAATAATTCTTACAGATGCATGGAAAAAACCAAGGTCATATGGAGAGAGATTAATTAGTATTAGAACTTATTTAAAAGCTAAAATGAGCTTTTTTGGGGGCAAGGGAAAAGATACCTTCAAGAAGCTATATAGCTATGGCTAATCACATCAATAGGAACTACTTTAATTCTTTCTTGGAAAATCAAGGGTCAACAAAGTTAGAATTAATCTTATTTTAAAATTTTCATTGGGAAGAAGTGACCAAAATGGTTTATGAAGCAGATTGAAATAGGGCAATATATAGTTTTAAGATGTAAAAATGTTACAAGAAGGCTTCCTCCCTTTTCCATATTTTATCTTACCCTTCTAGCACCCTTATAATTCTGATCTTAAAAGAGTTCAGCTTCTTCAATTAAAGCTATGTTCACTGAGGATTAGCTGGCAAAACTGGTATGTGAGGATACCAACGACTGTGTTCGCTGCTAAAATAAACTATTTTAACTACATTTCTGTGGCTTTTAATTTAAGAGGCCCTTTAAAGAAGTCATTAATCTTAGTGAATGAATCTTTTATTTTTTTTTCCCAAATAGCTTTTTATTATCAAAATATACACAAAGATAGTTTTCAACATTTACCTTTGCAAAACCTTGTGTTCCAAATTGTTCTCCCTCCCTTATCTCTACTCCCTTCCCTAGACAGTGAGCAATCCAATGTATGTTAAACATGTACAATTTATATATATATATATATATATGTCTTTTTCTTTTTTTTAATGTACCTTTGGATAATTCTTTTTTTTTTTTAATTAAAGCGTTTTATTTTCAAAACACATGCATGGATAATTTTCAACACTGACCCTTGCATAGCCTTGTGTTTCAGATTTTCACCTCCTTCTCCTAGATGACAAGCAATTTAACATGTCATACACATTAAAATATGTTAAATCCAATATGTGTGAACACATTTATAAAATTCTCTTGCTGCACAAGAAAAATCAGATCAAAAGGGACAGTAAATGAGTAAGAAAATAAAATGGACACAAGAAAAAGAGAATGCTATGTTGCGATCCACACTCAGTTCTCATAGTTCTCTCCCTGAGTGTATGTAGATGGCTCTCTTCATCACAAGACTATTGGAACTGGTTTGAATCTTCTCATTGTTGTAAAGAGCCATATCCATCAGGATTGATCACTGTATAATCTTGTTGTTGCCATGTACAATGATCTCCTGGTCCTGCTCATTTCACTTAGCATCAGTTCATATATGTCTCTCCAAGCCTCTTTGTATTCATCTTGATGGTCATTTCTCAAACATAACAATAATATTCCATAACATTCATATACCATAATGTATTCAGCCATTCTCCAAATGATGGGCATCCACTCTAAGTGAATGAATCTTTTAAACAAAATTCCTCTACTGGGATAGTATAAATTTCTTCAGGTGGTTAAGGCTCATTAAAAGTGATTAATCAGGGCAGGTAGGTGGTGCAGTGGATAGAGCACCAGCCCTGAAGTTAGGAGGACCTGAGTTCAAATCTGACATCAGACATTTAACACTTCATAGCTGTGTGACCCTGGGCAAGTCACTTAACCCTAACTGCCTCAGCAAAAAAAAAAAAGAAAAAAAAAAAGAGGTGACTAATCACATTAGTTACTTCCCTGAAGATCAGACACTTCATACATCTATATTTCATTTCAGTTGGATTAATTGATCACATTCCAGCTCAAACATTTTACAGTTCTATAAAGATAGGGATCAAAGGAATTTTTGTTTAAGACACTCTGAAAAGAAAATTTCATTTTTCTTTTTCTGCTCTTATCCGGAATAACTATGTTATGTATTTATGGAATAATCTAGTGATTACATGAAATATTCCAGAAGAAGCATTTAAACTGTTTGACTCAAATATGGAACCTTTTAGAGTTTCTGCTTTGTACTGGTAACTCAAAAGAATTTTTTTAAAGTTTAGATCACCTCATCTAACAAGTTGGCAGTGTAACAATGAGCATTTTAAAAACTTATTTTTCTGGATTTTGTAAATAGAATTCAGTTAGGTATGGTCTAGAAGTCAAGCTTTCTGAAGGCATATGAGGGAAAGATAAGCAAGTTTTCCCCTCTGTAAGTGTCCTTTAGTTAAATGGATGAAAAAATAATCCATTCTTCTTAACATTCCAAATTAAAAGAAAGAAAACAATGAAATACAACTTAACATACTCTTTAATAATTTAGCTAATACTAATTATTAAAACTTTTAGTCATTGTCAGGTTTAGGCAGAACAATTCTGTTAATTCATTGATATTCCATTAAATTCAACAGCCTTTCACAAGTCTGTTTTCAATGCTCTAATTTTCAGGGGAATTTGGGATCAAAATTGTTTTTTATTGTCTTCATTAAGAAAATTTGAACTGCTTTCTTACAATTAATCAAAGGAAAAATATTCAGTTTTCCTGCCTTGCCATATAAGGGAACAAGAAAAAGAGGGGGAAAAAAATCTCACAATCACAATAATGTCGATGTGTGATTCTCTCTGTCCTAGTCAGAATTTTCCTTTTCAGCCAATCATCTGGATTATCTTTACTTTTCTTCCTCCCCCCTTCTCCCCCCCCCCCCTTTTGGGGATTAGGCATGTGAAAACTGCTTCCCTCTTCCAGAGCCTTTTGGTTAAAAAAGTTGCCTTTGATGAATACAGAGAGGACTGGCGAGACTTACATGAACTGATGCTAAGTGAAATGAGCAGAACCAGGAGATCATTATACACACACTTCGACAACGATATTGTATGAGGACATATTTTGATGGAAGTGGATTTCTTTGACAAAGAGACCTGAGTTTCAATTGATAAATGACGGACAAAAGCAGCTACACCCAAAGAAAGAACACTGGGAAACGAATGTGAACTATCTGCATTTTTGTTTTTCTTCCCGGGTTATTTATACCTTCTGAATCCAATTCTCCCTATGCAACAAGAGAATTATTCGGTTCTGCAAACATATATTGTATCTAGGATATACTGCAACATATCCAACATATAAAGGACTGCTTGCCATCTAGGGGAGGGGGCAGAGGGAGGGAGGGAAAAAAAAAATCGGAACAGAAACGAGTGTCAATATAAAGTAATTATTAAATAAAAATTAAAAAAAAAAGTTGCCTTTGACATAAACCAAGATGTATAATCATTTCTTCTCATATTAGCCTTCTAATATAGAAATAATACAAAGTTCTTTCTAGTTAAATACTATCCTCTGCTCTATCTAAATATATTTCTTTCCCATCACAAGGTTAAGCTAAACTCGGAACACTATTTTTAAAAAACACATTTGCAAAGAACATAAGATTTATAAAGAAGATAAAGTGGTTGTATTTCAACAAATTAGTGATATACCTTGGAAAGCATGTTTACCAAGTAGGCTACTAATGTCATTAACTTTTTGAAAGCGATCTTTTTTTGATTCTATAAAACAAATGCTGAGGTTTAAACATCAGACACAATCATGGAATAAATATTGCTTTACAACAAGCACTGAGATCTTTCCTCCACTAAAACATGAGGCTGGCAGGTACAAACATACTTCACTGATTCCTTGCTCTTTTGTCCATTGGTGCTAAATGAAACAAAACTATTTCCTCTTGACAGTCTTTCAAATTTGTGAAGGTGAACTGGGAATATTCTCATAGAATCTTTGATATCATCTAGTTCAAAACATAACTGAACAAGAATCACCTGTACTACATTCCTGACAGATTATCATCCAGTATTTGAAGACCTGCAATAAAATAGAACCTAGAAATGGAAGCTTCCACATCCCCTTGAAGAACTATCTGGGGTGATGAGAGAGAATGAGTACATAGGGTGGCCCTTTTTACATACCTTTACCTTTAATGATCCTTACTCTCAATTCTTTGGGGATTGTGTATTCCATAGCTTAAAATTTAAAGATTTTAAATTAAAAAAAAAAAAAAAACCCACCACTAGAAGAACAGTAATATTTAAAAGATAGGCCTCTTTTTGTAGTGTTAAGAAACTGAGGGAATGCCCATCAGTTGCAGAATGCCTGAATAAGTTATGCTATATGAATGTAATCGAATATCATTGTTCTACAAGAAATAATCAGAAAGATGATTTCAGAGAGGCCTGGAGAGACTTACAAAAACTGATGCTAAGTGAAATGAGCAGACTCAGGAGATCACTGTTCACGGTAACAGCAGGATTATATGAAGATCAATTCTAAAGAAGGTGGCTCTTCTCAACAATGAGATGATTTAAGCCAAGTCCAAAAGACATGAGATGGAGAGATCCATCTACACTCAGAGAGAGGACTGTGGGAACTGAGTGTGGATCACAACATACCATTTTCCCTTCTTTTGTTGTTTGCTTGTTTTCTATCACCCCCTACCCCCATCTGATCTTTCTTGTGTCGTATGACGAATGTGGGAAATATGTTTGGGAGAATTGCAAATGTTTAACCTACAATGGATTGCCTGCTGCTTGGGAGAGAAATTTTGAAACACAAGGTTTTGCAAAGATAAATGTTGAAAACTATCTTTCCATGTATTTGGAAAAATAAAAAGCTATTAGGGAGAAAAAAATTGCTTCATGGAGAAGACTGAGGCCATTAAGACTTCTGAAATTCCCCATAGCTGATCCAGTATTCTCCCCGTCTTTCTGTTTAAATCTAGGTCATTTGCAATGTCTGTTCAAGTTTACAGATAAAAGGATGAGTTATCTATAAGTTGCTTTTTCTTGTGTGGAAATCTTTAAAGTAATTGTGGATATTATGAAGATTATGCTTTCATTCAGTCTTGATGGAATCAGTACATTGTCACTGGTAAAAAGGAGTATCTGGAGGATCTCATCATTTCTAAGAATTCTTCTTCATTTTGCACTCCAAACTGTATCCCTTCAAAAGTGTGTACATTATTCTGTTTCAGTCTTCATGTGATATTAATCATAAGAGGGTCACTAAAAAACATTTATTATCGTTTTCAGATTTTTTTAAGGAACCTCCTATCATCTTACCATGATTTATTTACAATTTATCAGATGCTTTTCAATAATCAGTAAGCATTTCTTTGAGTATTGTGTATTTTGTACATCCTTTGAGTTAAATGTATGATGGTAAAGATGTGGTCTATAGTGAAATTTAGCTTGTGAATGCCTAACTCTTAACACTTATGTCCTTGCTGCTCTTGAAGTGTGAGCAGAGAATTCCCATAAAAATGCTTCATGTGTGGAAGACTAGGCATATATGAGTTGGCAATTATTAGTGACCTCTTGGTCACTTTTTTTTTTGGGTAATTATAAGCTTGAAATATTCCCATACTTTTGTTATCTTCTCTTCTTTCCTTGAAGAGAACTCTCAAGTGATTATTTGAAATTTGACTCCTCCAAAAGAAGTGTCAAACTCTTGAAGCAGAAACCAGATTAATATGTAACTGGAAACGTTTAATTGAACAATGAAACAGCTCTGTTATTTAAATAAATGAAGATCATTTGCTAAGTAAATGTGTAATCATCCCTACTGAGATCCATTTCTATTTGAGGATGACACCATGGCTATATACCCTCAGAATTATTACCTCCAATATATACATTTCCTCTGTGCTCCTTCTTACATAAGCCCTCCCCTGCTCCATATGATTCCCAATATTTAAATCCCATATGAAATTATATATTGTATTATGTTTATATGTGTGTATATGGGTTGTTCACTATAAGACAATATCCCTTAAAAGCAGAGAATATCACTTGTCCCCATAACACCAATATCTAGCAGAATGTGTGGAATACATTAGGGAATATCATGAATCTTATTGGCTATCTTTATATTTGATCAAGTCCAGCTGTTTATCTCGTATTTGCAGACTTGAATGTGTATTGCCAATGGCTGACTTATTAATAAGTGCTTATTCATTAATTGATTCATATAGGGATTTAACCAATATAAATTCTTTGATGTAGTGAGAACAGCAAAAGTGCTTTAGTTGGCAAACACTTGTTTGGTAAGCAGGGTAGGTGATAGCCATAGCAACACAAGTTCAGATTTTATAATTATTTGTGAAGTTTTATGAACAGGGATGGTAAAAGTTTATAAGCACTTTGCTTTATCAAATAATGATGTAGAAGAGAGAACAGATGCAACTATACTTGTTGCTCTGAGGCCTCTCTCTGCCTGTCTCTCCCTTCCTCCCCAAAGCATGAAACTTGGAGCATATTGGAAAACAATCAAAGATTAGGAAGAACTATACAGATATTTAGAAAAAAAATATTTTTGCTCCCAGGACAATAGCCCAAATCTTGGTATGAAAATGACATCAACTTTATTCTGAGAGTATATAGCCATGGTGTCATCCTCAAATAGAAATGGACCTCAGTAGGGATGAAAGAACACAGAAGAAAACAGAATTAGGCATAAAGGTACAGAAAGTATCGTCTTAGTAAGACAAGCTCTCTCTTGTATAGATAAAGAGAATAGTGTATATGTTTTCTATTTTCTCAGTAAAGTATGAATTGAAGTCTTCTGCTCAGAAAGTGAGGAGAGGGTTGTATGGAAAATTTTAGAGAAGAGATCTGAATAGACATTGTGGCAGGGTCCAACAGAAGATTATCTCAGTTCTATTTCATGAAGAGAGATTGGACTAGGTAGAACACTGCCAGTAAGAGGTCGGTACACAAGTAGGACCTTGAGGGGAGATGTGGCACAGGTGCTGAGTTGGGTCCTGAAGTGATGGCCTAAGAGGAGCTTTCCAGGAGGGATGGCTTGGAGCTTATCTGAGTACAACACTGACTGATGTGAATAGCAGGCCTGATACAGTTAAGTTGTGAGAGAACAGTGGGTCTCAGCAGTACTGCTGATGAAAGATGAATTGAATGCTCAGTTGTACTTTACAATGAGAGGCTCTAGGAGACACAATCTCCTATCACACAATCAGTATTCTTTACCCTGCTGTCATTCTCCTGACAATACCTTGTTTAGGTAGGTCAGTTTGGGAGATGTTTTACATGCATGGCATACTCAGGAATGACTTCCACATCAGTAAAAAATTAGTTCCTGTCTATTAAAATACAATCAATTACGAGGTACAGAGAGATAGGGAGATGTAAAGGGCGTTATTCAGTGTTTATTATGTCCTGCACCTTCAAAGAAAATAGTCATGATAGGCATTAAGCTTCTGTGTAGGCAATAGATCTTGCCATCATGCATTTCTTAGTCAAAATTGTACCTCCCAACAAACTTTTCTTCATCCCAGTCCCATTTTGCATTCAGGAAGTCACCAAGAGTCAGAATACAAGATGATTTAGTCTTACAATGTTCTTTGAATTTCTTTTTCCTCTTTAACAGAATCTTCAATTAACTGCTATAAACTATAATATGAAATGACTAAAAATATCAACTGATGTTTCTTACTGCGACTACTTGTATGAAAAAACCAACTGCACTGAGTACCTGTGAGCTATCCTTCCCTTGGCTGCAAATCCCTTGTCTTCTGGTTTTGTTTATGCTGACAAGAGTGATACAACTTACAGTTGTGTATCACACAACAAGAGTGATCCACTAGTGGATCACTGACAAAGATCTTATATTTGGAGGACAAACAAACCAAGTTTTTCCACTATTTTGTTTCCTGTAAGATGTAATGTTATAGCCAGCCCATTGTAGTTAATCTCAAAGGGTAGAAGCGAGGTACATTGTGGGCATGAGAGGTCTGCAACATCTTATAAAAAAAGAATTGAGAAGGAAAAGTCAAGTAAGGGATGTCATTAAAGAAATATATAATCGAGGCAGATGATGATGAGTTATGTATTCAAAATGAGATCAATATATATGTTACACTGGTATTCTTCAAGGGGTCGTGGGCAAGTTAGGGAGATCTCCAGAATACTGGGTAGAACTTCTGTGCAAACTAATGGGAGGATTTGCTCAAGAGTCACAGAGGATGGGAAGGCAAGGATGGCCTAAAATCTATATTACTGGAGGAAACACTAATTAAGTTAAAATTAAATAGTAATAAGATGAACAGATGAATGCTATTAAATTATTCTTATTCCAGTAGGTTTTGGCCATCTATGGCCAAGCTATGGACCTTCCTTTATAACTGCCTAAACCATACCTCTCATTATTGTGTCCCAAATCTACTTCTTATAATTCTGGAACATTCAATATAATGATATAACCAGCAATCACAATTTATATCTATAAATTGTCTTAGCAGCTCACCTTCATTTTTGTCAGCATCTAATAAATTCTGAAATTCTGTGTGGAAAATCTCCAAGTGTTTTTCAATGAGCACTTGCTCACATTTCCGTGCTAACTCATCCTGTGTGCTCTCATGAAGGTAAACCTGAACTCGCCGCTGTTCCTCGAGTAGACGAGCCTCTGCCTAGGAAATAATTAAAATGTATTTCTTTTTAGATGCATGGTGCCTGAGTTGAAGGGATCCTCTAATCTCATCCCCTACCTGAATATGAATCTTTTTGTGAAGATCTTTAATGACAGGGGACTAAGCTTCCTGAGATCCTAAAAGATTACCAATATACCACTCAGGATCATCATCTTTTTGTCACTCATTCTTTTCTGCTTCTCTGACAAGCACATTATGAATGTCCTTTACTATCTTTCAAGTGGTTGGCAATAATAGTACCATTATTTAAAATTTCACTACAAAACAGATTGTGTTGATATAATTGATATGTAGTTTACTGTATCACAAATGTCATACCATAACATGTCCACTAGGGGGTTACACTAAATGCAGTTTTTCATTATTTAAGAATTTACTATGAAATTACTGTACCAACTATATACTTTTTATACATGGAGAATGGTGCTAACCAACAAAAACAAAACTTGTTTTACAAAAAAGGAATCAGACTCCTTCAGATTATCTCTTGCATAATTTTAATCAAATTTACTTTATTATTAATATAAAATTATAATATATAATACATAATATAAAATTAAATACAATAAATATAAATAAAATTAATTAAAAATAATAAAATAAATTATTAATTTATTTTTACTTTAAACTTACCTTTTTCATGTACTCTGTAACAGGATTTTGCTGCAAAAATTCAGTACTCTCTCTTGTATAAAACCTCTCTGTGTCAGCCAAGAATTGTGATTCAAAGGATTCTTTATATACTGTAAGTGTAGGTCCTTTGGCAAATGCATCATCTTCATTAAGCCCAAGTTCCACTAAAAGCAAATAAATACTTTCTTTAAAATTTGGTCTCCTTATTTGACAGAATGTAACAAACTTGAAAGTCATTTGGTTAAATGATTTAATCAAACTAGCATAGAAGAAAA